>NC_052071.1:32718482-33020232 GCF_015852505.1 Tachyglossus aculeatus
TAACAATAACTAAATTGGAAACAAATCTGAGGACTGTGTTTTCATTCAACAAAAGAGAAGCCTCTTAAAAACACAGAGCTCCTTGTTATTGGAAAGGAAAATAAATGTCTGATCGTATTTCAGCAACAGTTTACAGTACCGTAGGAAGTAGAAAGATTGGAGGGAAAAAACCCCCACCCATTTATGCCAATGGTGAGAAGTCAATCAGAGACTAAGGCAGTTGGTTGAATGTGTGGTGGTGGTAGTGAGGGGGTGTCGATTATTTTGGCAGAAGGGCCACTTGCAGACTTGTGAGGTATTTGAGGGGCATCCACAGGCAAAGTCTTCCTGGTTACCATGGTGAGAGCAGGGCCAGGGTTTAAACTTTCTGTGGCAGCTCCTTCCTGCATCTGAGCTACTTGGGGATCCGGTCTCCCGATCTGTTCTCAGGACTGTAGTTGTGCTGCGAGGGGTGCTGCTAACTCCATCGGTGCTGGCTTCGAGCCAGGCTGAAGCTGCCAAAGGAAGCAGCTTGCTCAAAAATGGATTAAATCCACTGGTGGGCTATATCAGCCAGAGACTGTCAGTAATAATAACAACAACAATAATTGTGGTATTTAAGTGGTTTCTATGGGTCAAGCACTGTGTTAAGCATTGAGGTAGATATACTAGTCAGCTCAGACAGTCCCTGTCCCACATGGGGCTCACTGTTTAATGGGGAGGGAGAACGGGTATTTAATAGGGAAGCAGCATGGCTCAGTGGAAAGAGCACGGTCTTGGGAGTCAGAGGTCATGGGTCCTAATCCTGGCTCCCCACGTCTGCTGTGTGATCTTAGGCAAGTTACTTAACTTCTCTGAGTCTCAGTTACCTCATCTGCAAAATGGGGATTAAGACTGTGAGCCCCACGTGGGACAATGTGATCACCTTGTATTCTCCCCCAGCACTTAGAACAGTGCTTTGCACACAGTAAGCCCTTAAATGCCATTATTATTATTAATCCCCATTTTACAGGTAAGGAAACTGAGGTGCAGAGAATTAAGTGACTTTCCCAAGGTCACATAGCAGGTAAGTAGCAGAGTCTGGATTAGAACCAGCTCTTATTTTCAACTAAAAGTTTAAGGCTTAGATAAACTGCTGGCTGAAACCAATCTTTCTTTCAGAAAATGCTAGTCAGTATAGATACAGAGTTGTTATTAGGCACTTTTTTAACTCCGGGTACTTGTTGAAGGCATTTGAATCTCAGGGGCTGATGAGATCTTTTATGAGGAGGCTTTCAGTCCACTTCAGAATGGATGTTTAAGCCCAGGGGAGAAAGAGAGCCTCTTTAAAACCGCTAACATGATTAAAATTGTTGAAAGCCTTCTATGAGAAAGCATGGGAAGTGAAAAGAAAATTTTCTCTAAGAGTAGAATATTTTTCATCACAGGTTGGCAAAGGATAATAGGAGGGAGACTTTGACAATTCAGTAAAAAATCAGCGTTCTACAGAGCTTCTGGCAGTGATGACTAGGGTGGTCCTTCTCCCCAGTTTCCCTCACAACAGCCAACCCCCCGGCTCTGCGAGGCTTACTCTTCTGCCGCAGGGAAGGGGTGGGGGTGAAGGGGGTGACCCGGTGGAGAAGGTTAGGGTTTCTCCCAAAATTGGGTGACTGGACGTACAACCTCCACTCCCACGGCACTGCTCTGCTACTCAGCGCCTGCACTGTTGCCCTAGATGGAGCTGTTGCTATTTCAGAAATGATTCAAAAGGAATGGGTGTCTCCATCTGGAAATCAGAGAGGCTCTGTGTACTACAGCCCTTCTCCTGTCCGGCCAGGCTGCTGCTAGAGCTGGGGCTGCCCCCGAAATGCCTTCTGTCCTGGTCCCTGAAGAGCATCACCCCTAGTCTCTGCCTAGTCACTCCCTCCCGGCCCTGGGCATTCCCCACGGTGTTTCTAGGGCATCAAGGCTTTCCTGGGCAAGTCACTTAACTTCTCTGAGCCTCAGTTGCCCCATCTGAGGGCTGGTAGACGTGTGAACACAGAATCCACATTCGAGTCCCCAAATAAGTGCCCATACTGCCCCAGCCCCCTCCTTAGCTCTGATACTCTTCAGAAGTGAGCGATTTTCCCATCCTGTGGACAGGCCTGAAGACAGCCACCGCAGCACTGAGGTGGGAATGGCGGATTGGTTACTGAAGGGAGCAAAAGGGCCTCTTAGGCATGTACACTGCTGGCAAGTGCTGGCAACTTGTACTTCCCAAGCACTTAGTACAGTGCTCTGCACACAGTAAGCGCTCAATAAATATGATTAATGATGATGATGATGAAGTGCCCAGCTTGGGTCTGCTGTTGAAGGCTTTTTATTTTAGGGAGCCAGGAGCCTGGAAAAAACAGGAATAAAGTTAACCTGACTTTAGTAAGCAAGAAACATGTTAGTCCCAATCATAGAAGCTTTGGGCCTGGAGGGACTTTAAGAGATCATTCCCTACTTTCAGACTGGGATTCACCATTGCTCCCACAAACAGATAAGAACTTCCCTGAGTTTAAGGACTGCTGGGGATGGAAGATGTCATAGTCATCCTCTTCTGTAATAACTCATTCTTGGCAAATTCTCTGTAGATAATTTTAGCCCATTTCCATCTATTGTCTCCCTACTGAGCCTAAGCAAAATATTTTTTTATGGTATTTAAGCACTTACTATGTGCCAGGCATTGTACTTAGTGCTGGGGTAGATACAAGGTAAGCAGGTTGGCCACAGTCCATGTCCCACATAATAAGAACAATAATAATGATGGCATTTGTTAAGTGCTTACTATGTGCAAAGCACTGTTCTAAGCTCTGGGGGGGGATACAAGGTTATCAGGTTGTCCCACGAGGGGCTCACAGTCTTAATCTCCATTTTAAAGATGAGGTAACTGGGGCCCAGAGAAGTTAAGTGACTTGCCCCAAAACACACAACAGATAAGTGATGGAGTCAGGATTAGAACCCAGGTCCTTCTGACTCCCGGGCCCATGCTCTATCCACTAGGCAACACTGCTACTCCCATCATCTGTTTCTATTTCAGTGCTTAGTACAATACTTGGTATATAGTAACTACTTAACAAATGCCATTATTATATTATGCAACAATTGCTGAATGACCTCTGGGCAAATTCTTCCTTTTTCATGGGGTGAATCTCTTTACACCTGTATGTTGCTGCATTCTAACTATGCCATCTAGCTGCAGCGCTACAAAGCCTCATCAGTTGCGAGCAACTTTCACATTTTCCAAGTTTCTCCTCCTGAGTGGAAAAACTTGCACTGTTGAAAATGTGATGATGCCAGGGAAATGAATTCTGGAGTCTTAATTAGGCTCACCTCTGCAGGTTGTCCCTCTGAAAGGAGGTTGAGGCTCTCGGGTAGGCAGTGGGAATGGTTACCTTTATACTTTCCTGAAGGAATGCACCTGGATGAAATTTGAGAACTTGTTAGTAAGGGAGGCAAAACACACTAAGGGGCTGATTAAGGATAATCTCCTTTCTTTAAAAAACAAAATAATACCCAGCTGCCTTGTTTCCTAATGCCATTTCCAGTTTTGTTTCAGTCAAATCAAATAACGGGATATTGGAAGCTGGTTTATTTTGCTAAAATATTCAGGACTGGCCAAACGCCACTTGGATGAATTGAGAAACATGGTGTTTTGGCACTGAGGTTCATTCTCCTGCATTCCATTTGTCTGACTCAGTAGTAGTAGTAATGGTATTTATTAAGTACATACCATGTATGGAGCATAGTACTAAATACCATCATTATTATTACTAAACACTGGGAAAGAATGCCCAGGTAGGAATCACATAGTCCCTGACCCTTGGAGACTCCCAATCTAAAATATAGTAATAATTGAGGTATTTGTTCAGTGCTTACTATGTGCCATGCACTGTAGTAATACTAATGATAGTAATAATGATATTTGTTAAGCGCTTACTATGTGCCTAGCACTGTTCTAAGAGTGATACAAGATAATCAGAATGGAGACAGTCCCTGTCCCACATGTGCATCACAGACTCAGGGATCTTCATGATTGACAGCTGGTGCCTGGAAATGCTGGGTCCTCTGTTCTTCTCTGTCCCCATGGTGCTAGCTTGTCAGGACTTGGAGGTTTGCTAGGCCTTTCCAGGGTAGTAGCTGCAGAAGAAGAGGGTGACCTGGAAAAGTCTTTATGCTGTCTGTCGATCAGATCACTCAGGGCCACTCTAAGACTGGTAGCCAGTTTGACGTTGATCAATATCTATGGAGCATCCACTATAACCAGAGCACTATTCTAAGTAATAATAATACTTGTGGTATTTGTAAAGTGCTTACTGTGTTTCAAGCACTGTTTGGTCTATGCACCGGGGAAGATACAGGATAATCAGGTCAGACAGTCTCTGTCACACAGGGCTCACAATCTAAGTAGGAAGAACAGGTATTGCATCCCCATTTTACAGATGAGGTAACTGAGGCACAGAGAAGTTAAGTGATTTGCCTAAGGTCACAGCAGGCAAGTGGCAGGGCTTGGATTAGAACCCAAGTCCTTTGACTCCTAGGCCTATGCTCTTTCTACTAGGCTTAAGTGCTTGAATGAATGTGACAGAGGTAAAAGTCATGATCTCTGTCCTTAGGGAGCTTAGAATATGATGGCGGGGGAGACAGACACGGAAGCAAATAGCCAGATGGATAGGAGATTACGTGTTTTTCAACAGAGGATGTAAACTAATATGTACCGAAGTGCTGTGGGTAGCTTTGAGTATAAAAATGCTGATGTGGTATTTGGGAAGTTATAATCTGGGGAGAAGAAAAATTAATTGGGGAAGACATCTCAGAGAGGTTGAATTTCAAGAGCGCTTTGAAGATGGGGGAACTGAGTGCTGGCAGATTTGGAGAGGGAGAGAGTTCTAGGTAGGAAGAAGGGCATGATCAGGAAATGTGGTTAGCTTGGGAAGCAGCACTTTTAAGTACCTATCCAAAATAATAACAGAAGGGGAAGCATTTTATTTCTTCCTTTCCATCTATTTCCACCCTGCCAGGTTGAAATTCTGACAACTGAATTTACTTGCTTAGCTCTGCCCCATGCTGCCTTTCCCCTCCCCCTAGGAGGGTCTCTCTGGATTGGGTCTGCACTTAATGGGGCAGTGTCTGTAATCTCTGGACTACAAGGGCCTGTGGGGCCCTGACCCATGAAAACCAGACTGCCCCTGGGAGTGGGTGGGTGGGTGTGGGGGCGGCGGCAGAGTGAATCAGCTTCAAATGAACATTGCCAATCCACTCAGACTCTGGTCCCACTGAGGTAGCTTGAGAAATTCCATGTCCAATGTCATCTGCAGCCTCTTTAATTAGATGTCAAAACTGCCAAATTCCATTGGCCTGAGGACGTACTACTGAAATAATACATTCCAAAGCAACATCTCTCAGGCTTCTGAAGTACAAGGAATGTAGTATTTCAGTATTTTCATTTTCTTTACTGGCATCAGAATGAAAGAACACATGGACTTGCCTAGAAACACCTGATTTCTCACTACAGAAGAATTTAAGATTCTCTTTTTCAAAGTTTAAGCTTCCAAACTTCTTGTTCTTAGTTTATGAACATTCAACATGTGCTTTGGCAGAGAGACTTTTCCTCTACCAACACTGACACTTTTCTATTCTATTTGTACAAAGGAAGCCAGGGCCACCAATCATGTAGCTTCAGAACTATTTGGTGTATTGCCCCGCTGATTCTTCTCATGCCCAATAAACCCACTCTTCACTCTAGATTTACATCTAGTTCCTGGTAGTGAATTATAATTCCTGTGAAGCATCCGAGGAATATTGCAACTGATGCCTCAGGAGGTTTTGCCTGTGTCAATTTAGAGAGGCAGCATAGTCCAGTGGAAATCAATCAATCGTATTTATTGAGTGCTTACTGTGTGCAGAGCACTGTACTAAGCGCTTGGGAAGTACAAGTTGGCAACATATAGAGACAGTCCCTACCCAACAGTGGGCTCACAGTCTAAAAGAAAGAGCAAAGGCAGGGAGACAGGAGAGATGGCTTCTAATCCTGGCTTCACCACTGGCCTGCTGGATGACCTTGGGCGACTCACTTAACCTCTCTGGATCTCAATTTCCTCATGTAAAATGGGGATAAGACACTTGGTCTGTTACTTTTTAGATACTGAGCCCTATGTGAGACTGTATCTGAACTACACCAGTGCTTAGCACCTTGTGCTTTCACATAATAAATACTATAACAAGTGAGTTCTAAAACAGTGCACTAGAAAAAGGAACAATTATGGTGCTGCATGGATTTTTGGAAGCCGGACTGGGGAGGAAGGAAATGAACAGAAAAAATGAGCCAGTTTTTTGGAGATAAGAAACCATCAACCCCATAGCTCCCATGCAGTGGTGTGCTTGCTCCCTTTTATCATCTTCCTTGAGTCTGTCAATTTTTTTTTATCATGGTATTTGCTAAGAGCTTACTGTGCATCAGGCACTGTACCTTCGTGCTGGGGTAAACAAAAGACAATCAGATTGGATGCATGTCCATGTTGCACATGGGGCTCTGTCTTAATCCCCATTTTACATATGAGGCAACTGAGGCACAGAGAAGTTAAGTGACTAGCCCCAGGTCACACAGCAGACAAGGAGCAGAGAAAGTCCTCTCACTCCCAGGCCCCTGCTCTTTCCACTGGGCCATGTTGCTTCCCATTCCTTTTCTATCTGCTTTCTATCTCTCTTCCCACTGTTCCCAACCCTAATGAAAATGGCTACAATTACAGGTAGACACCCATGTTTAGAGCTATTAGGCATTTGCTAGTGGCTCTGTGTTTCCATTGGTAGGCTTTTTTTTTTCCTTCCAAAATTTATGCTATCTAGGGTACTATAATCAGGTTCAATACGGTGAAATTTAGGCAGAATACTGTACACTCTTCTTGACATGTTGAATTGAAAGAAGTGAAACATTTTTGTTAACTGCTAAATAGTTATGGATGAGAGAAGATAATTAAGCATTGCAAAATTTTCCATACCTTTAACCTGTAGAGGATAAAGCTGCTTTTGCCAGTGTGCCTTCTCATCGTTTAAGGAGGTACTGTACTTTACCTCTGCCACTTGTCAGCTGTGTGACTTTGGGCAAGTCCCTTACTTCTCTGGGCCTCAGTTATCTAATCTGTAAAATGGGGATTAAGACTGTGAGCCCCACGTGGGACAACCTGATTACCTTGTATATACCCCAGTGCTTATAATAGTGTTTTGCGCTTAACAAATACCATCATTATTATTTAGCAAATCTTTGGCTTACAATAGAAATGAGTTATAAATTAATGGGCAATAGTTGATATAAATATGAAAACTGCAGGGTTCAAAGTCTATTAGATAAATTATTCAAAGGCCTACCTGAATTCAGAATTTCATGCAAATCTATTTAATCTCCTTTATGGATTCTTCAATGAAAAATAAACCAGAGAAGAGGAACATAACCTATATTTTAGTTAGAAACTTGTTCATGAATAGAACCTTATTAAATGCATTTCTTCTATTGTAGGAGGAATTTTCCTGCATTTTTAGTTAAATTTATCTTTGAATAAGATACTAACCATGAATTTTTTTCTGTCAGGATTTTAATAGGAGCTCCCCATGAATATTCAACTTATTAAAATGATTCTTTTTCTGAAGAGTGGTATGTTCCTTTGTTAAATGTTTTTATCCTTGTAATTTAATTTGCTCCTGACGAGATCATGAGAAGCAGCGTGGCTCAGTGGAAAGAGCACGGGCTTGGAGTCTGAGGTCATGGGTTCTAATCCCGGCTCTGCCGCTTGTCAGCTGTGTGACTCTGGGCAAGTCACTTCACTTCCCAGTGCCTGTTACCTCATCCGTAAAATGGGGATTAAGACTGTGAGCCCCATGTGGGACAACCTGATTACCTTGCATCCCCCCCAGCGCTTAGAACACTGCTTGGCACATAGTAAGTGCTTAATAAAAGCCATCATCATCAATAAGGTTCTCCACGACCCCCCCCCCCCCCCCCCCCCACTTTCAGATTAATACAGTACCTCTCTTCAGGCTCCAAACTCCAAAATACAACTTCTAACCAAGGTAATTTAAGATCACTGTATTGGTGTGCAAAAGCGCACAACCAACTACTTAGGTTCTATACAAAAAGCATCAAAGTAAATACATTATATCTCCAAGCCTTTAAACTTTATTGACAATAACAATTCAATGCAAAAGTGTGGTTTAAGGGAATTGTCACTAGGAAGATAAAAGCAGTGCTTCAAACATCACTGTCTTTGTACTTCATGATATTCATTTCCAACCCCTCCCAACTATTGCCTTTTAAGTTTTTACAGCAAAGCAAATATCCTATGCGGGAGACACAAAATGTTAGCTGTATACCCAGCAGTACTTACCCAATCAAAAAAATCAATAACGTAGAGGCATTAACTAATATGCTAAGAACCTAAATCAATACTGCCTGAGACATCCAAGACGGAGCAGAATTCTGTTTACGTGTGTGATCGACAATCATGCAAATAGTGGCAACAAATGAAATTTTCAGCCGGTTTCCCAAATGGGGCCTCGACCTACGACTAACAGGAACCCCAAAAGGCGATTCCCGCATTTAATGAAAAAATTCAAGCTTTCAAGTGCCAGTGTTCGGTCTGTTTCTGTCTCCTGACCTACTTTCAGAGCTCCTTAACCATAAGATACCACAGTTCGTCCTGCCAGATGATTATTCAGCTATTTTCCAAACTTGCCCCTTGATGGGTCAGGACATTAGCATAATTACAGAAAATTCCCAATGTTCAAGTTAACGTAGGGTGTAAAACAATTTCCTAATTCATTCATTCAATCGTATTTAATGAGCACTTACTGTATGCAGAGCACTGTAGTAAGCGCTTGGGAAGTACAAGTCGGCAACATCTAGAGACGATCCCTACCCAACAACAGGCTCACAGTCTAGAAGGGGGAGACAGACAAAAAAACCCCAAACAAGTAGACAGGTGACAATACCAACAGCAGCATGGCTCAGTGGAAAGAGCACGGGTTTTGAAGTCAGAAGTCATGGGTTCAAATCCCGGCTCCGCCAGTTGTCAGCTGTGTGACTTTGGGCAAGTCACTTAACTTCTCTGGGCCTCAGTTCCCTCATCTGTAAAATGAGGATTAAGACTGTTAGCCCCCTGTGGGACAACCTGATCACCTTGTAATCTCCCCAGCTCTTAGAACAGTGCTTTGCACATAGTAAGCGCTTAATCAATCAATCGTATTTATTGAGCGCTTACTGTGCGCAGAGCACTGTACTAAGTGCCTGGGAAGTACAAGTTGGCAACATATACAGTCCCTACCCAACAGTGGGCTCACAGTCTTAATAAATACTATTATTATTATTATTATTATAGCTAATACATCCTAATGCATCACAGGGGCGATCCTTGACGGCTGAGCTTGATTTAATCAGGCCCACCTGGTTACCTGCTCCTCCTCTCTTACTCCCAGGTTTTTTGGGACAACCTCTCCAGGCTTATGTGCCCATCCCAGCGGCGTCGGGCGTTTCCTCTAATTCTGGATATTTTCGCTTAATAAGAAGCCACCCCACGATCGGTAATAGACTTGCAAGTTTTGAGCCGGTGGCTCCCACCTCATCTGTCCTCCAGATAAAGCGTTACAACTTAGGTCTACTTATGCACCGCGGGCATCTCCTCTGGTCCCGATAAGGAGACTCGAGCGAGGACCAGAGGCTTCAAAGAAACGCTAGCCGGGGGACGAGAGGACGGGGTGAAAATGCACGCCAACCTTCCTCCCCTTTCCTGTTGCTCCTGTAAAGCGGGCCGCCAAGCTAGCTCTCTTCCTCCCTTCAAGGCCCTACTGAGAGCTCACCTCCTCCAGGAGGCCTTCCCAGACTGAGCCCCTTCCTTCCCCTCCCCCTCGTCCCCCTCTCCATCCCCCTCACCTTACCTCCTTCCCTTCCCCACAGCACCTGTATATATGTATATATGTTTGTACATATTTATTACTCTATTTATTTTACTTGTACATATCTATTCTATTTATTTTATTTTGTTAGTATGTTTGGTTTTGTTCTCCATCTCCTACTTTTAGACTGTGAGCCCACTGTTGGGTAGGGACTGTCTCTGTATGTTGCCAACTTGGACTTCCCAAGCGCTTAGTACAGTGCTCTGCACACAGTAAGTGCTCAATAAATATGATTGATTGATTTATTACTCTATCTATTTTACTTGTACATATCTATTCTATTTATTTTATTTTGTTAGTATGTTTGGTTTTGTTCTCTGTCTCCCCCTTTTATCATCATCATCAATCGTATTTAGACTGTGAGCCCATCGTTGGGTAGGGACTGTCTCTATATGTTGCCAACTTGGTCTTCCCAAGCGCTTAGTACAGTGCTCTGCACGCAGTAAGCGTTCAATAAATACGATTGATTGATTAGACTGTGAGCCCACAGTTGGGTAGGGACCGTCTCTATATGTTGCCAGCTTGTACTTCCCAAGCGTTCAGTCCAGTGCTCTGCACACAGTAAGTGCTCAATAAATACAATTGAATGAATTAACTCCCAGACCCATGCTTTATCCACTAGGCCACACTGCTTCTCAAAGTAAGCTCCTACTTTATAATAAGCACTGGGAAAAATAGACAGGAATCAATCAATCAATCAATTGACAATCAATCAATCAATCAATCAGACATAGTCCACGGCCCCCTAGGGGCTCTCAGTCTAGAATCTAGACTGTGAGCCCACTGTTGGGAGGGACCGTCTCTATATGTTGCCAACTTGTACTTCCCAAGCGCTTAGTACAGTGCTCTGCATACAGTAAGCGCTCAATAAGCATCCTGGCTCAGTGGAAAGAGCACGGGCTTTGGAGTCAGAGGTCATGGGTTCGAATCCCCGCTCTGCCACTTGTCAGCTGGGTGGCTTTGGGCAAGTCACTTCACTTCTCAGTGCTTCAGTTCCGTCATCTGTAAAATGGGGAGTAAGACTGTGAGCCCCCTGTGGCACAACCCTAACACTTTGTAACCTTCTCCAGCGCTTAGAACAGTTTCTTTAGAGAAGCAGCGTGGCTCAGTAGAAAGAGCCCGGGCTTTGGAGTCAGAGGTCATGGGTTCAAATCCCAGCTCTGCCAATCGTCAGCTGTGTGACTTTGGGCAAGTCACTTAACTTCTCTGTGCCTCAGTGACCTCATCTGTAAAATGGGGATGAAGACTGTGAGCCCCACGTGGGACAACCCGATCACCTTGTAACCTCTCCAGCGCTTAGAACAGTGCTTTGCACATAGTAAGCGCTTAATAAATGCTATAAAAAATAAATCATCATCATCAATCGTATTTACTGAGCGCTTACTGTGTGCAGAGCACTGGACTGAGCTCTTGGGAAGTCCAAGTTGGCAACATATAGAGACAGTTCCTACCCAACAGTGGGCTCACAGTCTAAATCAATCAATCAATCAATCAATCGTATTTATTGAGCGCTTACTATGTGCAGAGCACTGTACTAAGCGCTTGGGAAGTACAAATTGGCAACACATAGAGACAGTCCCTACCCAACAGTGGGGCTCACAGTCTAAAAGGGGGAGACAGAGAACCAAACCAAACACACCAACAAAATAAAATAAATAGGATAGAAATGTACAAGTAAAATAAATAAATAAATAGAGTAATAAATATGTGCAACCATATATACAGGTGCCGTGGGGAAGGGAAGGAGGTAAGATGGGGGGATGGAGAGGGGGAGAGGAAGGAAGGGGCTCAGGAAGAGGGGGAGACAAAATAACAAAATAAACACAGTAAAATACAAAACAAAATAAACAAAACAAAAACAAAATAAACAAAACAAAATAAGATAAATACATAAAATAAATAAATAAATAAAACAAATAAATAAATAAATAAAACAAATAAATAAATAAATAAAACAAATGAATAAATAAATAAATAAAATAAATAAAATAAATAAATAAATAAAATAAAGCAAAATAAAATAAATAAAATAAATAAATAAAATAAAGCAAAATAAAATAAATAAAATAAATAAATAAATAAAATAAAATAAATAAATAAAATAAATAAATAAAATAAAATAAATAAATAAAATAAATAAATAAATAAAATAAATAAATAAAATAAAATAAATAAATAAAATAAACAAATAAAATAAATAAATAAATAAATAAAATAAAATAAATAAATAAAATAAAATAAATAAATATTTTGTGAGAACAAAATAAATACGACTGACTGAATGAATGATAAATAGAAAGGATACACGAGGGGAAAGAGCGAAGGGAGCAGGGCCGCGGGCCAATGAGCGGCGGGAAGGAGGCTGGGGATTTCTCCGGGAGCCAATCAGAGGGGCCGCCCGGCGGGCGGGGAGCCAATCAGCGCGCCGCGCCCCCTGCCGCTCTGCGGTAGTTATGCCAGAGCGTGCGGCGAGGAGCGGGGGAGCCTCCGGGCAGGGTCGGTCCGCGTTGCTCCGCCGCTCGCGCTGTCCCCGGGCTTCCGCGCACTTTGCGCCCGCGGGAACTTCGGCAGCGAGGGCGGCTGTCCCCGCCATGCGGACCGGCGGCGGGCGGCTGTAGGGCGGTCGCCCCCGGCGGCAGGATGGCCGGGGCCGGGGCCGGGGCCGGGCGAGCGCTGTGCTTGGCGGTGGCGGTGCTGTGGGGAAGCATCCCAGGGCGGCCGGAGCCCACTTGCCAGCAGGTCCGCTCCTTCTTCCAGGTGCTGCAGCCCGGGCTCAAGTGGGTGCCCGAGACCCCGGGAGCAGGTGAGGATCGTCGAGCTTCGCCCGGCAAAGTTAGAGCCCGGGAGCGCAGCCGATCCATATAGGATAGGATATTTTTATACCCTATTTAATTTATTTGTACATATCTATTCTATTTATTTGGTTAGTATGTTTGGTTTTGTTCTCTGTCTCCCCCCCCTTTCAGACGGTGGGTAGGGACTGTCTCTCGATGTTGCCAATTTGGACTTCCCAAGCGCTTAGTCCAGTGCTCTGCACATAGTAAGCGCTCAATAAATACGATTGATGATGATGATGATGATGCCCGAGGAGCCCCGTTACTTTGGCCGGGAAAAGCGCCGTTTTCCAACCGCTGAACTCTGTCTCCCTTCTTGCAAAAGTTGTTGTCTCTGCAGCAGGGCTGGGTTAGGAGGCGGGTCCGGAGCGCCCCAGCTTGCACTTCAATCAATCAATCAATCGTATTTATTCTATTTATTTTATTTGCCTATCTATTCTATTTATTTTATTTTGTTAGTGATTGATGATGATGATGATTTATTGAGCGCTTACTGTGTGCAGAGCACTGGACTAAGCGCTTGGGAAGGACAAGTTGGCAACATATAGAGACGGTCCCTACCCAGCAGTGGGCTCACAGTCTAATCAATCAATCAATCGTATTTATTCTATTTATTTTATTTGCCTATCTATTCTATTTACTTTATTCGGTTAGTAGGTTTGGTTTTGTTCTCTGTCTCCCCCCCTTTTAGACTGGGAGCCCACTGTTGGGTAGGGACTGTCTCTAGATGTTGCCAATTTGGACTTCCCAAGCGCTTAGTCCAGTGCTCTGCACATAGTAAGCGCTCAATAAATACGATTGATGATGATGATGATGATGCCCGAGGAGCCCCGTTACTTTGGCCGGGAAAACCTCCGTTTTCCAACCGCTGAACTCTGTCTCCCTTCTTGCAAAAGTTGTTGCCTCTGCAGCAGGGCTGGGTTAGGAGGCGGGTCTGGAGCGCCCCAACTTGCACTTCAATCAATCAATCAATCGTATTTATTCTATTTATTTTATTTGCCTATCTATTCTATTTATTTTATTTTGTTAGTGATTGATGATGATGATGATTTATTGAGCGCTTACTGTGTGCAGAGCACTGGACTAAGCGCTTGGGAAGGACAAGTTGGCAACATATAGAGACGGTCCCTACCCAGCAGTGGGCTCACAGTCTAATCAATCAATCAATCGTATTTATTCTATTTATTTTATTTGCATATCTATTCTATTTACTTTATTCGGTTAGTAGGTTTGGTTTTGTTCTCTGTCTCCCCCCTTTTAGACGGTGAGCCCACTGTTGGGTAGGGACTTTCTCTAGATGTTGCCAATTTGGACTTCCCAAGCGCTTAGTCCGGTGTTCTGCACATAGTAAGTGCTCAATAAATACGATTGATGATGATGATGATGGTGCCCGAGGAGCCCGGGAATCCCGGTCTCCTCCCCCGGCCAGCCCCGTTACTTTGGCCGGGAAAAGCGCCGTTTTCCAACCGCTGAACTCCATCTCCCTTCTTGCAAAAGTTGTTCTCTCTGCAGCAGGGCTGGGTTAGGAGGCGGGTCCGGAGCGCCCCAACTTGCACTTCAATCAATCAATCAATCGTATTTATTCTATTTGCATATCTATTCTATTTATTTTATTTTGTTAGTGATTGATGATGATGATTTATTGAGCGCTTACTGTGTGCAGAGCACTGGACTAAGTGCTTGGGCAGTCCAAGTTGGCAACATATAGAGACGGTCCCTACCCAACAGTGGGCTCACAGTCTAATCAATCAATCAATCGTATTTATTCTATTTATTTTATTTGCATATCTATTCTATTTACTTTATTTGGTTAGTAGGTTTGGTTTTGTTCTCTGTCTCCCCCTTCTAGACTGGGAGCCCACTGCTGCGTAGGGACTGTCTCTATATGTTACCAACTTGTACTTCCCAAGCGCCTAGTCCAGTGCTCTGCACACAGTAAGCGCTCAATAAATACGATTGATGATGATGATGATTTATTGAGTGCTTACTGTGTGCAGAGCACTGGGCTAAGCGCTTGGGAAGGACAAGTTGGCAACATATACAGTCCCTACCCAACGGTGGGCTCATTCGGTCGTATTTATTGAACGCTTACCGTATACAGAGCACTGTACCGAAGCAGCGCGGCTCAGTGGAAGAAGCACGGGCTTTGGAGTCAGAGGCCGTGGGTTCAAATCCTGGCTCCGCCACTTGTTGGCCGTGTGACTTTGGACAAGTCACTTCACTTCTCAAGCTACCTCTCTTCCTCCCTTCAAGGTCCTACTGAGAGCTCACCTCCTCCAGGAGGCCTTCCCAGTCTGAACCCTTTCCTTCCTATCCCCCTCGTCCCCCTCTCCATCCCCCCATCTTACCTCCTTCCCTTCCCCACAGCCGCTGTATATATGTATATATGTTTGTACATATTTATTACTCTATTTATTTTACTTGTACATATCTATTCTATTTTATTTTGTTAGCATGTTTGGTTTTGTTCTCTGTCTCCCCCTTTTAGACCGTGAGCCCACTGTTGGGTAGGGACTGTCTCTATATGTGGCCAACTTGTACTTCCCAAGCGCTTAGTACAGTGCTCTGCACATAGTAGGCGCTCAATAAATACGATTGATTGATTGATTCTCTGGGCCTCAGTGACCTCATCTGTAAAATGGGGATGAAGACTGGGAGCCCCACGTGGGACAACCTGATTCATTCATTCAGTCGTATTTACTGAGTGCTTTCTGTGTGCAGAGCACTGTACTAAGCGCTTGGGAAGTACAAGTCGGCAACATATAGAGACGGTCCCTACCCAACAACGGGCCCACATTCTAGAAACAGGCTCACAGTCTAGAATCACCTTGTAACCTCCCCAACGCTTAGGGCACATAGTAAGCGCTTAATAAATGTTATTTATTCTAGACTGTGAGCCCACTGTTGGGTAGGGACCGTCTCTATATGTTGCCAAATTGTACTTCCCAAGCGCTTAGTACAGTGCTCTGCACACAGTAAGCGCTCAATAAATACGATTGAATGAATGAATTATTATTAATATTATTATTATTGTTATTACTACTACTACTACTAACCGGGCAGGGGAGCCATCCCCGCCTTTTCCCGAGCCCGCGACCCTCCTCATTTCCTCAGGTGGGGGCATTGCTGGCAGATCCACAGGGAAAGTTGAGGATTCCATTCGAAGTCTAGTTTTCCCTCCTGCGGGACCGCCAGGATTAGTGGGTCAGCTCTGCTGAGAGGATGAAAGCAAAATTACCATCGGTGAAACTTTTTGGTTAAGCTGGGTGTAAATCTTCATATAATAATGATGGCATTTATTAAGCGCTTACTATGTGCCAAGCACTGTTTTGAGCACTGGGGAGGTTACAGTGTGATCAGGTTGTCCCACGGGGATTCACGGTCTTCAACCCCATTTTACAGATGAGGCACAGAGAAGTTAAGTGATTTGCCCAAAATCACATAGCAAAGTGGCGGAGGTGGAATTTGAACCCATGATCTCTGACTCCAAAGCCCGTGCCCTTTCCACTGAGCCATGCTGCTTTTATGTCATAGACGGGACTCCAAATTCCTCCCCCCAACCTTCATTTCTAAACCCGAGTTTTCGAAGTTGACAAATGAACAGAAAACAATATGCCTTTTCTCTTAAATGTAATCTTAAATCTACTTTTGGATTCCTTCCCCCTCGCCTCCCCCCCTTTTATTTATAGGAGTGTTTAATATGTTAACAAGAAAAAAGGAAAACAGCAAACCAAAACATTTGGGGTACATCAAATGCATTTACCATAAAAAGCAAAATCTATTAAGATGCACTAATGCCTTGGTTCTGAGGGATGCAGGCCAACTGTTTACTATTAGACAATTGTAGGATTGAATTGCTCCGGATCGCATATAAAAGGTGTGCTTTAGAGTCTAATTAGGACAAGTTGTTTGATGGAAAATAATTATAACAAGAGTTTTGTGGAATCAGTTTAAATTGCCCTGGTGATTTAAAATGAATGGTTATATCTGGGCAATTTATGAGAAGAGTTTAATGCTTACAAGTGAATGGACCAACTAGTTCTGTTCACTTTAGGGAGGTAATCCGAGCTGATTTTGAATTAACAGGCCCTTCAGGTTGAAAGTAGACTTAATCAATCCAGAAAGCTAGTTCAAGGAAAGACTGGCAGTTTTATCAAATGATGAGACTTTGCTAATGTTGGCTGATATCTCCTGGGCTAGAGTGCTTTTTCAATCTTTCATTTGAGACTTGAAAATTTGAGTATAGTGGTTCTCAGTGGCAAAAGGCTGCTGAACCGATTCAGTTCTCTCCACAGCCATTTTTCTGATACAGATAAGAAACAGGTAGGTATTCCTGCTAGTTTGGGAGCTCTTTTGGCTTCCCCCGCTTTTGTTTTCATATCAGATTTTGTGGTTTTTATTACATATTGCCTTGCAAACGCTTTCAAGAATTGCGTTATAAAGTCATGATTTTGGTGGAGGGAGATGCAAAAAGAGAAATTCAGAGATATATGTAAAATGATGGATTTGGCGCACCGCGGGGGGAGGAACAGCAGGGTATCCCCTAAATTCTGTGCGTGTTACTTTTTTGTTTATGGAGATTCCTGTGGCAACTGTATATGTTTTTTGTGCTTTATTTCTTATGGCATCCGTAGGTCCTATAAAGTCTTTCCCTACAGGGAACAATCAAGTGTTCTTTGATTTCCCCGCAGGATTTCACAAACTCTATAGGGAATATCACTTTTCAGAAATCTTAACTGTATGTACAATTTACAGTCCATCAGTTCTGACAAACATTAAATGAAAATGATTATTCAAATGTGGGGCTATAGAAAACGTGGTGATAAACATAATGACTGTTGTTGAGGTATTTTATTAGCATTTCAGAAATGATAATGGTGATCTAAATGCAAAATCAAGTGTGTAATATTATGTATAATTTTCTATAATTTCAAAGTTATAAATGTGTAATTTACTCCTGTGATTCAGAAGTTTGAAATTTAAAGAGAATTGCAAATTGTAAGGTTGTTATGGTATGACCATTCAACTTATTTCTTATTTTAAGCTGTCTGGACCCACTGTATTTTGGCTGCATTATGTCTTTATTTGTCCCAGACAAAGTGCTGGTCAGTTACAGTAAAGACAGTGAAGAGAATTCCCTGGCTCACTTAGGGATGCATTTGGATTGACTGTTAACTTCGGCTGTTAAGCAGAATTGGGTTAGGGAGGACAATGTATATCTCATACTAATACTTATGAGACTAAATGGCATTTGAAATCAGTCAACTTATTAAAAAAAATAGTGCTGAAGGTCTTCATTATTGTTTGTCACAAAATGGATTTAGATCCTTCAGTCTGATCTTACTGTTTGCTTAGAGGGTGGTTCTGAGCCATAGGTGTAGCTTTTTTTTTTTTCTTGGAGATTTCATAGGAATAAAATTCTGGTGCCTTAGCACCATCTCTGCCTTGTACATCTCTTATAATATGTCAATCAGGTCTGCAGGGGACAAACACATGTCTAGACAAAAAAAAAGTGACAGAATTCACATGTTTCTTGACAGGTCCGATTTTGGCAGTGTCATTTTCTATTTAATGAAAGAGATTTGCTGCTACTAGTAGTTTTTATTTCAAGTCAGGATGGGAAGGGATGAAAATTAGTTTTATGTTCTGCCTCCGTGGAATTGTGTCCCATATGTGAAGCAGCATGGCCTACTGTATGGAGCACAAGCCTGTGAGTTAGAAGGACCTGGGTTTTAATCCTGGCTCTGCCACTTGTTTGTTGTTAAACCTCAGTCAAGTCATTTAACTTCTCTGTGCCTCAGTTACCTCATCTGTAAAATGGTGATTAAGACTGTGAGCTCTCGGTTGAGGTGGGGACTTCGTCCAACCTGATTCACTTACATCTACTCCAGTGCTTAGTACAATGCCTGGCACATAGTAAGGACTTAACAAATACCACTTAAAAAAATGTGACCTGAGTTGACCTGATGGACATTTGCTGCCTGGGGTTACTGGATATGTCTTTTGCCCTTATCTGATAAGGTTTATAAGGATTGGCAATTGAGATGACTTCTGCCCCAGCCAGAGCCCACATAGGAGCAGGAGAATCCTTTGAGATTGTGGGGGAAGTAAATTGAGACATTCCAGAATAGTGTTCTGGTAAGGAAAAAAAAACTGAGGTGGACCGGGGTGTCCTAGCTACATTGTCAGTGCACCACCAGACTTCTTGGAGGGGTAGGGGTGCAGGGGTTGTGCCATGTGGTGGCCCTATTCAGGTCGTCCCTTCAGTTGCCTCCTCGTTGTCAGCCCAGCCACTGAGGCACCAAGTCCATTGTCATCAATCAATCAATCAGTCAATCAATCATATTTATTGAGTGCTTACTATGTGCAGAGCACTGTACTAAGCGCTTGGGAAGTACAAATTGGCAACATATAGAGACAGTCCCTACCCAACAGTGGGCTTACAGTCTAAAAGGGGGAGACAGAGAACAAAACCAAACATACTAACGAAATAAAATAAATGGGATAGATATGTACAAGTAAAATAAATAAATAAATAGAGTAATAAATATGTACAAATATATATACACATATACAGGTGCTGTGGGGAAGGGAAGGAGGTAAGATGGGGGGGATGGAGAGGGAGATGAGGGGGAGAGGAAGGAAGGGGCTCAGTCTGGGAAGGCCTCCTGGAGGAGGTGAGCTCTCAGCAGGGCCTTGAAGGGAGGAAGAGAGCTAGCTTGGCGGATGGGCAGAGGGAGGGCATTCTAGGCCCGGGGGATGACGTGGGCCGGGGGTCGATGGCGGGACAGGCGAGAACGAGGTACGGTGAGGAGATAAGCGGGGGAGGAGCGGAGGGTGCGGGCTGGGCTGTAGAAGGAGAGAAGGGAGGTGAGGTAGGAGGGGGCGAGGTGATGGACAGCCTTGAAGCCAGGGTGAGGAGTTTCTGCGTGATGCGCAGATTGATTGGTAGCCACTGGAGATTTTTGAGGAGGGGAGTAATATGCCCAGAGCGTTTCTGGACAAAGATAATCCGGGCAGCAGCATGAAGTATGGATTGAAGTGGAGAGAGACACGAGGATGGGAGATCAGAGAGAAGGCTGGTGCAGTAGTCCAGACGGGAGAGGATGAGAGCTTGAATGAGCAGGGTAGCGGTTTGGATGGAGAGGAAAGGGCGGATCTTGGCAATGTTGCGCAGCTGAGACCGGCAGGTTTTGGTGACGGCTTGGATGTGAGGGGTGAATGAGAGAGCGGAGTCGAGGATGACACCAAGGTTGCGGGCTTGTGAGACGGGAAGGATGGTAGTGCCGGCAACAGAGATGGGAAAGTCAGGGAGAGGACAAGGTTTGTCATGACCTGAGCCTGGTTTCTGGGCAAAGGAAGGAGCAGTTGCCTGCTCACTCCCTCCTTCCTCTCACCCGACACCCTCTCTCCTCCCCGCTGCTTGCCACCACTGGGGTGCTTAGGACAGAATTCAGGGAGATGTATAATAATAATAATTATGGTACTTGTAAAGCGCCTACTAAGTGCCAAGCACTTTTCTAAACACTGGGGTTGTTTCAGGTTAGTCAGGTTGAATACAGTCCCTCTCTTGCAAAAGGCTCACACTCTTAATCCCCATTTTATAGATGAGGTAACTGAGGCCCAGAGAAGTGAAGTGACATGCCTAAGGTCATTCATTCATTCATTCAATCAATCGTATTTGAGTGCTTACTGTGTGCAGTGCACTATAGTAAGCGCTTGGGAAGTACAAGTTGGCAACATATAGAGACGGTCCCTACCCAACAGCGGGCTCACAGTCTTTAAACTAAGCACTCATGAATGTATTCATTAATGATGCCCCATGACAGCTGGACCATAAGCCAGTTACTTGCCAATTTTCCTTGCCTAAAACAGTAAATCCGTTCATGGGGGTGGAAAGAGGGCAAGAGACAAAAACCTTCATAACCACAAACTGGTGGGCTCTTTGCACTTTTCCCTCAGGTACTAGCTCTGTACACTTCGTGGTGTTTGACAAATTCCAAACTCTTGAAAACAGCAGAAACTTTAGAATTGTAGTCCTAACCAAAGTGCTCTTCTATCTAAATAGAAAGCTATAAAACTGCTGACTCCCAGGTTCTGAGGGTAACTATCTTCTACCTCTGCTGAACTCTCCCAAGCACTTTCATACATTCAGGTGTATTTATTGAGCCCTTACTGTACTAAGCATTTGGGAGAGTACAATATAACAATAAACTGACATATTCCCTGCCCACAATGAGCTCGCAGTCTAGAGGAGGAGACAGATATTAATATATATAAACAGATATACTTACTACTGTCCTCTGCACACCAAAGACTTTCAATAAATACTACTGATTGATGACTTTGGCTGGAGAGAGGAGGGGTAAATCCCTTGATAACTTGGTCCTTCAGATCAAACGTAAGGGGCTCTTTAGTGGTTAAGTAGGTTAGCTAGTTATAAAGACCCTTTCCCCACTTCTTCCTTGTCATAGGGTTAACTATCTTGCTGATTCATTCATTCGTTCATTCAGTCGTATTTATTGAGTGCTTACTGTGTGCAGAGCACTGTACTAAGCGCTTGGGAAGTACAAGTCGGCAACATATAGAGACGGTCCCTACCCAACAACGGGCTGTTTTTTACCCACTGGCCAAGTTCCAATGGGGAAAGGGTATTTCAAAAGTAGTCTTCTACTGGGAATTTTGACGCTGACTTTGCATAGAATTCACCATTCACCTATCACTGGATGACAGGTCAGGATTGCGCTATGTGGACAATATACTTCTGTGGCCACATTATTTTTCCTACTCCCCAGCCTGCCAAGGATTAGCCTTACTATCAGAGTATGAACCCACCTCTACCCCCATCTTTCCATTACCCTATTGCTCTAAGTATGCAAGGAAGTCCCCTGAGGATAGGCCCTTCCCCCTCTCTGCTTTCCCACCTCCTTGCATGCACTCTCTCCACAACCCTGTAGACTGTGAGCTCATTGTGGGAAGGGAATGTGTCTGTTTGTTGTTATACTGTACTCTCCCAAGCACTTAGTACAGTGCTTTCCACACAGTAAGCGCTCAATAAATACGACTGAATGAGTGAACGAACCTAGAGAGAGTGCCGGACCGCAGTTCTGGTCACGCAAGGGCTCTGCTCGGGGCTCAGACCCAAATCTCCCTCCTCCTCTCTCTTGCTTGTCCAAACAGTCATCACCTCCTCAAAAGGAAAGAGGAGCAGTGTGGCTTAATGGATAGAGTATGGGTCTGCGAGGCAGAAGGACATGGGTTTTAACCCCAGGTCTGCCACGTGTCTGCTGTATTTATTTTGTTAATATGTTGTATAGCTGTTAAATGCACGATCATTTTCAAATAAATATTCAGGGAAGTTTGCTTCCTGTTGTGTACTGGGCTATTTGGGTAGTTTAGCCAGGAGAAGCTTTAGAGGAGATGAAGGAAGGTCTCCTTTGTCAAACACCTGTTACAGTTAAGGATTCTGAGGGAACTTGTTCTGTGGACCAGACAGGTGGTAATTAATCAGGGAAAAACCTTGGAAAACAGCTGCAGAAAGCTGAAATGGCAAAGATGACAGGAGCCCAGACAAGGTAACGGAGTGGAGTAAATGAAGCAAAATATGAGAATGTGTCACTCTCTAGGACTGGACAGGGCTCAACTCATGGAGCAGATTTCATTGCAGCATTAGAAAACTCGGTGTTAGTTTAAAAAATGGGGTCATATGTATTTTTTATTTAGGTTTTTAAAAAAATCTGGTGTATGGGCAAAGTCTGCTACTTCTCTCCCTACAGCTGAAATTCTTGATGTTTAAAGTAGGCTAAAAAATGGAAGAGTTACTATCATCAACCCTGGAGAAAATACTCTTTGTGTTGACATAAGGAACCAGAAAGAATGGAGTTTTTGTACTCTAATGCAGCTATAAATGGCCTTGCCAATTTCAGTTTATAATCCATATACAAAGGTGTGGATCTTAAGTACTGACTTGCCACTCATTTGTTAGAAAAGCATGTTGCTGTAATTGGAAAGGTTCCAGACATGATCACTCAGGAGGTACTGTAAATGCAAATGTATTTGTTTTGAAAGCACCTGCTTCTGCATTTGCTTTATCTCAGTTCTGTGTGAATGTGATTTATTTGTTTTTGTCTGTCTTAGAATGCAAATTCCTAGAAACCAGGCTCTCTGACTAGTCTAGAACCTAGGACCATGCCAGATAGTTGAGACGACTTGAGGTATGATTATCGCAGTAAGAATTCCTTAATGTCATAATGTGATAAACTTTTATTTACAGCTGAATCTCCTTAGCCTGTGACTTTGCAGGCATATTGTACCAGGTTCCGTTTTGGAATAAGATTCTCAGGGACAGATCAGGAACCCAGTTTTCCCCTCCCCCCATTCTTTTTCCTGCTTATTCTTATTCTCCCCACTGCCCACTGTCCCTGCTTTCTCCCCAAAGCACATGATTACTTTAGACAAGCTTGCTGTGTACTTGTACGTGGAAGGATGATTTTTAGCTTGCCTGAGGTTTTGGCAGAGAAGCAGTGTGGCCTAGTGGAAAGAGCACGGGCCTGTGAGTTGGAGGACTTCCGTTCTAATCCAGGTTCCGTCACGTGTCTGCTGTGTGACCTTGAGCAAGTCACTTAACTTCACTGTGTCTGTTTCCTCATCTGTAAAATAGGGATTAAACCTGTCCCTTCTTCTTCATAAACTGTGGTTTAGGGACTTTGTCCAACCTAATACACTTGTATCTACCCTCTTCATTCATTCAATCATATTTATTGAGCGCTTACTGTGTGCAAAGCACTGTACTAAGCACTTGGAAGAGTAAAATATGAGACATTGCCTGCCCACAGTGAGCTTACGGTCTCTAGACTGAGGTTGAATCATTGGGAACTCACCCCAAGTGGAATTAGGTAGGATGAAGTTACATATTTGGAAAGCATGGTGACAGGAAAGGACACTATAATAAAACATCATGTGATGTTGGAAGTGTTCTTTGCAGGAAGAAGTGTGGCTTAGTGGAAAGAGCACAGGCTTGGGAATCAGATCGTGGGTTCTAATCCCGGCTCTGCCACTTGTCAGCTGTGTGACTTTGGGCAAGTCACTTAAATTCTCTGTGCCTGTTACCTCATCTGTAAAATGGGGATTGACAGAGAGCCCCACATGGGACAAACCTATTACCTTGTTTCTACCCCAGCGCTTAGAATATTGCTTGGCACACAGTAAGTGCTTAACAAATCCTATTATTATTATTATTATGGGATCGCTAGTTTTCACTGAATATTTTGTAGTACACGCAAGGACACAGCCCTAGTCCTGGACTGCTTGACACATAGCACCTAACAAATGCCATTGCTATTATTTCTATTTTTATTAGTATTATCAGAGATGGTACAGTTGGATGGCCATAAGATGACCTCTTTATGGTTTTGAGGGCTCTGAGGACAGCTAGTCCTTTTGCCCAGTGTTAAAAATGGTCCGGAAGGTCCAAGGTTTCCACAGCCCAGTTGGGATTAGCCAGTGCCTAATTTATCTTGGGAGAGACCCTGGGGTTCCTACTGCCAGTGTGGCATGTGAGTGAGGGGAAGACTATTTGAGGGGCAGTATCTCTGAAGCGGACCATTATACTCTCAAAAAGCAAAGGCAGTTGCAGCCAGTGTCGATGTTTCCTGTTGCAGAGGGAATGTTGGATGTTTGGGAAGGTGAGCCCCCATCCCACACTACGCCCTGGACAGTCTGGAGTGCAGGAACAACTTCATCAGAAGTGGCTGTTGAAGGACTCCGGTGGCTGCAATCAGCCAATTGGAACTCCTGAGTAGTGGCTTCTGGTAGCTGTAGATTGAGGCCCCTGGGTATGGGTGACCATCTTGATAGACTTCAGAAGAGCCTGTGATTGGGTGTGAAACCCAATCTAGAGTATGGGGAGAAAAATTACCCTGCATAATGGAGGCGATTTCATCACATGGATCTGTCATGGCCATTGCCCAAAGCTCTGCCCATCCAAGAGGTAATGAGCATTTGAACATCCATCTGCTGAGAAATTCACATTGGAATGTCTCTAGTTACGATGTGGAGTTGAGGTTGAATCATTGGGAACTCACCCCAAGTGGAATTAGGTAGGATGAAGTTATATATTTGGAAAGCATGGTGACTGGAAAGGACACTACAATAAAACATCATGTGATGTTGGAAGTGTTCTGTGCAGGAAGAAGCCTGGTTTAGTGGAAAGAGCACAGGCTTGGGAGTCAGATCGTGGGTTCTAATCCCGGCTCCGCCACTTGCCAGCTGTGTGACTTTGGGCACACTTAAACTTAACTTCTCTGTGCCTGTTACCTCATCTGTAAAATGGGGATTGACAGAGAGCCCCACATGGGACAAACCGATTACCTTGTATCTACCCCAGCGCTTAGAATATTGCTTGGCACATAGTAAGTGCTTAACAAATCCTATTATTATTATTATTATTATTATTATTATTGGAACACTAGTTTTCACTGAATATTTTGTAGTACACGCAAGGACACAGCCCTAGTCCTGGACTGCTTTAAAGACCAGTGTAATAATAATAATTATGGTATTTACTAAGCACTTACTATGTGCCAAATACTGTACTAACCAATGGGGTAGATAAAATTCAATCATATGGACAACAGTCCCTTTCCCATATGGGGATCACAGTGTTAAGGGATAGGGAGGACAGGTATTTAATCCCCAGGATCACTTCTGCGACCGAAGGAAAAACTTGTGCTTGAGATTTAAACATAAAACATTATGCTCCTGTCCGGTGAACAAGAACATCATTTCTGTCCCCCACCATCACTGACTGTGTTACATTTGGGAGTGAGTGTGTCCTCATAAATGGAAGGCATATGTACCTGGATTAAAAATTCAGCCCTGGCACACAGAAAAGCTAATTATCTACAGCCACTGAGATCTTGTTCACATGCAGAGGTTTATAAATATAGTAAGCTCTTTGAAATGTATTTAATGGACTAATATTGATATCAGATGCCTAAAACCAAATTCATGTTTCCACCCAAACCCCATCCTCTCCCTTTGTTTCCTTTTATTGTAGACAACAACACTATCCTCCATGTCTCACAAGCCTCACTTTAGAGCAATTCTGGATTCATCACTTTTATTCAACTCACATGTTCAAGGTCACATAATCTTGTTTGTTCTGCTTTCACAGCATGGCTAAAATCTGCTCTTTCCTCTCCATCCGAACTGCTACTATGCCGATCCAAGCACTTATCATATCCCTCCTCGACTACTTCATCAACCTCCTCGCTGACTTCCCTGCCTCCTGTCTCTCTCCATGCCAGTTCTTACTTGTCTCTGCTGCCTGGATCACTTTTCTAACCGTTCAGTTCACATGTCCCCATTACTTAAAAGTCACTTAATGGTTGCTCACCCACCTCCACTTCAAACAGAAACCTCCTTACCATTAGCTCTGAAGCACTCAATCAGTTCACCCCTGCCTATTTTACGGCTCTGATTTCCTACTGCAACGTAACCGGTATTCTTCACTCCTTCAGTGCTGACCAGATCACTGTATCTCAGTCTCGTCTGTCCTGCTGTCGATCCCTTCTCCAGGTCTTCCTTCTGTCGTGGAAATCCCTCCTCTTTCATAATCGACTGCAACTCCCCACCTTCAAAGCCTTATTAAAATCATATTTCCAAGAGACCTTCCCCGATTAAGCTCCCATTTCCCCTATTCCCTCTCCCTCCTGAATCGTCTATGCACTTGGATCTGTACCCTTTAACTTTTGATATTCACCCCATCCTGAGCCTCACTGCACTTATGTACGTATCCAGAACTTATTTTAATGTGTGTCTGCCCCTCTAAACTGTAAGCTCCTTATTGGCAGGGAAAATCTCTACCAACAGTGAAGTGTACTTTCCCAAGCACTGAGTACACTGTGGCACCTAGTAAGTGCTCAATAAAGGCCATTGATTGATTGCTCTGCACATGGTAACCATTCAGTAAAGACCACTGATTGATAGGAAAGAAGATAAAATATACTGTGTGCAGAGCACTGTACCGAGTGCCCCGGGAGAGCGCAGTAGAACAAGAAACAAACAGACCCATTCCCTGTGAGTCTAGCTTTAATTCTATTTGTTCTGACGACTTTGATGCCTGTCTCCATGTTTTGTTTTGTTGCCTGTCTCCCCCTTCTAGACTGTGAGCCTGATTTTGGGTAGGGACCGTCTTTATACGTTGCCAGCTTGTACTTTCCAAGCGCCTAGTACAGTGCTCTGCACACAGTAAGCGCTCAATAAATACTATTGAATGAATGAATGAACAAAGGAAAGTCAAATCTATTACCAAGGAAAACTCCACTCATTTGATTGATCTGTTGATTGGAAGGTTTGAAAGGAATTTCTTACTGGGAATCGCACATGGATTTAAGTTAAAAATTTGTAATTAAGTAGCATGTGTGAGTTGGATTCTGGTGATGGAATCTTGCTGAAAGTGGCATTTGAATAGTGGCCTTGGATAAGCCTAGTGAAGGGGCCTGGTATCTCTCACTCTATCAGGTTAGAAACAGCTTTGAAACAGACCAGTGTTTATGTGGCAAATAAGTTTAACATTGCTAGGGCTACCAAGGAAAGTGCCCCACACATATACTCACCTGGAGCGAGGAACGTTTGTACAAACATATGCATTTTTTTTTGCGTGTGTGCTCGTGTGTATTTTTGAGTTTTTCCTTGTACCTGGGAGTTTTTAATATCCCTAACTTTATTTTACCTGGATGGAACAGTGCTTGAGAATGCATGTTTTTGGATGATTGGTCCCCAAATTAGTAGATTAATTGCTACCTGAATTATGAAGCTATAACTCATTTATCAAAACTGAAATGTACTTGCTGCTTGCATAAGTAAATATGTGATAGTCACTACTTTAATTGCAATCTGCTCCCTTCTTGGATTTGTCCCATCTAGGATAACTGCATGCTGTAATTACACTTTACTGCACCAACTATTTCTAGCACTTTCTGCATGGTAAATAAATTTCCCTAATAATGGGAACCTCACTCAAGAAGTGTTTTTCTTTTTCAGGTTTCATTTTCTGGTGGTGGCTTTTTTTGTGTTTGTTTTTTCCTTCAAACATCTGTCTTGAAGAATTAGAAGTTCCCACTGATGAGCTACTCTGATGTTAAACCTGCTGCTCCAATGATGTCGAGTCAACCAGTGCTTTAACATTACATTTTATATAAATTACTACCTAAACCTCTACTGAAATTGCTGAGTTTCCAATTTCTTAAAATATATTTAACCAACAACCTGGTGATGCGGTAGTAAGAAAAAGAGAAGCCCTTTGGCTAAATGAAAATGAGTGTAATGTAATCACTGTGGATCTTAGCCAGAAGAAGTCGCTGGTCCTCATAGGCTCAGCCATCTGACCGCTCTCACTACAGTGACTTCACTTTCTCAGAACTAGTTCAGAATCTTGTACAAAAACCAGGGGACCCCTCACCCTCAATTTTTTGTACATTCCCATCCTATATATTTCATAGTTGGGGGTGGTTTTACCCAGCAGGATTTTTGCAGCACCAAGATTTTTATTCTCTGTAAGGATTTTGTTTTCCCAGCCACTCATTTCTCACTTCTGTTTGAACTGGGTGGCCTGTAGAATGATGGAGTGTAGGTGGCGTAGGGCACTATCCCAAAAAGCTTCCATAAATATTTGCTCACCAAGCATTTTCGATCTCTAATATGTGCCTCATCAGTCCTCTCAGCCCCTGGAAACAAAGCTATTTTTGTTTCTCTGCCCGGATGCTGGGTGATTAAATTGTTTCTAATTTTCTAAATCTTTCTGGTGTGGATTCTGTTCCTTTAATATTCTGGAGGTTGGTGTTGAGCTCAGGATCAGGTGATCTGCCATATCATCAATTATAAAATCATATGCTTTCCATAGAGTTTGTATGTGGCTGTACTGGTCTTGTCAGCATAATTGCCGGCAAGTTCCAAGTTTGCATTTTTGTCATTGTTACTCAGAAGGGATCAATTGAAACAAATTTTCTCTTTGGTTCTGTTCACTTCACCACTTATGGCTACCGTCAACTCCTGCCTCCTACACAAGACTCACAGAGCAGGAAGGAGGGTGAGACCCAGAGCCAGGGAAAGAAGTGAATCAATCAGTGATATTTATTGAGCACTTACTACGTGGAGAGCACTGTTCTGAGTGTTTGGAGGAGTACAGTACAACAGAATTAGCAGACTCATTCCCTGCCCTTATTAAGCTTCCAGTCTAGAGGGACTTGAAAGGGGCGGAAAGGGCAGCAGCATTCTTGGGCCCAGGGAGGGTGGATTTCATAGTGTGGAAAACATTGCTCTCCCTCCCATCTAGGAATGGATTGAGGGGAGGGTGAGCAGACTCATTGCCCTAGGAGCCAGGGAAGGGCAGCAGCCCCTTTGCTTCAGCACCTTGGTTCAGCCTCTTCACCTGCCTCCCTGCTTCCAGTCTCTCCCCTTTCATCATCATCATCATCATCAATCGTATTTATTGAGCGCTTACTGTGTGCAGAGCACTGTACTAAGCACTTGGGAAGTACAAATACCACTGTCCTGATCAGTGTTCTGAAACATCTCTGCACATACCTCCCACTTGTCAAAAACCTTCAAGAGCCCCATTCCCCTCTGCATCATGCAGAAATCCCTGCTTTGAAGCACTTGATCTGCTGTCTCCTGGACACATCTTCTCCTGCTACACTCCAATTTGTTTTCTTCTTCTCATGCTAGTAACCTACTATTGCCTCTTTCATAGCTCTCCCGCCTCTGACTTCTGCCTCGGGATCTTTCTTCTGCTTGCAATTCGCTCCCCCTTCAAATTTGAAAGATCACAACGCTCCCCATCTTCAAAACTCCTCTAAAATCGTATCTCTTCCAGGAAGCCTAGCCCAATTAATTTGTGTGACCAGCTATTTACTTGACCTTTTTATCGTATTTGTTAACTTCTCAGAGTTGCCTTCATTGTTCATATCTGCTCCCGTTTCCATGCTGAGGAAGTGTGTGAGAGGCATCAATCAATCAAGCAACTATACTAAGTGCTTGGGAGAGTGCAGAGAAGCAGCGTGGCTTAGTGGAATGAGCACGGGCTTGGGAGTCAGAGGTTGTGGGTTCTAGTCCCAGCTCTGCCACTTGTCATTTATTCATTCATTCATTCAATCATATTTATTGAGCGCTTACTGTGTGCAGGGCACTGTACCAAGCGCTTGGGAAGTACAAGTTGGCAACATATAGAGATGGTCCCTACCCAACAACGGGCTCACAGTCTAGAAGGGAGAGACAGACAACAAAACAAATCATGTAGACAGGTGTCAAGTCGTCAGAACAAATAGAATTAAAGCAAAATGCACATCATTAACAAAATAAATAGAATAGTAAATATGTACAAGTAAAATAAATAGTGATTAAATCTGTACAAACATATAACAGGTGCTCTGGGGAGGGGAAGGAGGAGAGGAAAAAGGGGGCTCAGTCTGGGCAGCTGTGTGACTTTGGGCAAGTCACTTAACTTCTCTGTGCCTCAGTTACTTCATCTGTAAAATGGGGATTAAGACTGTGAGCCCCATGTGGGACAACCCAGTGACCTTGTATCTAAGCCCCAGTGCCTAGAACACTGCTTGGCACGTAGTAAGTGCTTAACAAGCACCATTATTGTTATTATTACTACAAAATAATAGTGGGAGATATGGTCCCTGCTCACAATGAGTTTACTATCTAGAGGGGGAAGAATCCTGTTTGAGAACTCATGTCCATGCTGTTATAGTCCCTTGGCGGCATTCACTCTTATAGGCAGGTCTTAGAGACAATGAGGTAATTTGGTTTTTGTCTGCTTATTTAAAAGCCTGTAAACATAGGCAGAAACCATTGCCTTGAGGAGAAAAATCAGCTTTCTTCTTCAGCAATCTCTTCAGATTAGTCTCCTTGTCTGAATAGAACTAATGATGCTTTTGCCTATGTAGCAGTTTTTTTTCCATTTAGTTAAGCGGAGAAGTTTGAAATTTTAGTTTACAAGAAAACTGAGTTTTCTCTTAATCATTTCTGACATGCAGGTTGCTCTCTTGATTGTAAAGGGAAGAAGAGCAGGACCCTAAAACTCTCTGGTATTCCGAATGAGAGAGACATTTTTCAAGGAGTATTTTAAAATAAATTTTTGCAATTCACAATTTTTCCCTTGGGAAACGTGTCCTTTTTAGAGACGTCAGTTGGGTGGCCACGGCCAGCACTCAAAAATATTGGATGCCCCTTTGCTGAGCTGGAAGTATCAGATATATGTTAGGTTACATATATTATGCAACCTCACTCAGCCAAATGCTGGGATGACACAGGGGACCTTTTGAGGATGTCTGCCAGACTTAGAGCATTTGGCTGTGGGGGACTCCTAGCCCCCCTCATTTGCTCCAGAGTCATTGTGTTGTTTCTGAGGTTCAGTGCTCTGCGCCAGAAGCCCAGGCGGGAGGGAGGCGGGCAACTGGAAGCCAAAATAAAAATACTGAATATATAGGGTGGTCAGTGGCCTTTAGGGTGGTCAGATTGTCCCATGTGGAGCTCCCAGTCTTAATTCCCATTTTACAGAGGAGGTAACTGAAGCACAGAGAAGTTAAGTGACTTGCCCAAAGTCACATGGCTGACAAGTGGCAGAGCCGGGATTAAAACCCACGACATCTGACTCCCAAGCTCTTTCCATTAAGCCACGCTGCTTCTCTAAAATCTAAATGGGTCAACCAGTGGTATTTATTGAATGCCTACTAAGGGCTTGGGAGTTTGTAAACCTGATCCCCGCCCTCAAGGAGCTTACAGTGTATTTGGGAGAGGCAGACATTAAAATAGCTTATAGATAGGGGAAGGGGCAGAGTATAGGGATATATATGCCCATAAGTGCTGTTGGGTTGGGGGTGGAGTGAGTATCAAAGTGCTTAAGGGGTACAGACCCAAGTGCATAGATGATACAGTGGGGAGGGCAAATAGAGTGAGAAAATAAATGGTAGGCAGGGAAGGTTCTTGGGGGAGATAGTGATTTTAGAAGAGCTTTGAAGGTGGGGAAAAATGGTGGTTTGTTGGATATGATCCCATACTAACACCTTTTCAGTGAAAATTGTTTGAAGCCTGGGTTATTATTTGCAAGCCTTTTAACTGGCTTTTCTAAACTTGACTTTTCCAGACAATGAAAAAAATGGAAGACCAGCATACCTGTGATGTTACTATGTTTACTCAGTTTCTTTACCTCAAAGGACAAATTTCTTGACAGCTCTGCCTCCCCCAGCAATGGGAAGCAGTATCAAGTTCCACAGACCCTTTGGATTTTTTCCTACAACATTAGTAGCTGAGATGTAGTAGTAAAAATACTAATAATATCATTAATTTGTGCATAGCTCTTTGTTGTTCCAAATTGCTTTATCCTCAGAAAAAGGCGGGTAGTGTTACTGCCTTCTTACAGATGAGGAAACTGATGCATAGAGAGGTTGTAACAAGTTCCGACGTCACACAGGAGGGCAGGGGAAGAGAACATAGAGGGTTGATATTCTTACCCTGTGCTCTTCCCATTAGATCACACTAACTCATGCTGTAAAGCTCTTATCATGAGCTAGATTGGTGAAAATTTGTCACAGACATCAATCTCTCCTCACAGCAATACTTCAAGACCAGTCTAAGTGTAGTGGAGAATTTGCCCTGGCTGTGATTTCCCTAAATTATGCAGCTCTGGAAGTTGTGCAAGATCATCTGTATTATAAGACTACTAGAAAAACTACTTAGGGCTTGGGTTTACTGCTGCTGAAGTTGCCCCAGTAAAGTTGGTGAATGGATTTGGGAAATGGCTATTCTGGAAAGATCTGAGTTTCGGCAGTTCCCTAGCCAACTGCAAAAATTTACCTAGATTGTGATCCTCTTGAGACAGGATCTGTGTCTAAATCCCACCTATAAACTTTTTTTAGTGCTTAAATCAGTGCTCTGCACAACAGTAAGCACTTAATACTATTGCTATCTATGTCTCGTTCATTTGGGTTGACTCTGTACGACTTGTTAGGAGGGGCACGGCAATATAGAAATTATGTTGGATTCTTCAGGAGCTTATTTGAAATGATTAATTCAACAATCTTCAAACTGGGTTTGGGTAGGTGTGGCTCCTCTATAGCTTATTCATTCATTCAGTCGTATTTATTGAGCGCTTATTGTGTGCAGAGCACTGTACTCAGTGCTTGGGAAGTACAAGTCGGCAACATATAGAGACGGTCCCTACCCAATAACGGGCTCACAGTCTAGAAGTGGGAAACAGACAACAAAACAAAACATGTAGACAGGTGTCAAAATCATCAGAATAGAATTAAAGCTATATGTGCATCATTAACAAAATAAGTAGAATAGTAAATACGTACAAGCTTATATTCAGGATGAATGTATATGCATTTCAGCAAAATAGTTAAGTCTAGTGTTTAAAGACTCATGACACTTTTTAAAAGCTTTTAAGGGAAATTGTGGGGTGAGACCCCCAAATTTCTTTCCCATTTTGGATATGGTTTTAAATTTTAATACTTTGGAATCTAATAGCAGCAGTAGCATTTATTGTGGCCCCTCCCACCCTTGTTTGGTGTGGTCCCCTTTACTAGTTGTATGGGAAGAGCAACATAGGAAAGTGACAAATTATTTGCCCTAAAGGCACTTGATTTTTAAATAGAAAATGTTATTTATTGAGCGCTTTCTGTGTGCAGAGCACTAAACTAAGTGCTTGGGTAAGTAAAGTACAACAGTAGACACGTTTCCTGCCCATAAGAAGTTTATGGTCTAGAGGGGGAGCCACCCATTAATATATATAAATAATGGATTTATACACGAGAGCTGTGGAACTGAGGATGGGGTGAATATCATCGTTAAGGGGTATAGAAGGGAGAGGGAGTAGGGGAAAAGAGGGCTTAATGAGGAAGTGAGCATGGAAATATATACAAATTGAATGGTCAAAGTAAATAATTGAATCTTCTCTTATGCTGACGAGTTGTCTCAGACCCATAGCGGTGCCATGGACACATCTCTCTCAGAACTCCCCATCTCCATCTGCAGTCGTTCTGGGAGAGTATCCATAGAGGTTTCTTGGTAAAAATACAGAAGTGGTTTACCAACCCCTCCTTCTGCGCAGTAAACTTGAGTCTCCACCCTCAATTCTCTTCCATGCCGCTGCTGCCCAGCATGGGTGAGTTTTGACTTGTAGCAGACTGCCTTCCACTCGCTAGCCACTGCCCAAGCTAGGAATGGAATGGGTATGCCGCTGCTTGACTCTCCCTCCCATAGTTGAGACTGGTAGAATACTGGAAACTCTCCAGGTAGCTCCTGAGAGGGGTGAATTATTGAATAAACATATAAACATGAGTGTTAAGGAAAATGTAAGCAAATTTATAAGGGCCAAAATGATTGGTCGCTTTCCAGCATCATTGAGGATTCTTCTCAATGTTGCCTTAATAACAGTGAAACAGTAAAATGTTTTACGGTAGCTACAGAGAAAGTGATCTCACATCCTTTCACTCCTGATCTCTGCATCAGATTGTTCTCATGTCTCTTGGAGTTGGTATGTGTTAATTTTCTTGTCTACTCCTCTTGCATGCACACTTCTCTCAGGAAATCTTTTCTTTGACGGTAGTTTACTACACATATATAAATGGCTAACAGGATGGATAATTGAGAAATCTGAAATCCCATTTCTATACAGCAGGAGAAGAATTCTGTCTTTCACAGCCGTTCAGGTGCTGAAGTTCTGACATTGTTGTGTTTGAGGATGTGCAAAATTAGTGGAGCATTTACACTGCTATTCCCCAAGATGGCATAAATGCCACAGCACTGTAACATTTCATTATAGACGCAGAGACCAACCCGCAGATGGAAAATAAGGGAGAAAAATGATCAATAGGTTTGATTCTCCCCTCATGATTGGAACAACTGACTTGATTTCCTTTCAGTTTTGCTTTTGCATGTGTGGAACCAAAAGGAAGAGGCTACTTTTCTGGGTGCTCCTATCTATAAGGGAAGCAAAAAGTCATAACAGTTATTTACAGTGGTTGAGAATGTAATTACAAGGTGCAGTGGCTTGAAACTTAAATTTAGATCAGCCATTTGAGCTGGGCTTTGGGGAGATCCCTTGGGGAAAATGTTTGAAGTGTCGTCATGAGAAGTGCTTAAGAATAGGTTAGCTATAGCCTTATAGGGAGTAGTGCTGAAGAATACCCTGTTAAATTGACAGGGTTGGATAGAATTCATACATCTTCTGGATTCTGTGAAATGAGTTAGGTGACTCTGGGTACCGTTGTGAGTGAATGTAGCCCCTCAGGGGATATCCTCCGCAGAGACATGCCAAGGAGAACCACTTTTTACTGCTTCCTCTTGTATTACCTACCCATTCCTGGTTCCTGTGGATAACTGGTCCATGGGTAGTGGCTGTAGGCCATCTAGAATATCTATATTCCATGGCTAGCTTTGTAATGGATGTAGGTTTACCGCTTCCCTCTCTCTCAGCCCTGATTGGAGAGTCAGACTTAATGCATGTAATTTCACTCAAGTAGTAACTAGGGCTTTTTGTTATGGGCAAGGAACACTTTTGCTAATTCTGTTGTATCGAACTCTCCCAAGTGCTTAGTAGTGCAGTACTCTGAACAGAGTTAGTGCTTAGTAGATACCACTAAGTGATTATTTTTCATTATCAATCAGTGGTGTTGAGTGCATACTATGTGCAGAGCACTGTACTAGGTGCTTGGTAGAGTGCAGTACAGAGTACGTCAGTACACATGCTGATCCCTGCTCTCAAGGTGCTTAGTTGTCTTCATATCCAGAATGCACATACTTTCCCTTTAGTATTGCGAAGAAAATGCAGTTTTTCATTTTTGGTTGAATAACTTTCTGGGATATCATGTTTCAAGCTGAATTTTTCTTCATTTCTTAGTTCTTAGAATAAGTTCCTGAGGGGAGGAACCAGGACTTTTGTTGAATACTTCCAAGTGCCTAGTATAGTAGGCACTTGGAAAATATGGCTATAAATTAGTTCATTCATTCATTCACTCATTCAATCGTATTTATTGAGCGCTTACTGTGTGCAGAGCACCGTACTAAGCGCTTGGGAAGTAGTTATTCCCCTCTTTCAAAGATGACACCACTGACAGTGGAATTTACTGGGAAAAGCCATGGGAGAAGCAGCATGGCTTAGAGGCAAGAGCCTGGGCTTGGGAGTCAGAGGTCGTGGGTTCTAATTCTGGCTCTTCCAGATAATAATAATAATAATGATAATGGTATTTGTTAAGCACTTACTATATGCGAAGCACTGTTCTAAGCACTGGGGTAGATACAAGGTGATCAGGTTGTCCCATTTGGGGCACTCAGTCTTAATCCCCATTTTACAGATGAGGTAACTGAGGCACAGAGAAGTGAAGTAACTTGCCCAAACTTGTCTATGTGACCTTGGAGAAGTAGCATGGCGTAGCAGCTAGAGCCCGGGCCTGGGAATCAGAAGGCTATGGGTTCTAATCCCGGCTCCGCCACTTGCCTGCTGTGTGACCTTGGGCAAGCCACCTAACTTCTCTGTGCCTCACTTTCCTCATCTGTAAAATGAGGATTAAGACTGTGAGCCACACGTGGGACAACCGGATTATCTTGTATCCACCCCAGCATTTAGAACACTGCTTGGCACATAATAAGCGCTTAACAGATACCATCATCACCATCAAGTCACTTAACTTCTCTGGGCCTCAGTTACGTCACCTCTAAAATGGGGATTAAGACTATGAGCCCCAAGTGGGACAACATGCTTACCTTGTATTTACCCCAGTGCTTAGAACAGCGCTTGGCACTTAGTAAGTGCTTAACAAATGCCGTAATTATTATTATTACTATTACCATTATAGCCAACAAGAAGCAGCATGGTTTAGGCACTAGAACATGGGCCTGGGTTCTAATCCTGGCTCCATCACATGTTTAATGCGTGATCTTGGCCAAGTCACTTAACTTCTCTGGGCCTCAGTTACCTCATTTGTAAAATGGGGATTGAGTGTGAGTCTTCTGTGGGACAGGGACTGTGTCCAACCTGATTGACTTGCATCTACCCCAGTGCTTGGCACATAGTAAATGCTAAACAAGTACAATAATTATTTATTAATACTGTTACTACTAATAATAATAACAACAAAAAATCAGTATTTGACCTACCATCCTGAGTACTCCATAATAAAGATCCTCTAGACTGCAAGCTCACTGTGGGCAGGGACCATATCCACCAACTCTTTTGTATTGTAGTCTCCCAAGCACTTAGTGCAGTGCTCTGCGCAAAGTAAGAGCTCATTGATGATGATGATGATGATCCTCTGTTGTAGTCATATTTGTGCAGCCCCTGGCACTGCTTTCACTTGCCTTTTTGTCTCAGGATCCTCAAACTTCTGATCAAAGTGAGTTCCTTTATTCCTCATTCTGTCATATCACGTTTAGACTATGGTATCAGCTTCTTCAGTGGTCTCTTGAGCTCTGGTCACCTCCCCAGTCTATTTTAAATGCTGCTGCCATTGTCACGTTGTTCTGTACATATTGCTTCACCAACTCTCCCCAGTGTACATATCAACTCTTTATTTTTTAAAGGCACCTGTTAAACCCATATTTTGTGCCAGGCACTGGAGTAGATACCAGAGAATCAGGTTGGACACAGTCCCTGTCCCACATGGGGCTCACAGTCTAAAGCTGATGTAGGAGGCTTTAATTCTCATTTTACAGATGACGAAAGGCCCAGAGGAGTTGTGACTTGGTCATAGGTCACATAGACGACAAGTAGCGGGGCTGGGAAAGGCCTGTGCTCTTTTCCACGAGGTCACGCTGCTTCTCTTCAACTGCACATCCCCAACTCACCCATTTGGTTCCTCCTAAGCTCACGTACTAACCGTACCTTATTCTTGACTTCTTGGCCAACTTCTTGTCAGTCCGTAGTTCTGGGCTGACTCTAAGAAGAGGTTTACAGTCATTTGCATCTGCTTGATTTTAAGTTCCTTGAGGACAGAATGGTATTTTCAAACTCCATTATACTCTTTCAAGCATTTAGTACCGTATTTTACACAGAGTAAATACTCAGTAAAGTCCATTGATTGTTTGCTTGTCCTACTGAGGGTGTGCTTTTAGGCTGCAGTCTTCCACATATAGGAACCCTAGAATAATCATCACTTGGATATTCCGTGATGACTTTAGCATCACCGTGTTAGAAGTGTTTCCCAGAGGGTTTAAAGCACATTTTAGCACCAGAGCCCTGGTCTCTTCTTGTACCTCCAAACTGGTTATACAGAATATATTGAACAGTCTGACCCAACCAGATCACCCTGCTTTATCCAGTAGTTTTGGGGAGTGGTTCAGTTAGGGCACAGCCAGATCTGACATGAGCAGTTTGAAAATCTTGATGAGCTTTTCAAAGCATTTGCAAAAGCCTAGGCTACTGATGGGGTTACTGATGATTGTTATACTGTTTTCATAAAACCTACAAAATCTCAGAGCTACTCCCTTGTTTTTCTGCAGTATTGGACATGCTGAAAAGATTGATTTTTTTCTTCTATGCTGCCATGTGTCTTGAGGCCATCTTGTGATTCTGGCAGTCGTGGTTTATAATATTCTATAGTAGCCAGTCCTAAAGCACCTTAAAAGGGACATTTTTAACAACTGATGCCAGTGAGGTACCATGTCTTTTGCCTTGAAAGTGGCATCTTTGAGATGTGGCACCTTCTCAATGTTTGGTATGCTGAGGTAAAGCTTATGCAAGTGTTTAAGCAGTGCATTCCCTGTGAGATAATTTCAGCAAGTATTCAATCGTATTTATTGAGCACTTACTGTGTGCAGAGCATGCCATCAGGCCACATTACTTAACCATTTTCTGAACTCATCCACCAGGTTGACTTTCTCAGTAGCTGGAACAAGTGCCACATCTTAATATATTAATAGAATTGCTGGGCTAGGCAAAGTCACATCTTGAGTGGTACCATCTTCATTCTTCAGAGGCACTGTGATAGTGTTTTTAGGGTCATGTGCTTTTTTTTTATGATGTTGACTACCTCATTTTGAGTCTATAGTCTAAGAGCTCCTTGTGGGCAGGGACAGTGTCTTTCAACTCTATTGTATTATACTTTCCTAAGTGCGTAATTAATGTTCTGTACACAGTAAGCACTCAGTAAGTACCACTGATTTGATTGTTGGGCTCTACGGTCTTGGAACTCTGCTGCTTTGGCAGTCCACTGTTTGTCGTGGATGCCCTTTATAATATAACGGCATTAGAAAAGCCATTATGGAACAGGCTATCTAGCTCAGTACTTACTTTTTTCAGAGTAGTATGAGGAGGCTTGAGAGGAACCCTGTCATAGTTGTTTTCCTTCACATTGAACCTAGGTTTATGGATATATAAATTCCTATGTTTTACACTGTATAGCCCTAACTTTCCTTCTAGTAATGACTGTGAGCCCGCTGTTTGGTAGGGACCGTCTCTATATGTTGCAAACGTGTACTTCCCAAGCGCTTAGTATAGTGCTCTGCACACAGTAAGCGCTCAATAAATACGATTGAATGAATGAATGAATTTAAGGACCACAAATGGCATAAATTTGACCAAACCCCTTGTAAACATTTTCTGCCTACACAACTTCTCGTGGTTATGAATTCATAAGATTACAATCTGCTGTGTGAAGAAGTATTTTGTGTATGATTCCATCACCCTCATATTTCAGTGGATAATCCCCAAGGTTTTGGTGAATAGAAGTTCCAGGTTCCCCACATTCATTCATTCATTCGATCGTATTTATAGGGTGCTTACTGTGTGCAGAGCACTGTACTAAGTGCTTGGGAAGTACAAGTCAGCAACATATAGAGACAGTCCCTACCCAACAATGGGCTCACAGTCTCCATCCAGTGACCTCAAACTTCAATCTTGTCCCCATTCCCCTGATCATCATAACAGCCGTTCTCTGTACTGTCTTCAACTCTATTATGTTCTTCCCAAGATGCAGCACTGAAAACTTCAAATAGAGATATCCCATGGTTTTATATAGTGGCAAAACGATGCCTCTTTTTCCTTCCTGTTCTTTTTTTTTCTCCTCACTGCCATTCATTGGATTGATGATTAAATGAGTAGTCAATAGTGACCCTGGGATCTCCTTCCTGAGTTAAAGTTGCTAGCTTGAACCCATCTTCATGTAATGTAAAAGACTGGCCCTACCTCCATATGTTGTACTCTGTCTTTTTGGATCTGATTCATGTGGATGTGTGATGGACGTTGGTATGTTTCGGTTGTTGCTCTTTTTAGTTTTTATTACCCCTTTCCCCTCTTTGTTTTTGCAAGATCCCCTCGCTTTCCCCCAACCGTCCCCACATCTTTCTTAAAGCTTTCTGATGGCTTAAGAAATGGTTGAAGGCACAGTGGGTTCTGTTGATGTGAATCCTCAGAGATATTGTGTCCGATGACCACAGTCTGGACCCGTTCTCCGTACCAGCCATCCTCAATTTTAGCTCATGACCAGCTGACAGTCAGGCCTACCTGGCTCCTCTGAACCCAGGGATTGGAACCCAGGGTCTTCGACTCTGAGGCTTGTGCTTTTTTCCACTGAGCTACCTTGCTTATTTTCCCAGTGAGATTGCAAGCCCATCCAGGGCTGGCCCTTGGTCTTTTATTTTTTTATAGCACTCTCCCAAGCACCTAGAACAATGTTCTGCATCCACTAGGTACTCAGTAAACATTCCTGAAAGAACAAATGGATGAATTTAGTTTGGTCATCTGATGTGTGTGAAAATTAGCATTTTCACAGCCTTCAAACTTTTTCTAAGTGACTTGTTTTTGTAAGCTAACCCTTTCAACTAACTCTTTTGTAAGCTAACCCTTTTAATTCAAGGAATTATACCCTTGAGTTGGGTTTTTTTTTGGGGGGTTTCCCCCAAAGCAAGAATGTTTAAATTTTAGTGCAGTTGTGGTCACACTTACAAAATGGCTTTCTAAACTAGATGCTATCCATTACTCAGAATTAAATCCAATATATTCTCTCTTTCAAATATTTCATGGTTTAAGAATTACTGGGAAAAAGTAACTCTTTTCTCCTGGGGAGCCGAAAGTACATTTAAAGTCTCGTGAATTCTCAGCATGTTCTTGGGATGTTTGGAGGGGGCTGCTTCTCGTAACTCCATTTTATAAATGGATAAACTGAGACTGGAGCCAGGTTATTGGAGCAGTTCACCTAAACTGCCAAGGCAATGGAAGAAAAATCCAGCAACAGAAATCCAATCCCCCTTTCTTTTCAACTCCTGTATTATGCAGGAAATGAAGTTTCTATTTATTTTCTGTCTTCTAATTAGGCAAATATTTTTCTCAACTCTGTTGCCATAGGGAAGCAGTTGTTTGTTTAAGCCCTTGAACAACATTTTTACAAGACCAGCATTATGATGGTAATACTGGCATTTTCAATACCCTACGGCAGCTGAAATGGCCTTTGTGGACTGCTTAAACATCTGCTGCAGTGAGTTTTGGAAGCCAGAAGAATCGGTGAAGTGAAAACCAGGCTTATCTACTAGTTCAGATATATTTAGCTTTAGGTTCAACATGTGTGATTAAACATAAGGTGATAAATGATGGGGCTGTCACAGATGGGAAGTTTCCCAATGGAGAACTACGTAGCATTGGCGGATGACGTAAAACAAATTCTCCCTGTTTATTATAATTTGGCACTCGTCTCCTGATGCCAGATGAGTTTGTGTAGGGACAGCAGGCCATCCAACTAGGGAAGCCTAATTGGATGCAGCCGGAAGCCAATTTATGGTTGTCAAATACTCCGCTTATGGACCAGATTCCCTAGTGGAAACATCCAATTTACCATTCTCATTCTCCCTTCTCATTTCACTTGGAGGGATTAACTAGCATAACCTGGGGTCAGTGCAGTAATGAAGTACTGCAGACAGGGCCCAGGCTTTGACCTTGGATGTAAGTAGCAGTTTCCTCTCCCCACATAGTGCCTCTTCGACACAGGGGGTGATAGCAGTGAAGGGAAAGATGGTGGGGAAGGGGAGACATAGAGGTTATGTAGCCAAGATTAGTCTGCATGGGATAAAGTCAGGAAACCGTCGCCTGTGGGCGGTTGGAAACCGTCCCTTATGGGTGTTTTGGGGGGTCAGAAAATGTCCCTTGTGAGTGTGTCACCCTCCTCTTGTGGGCGGTTGGAAACCGTCCCTTATGGGTGTGTTGGGGGGGTCAGAAAATGTTCCTTGTGAGTGTGTCACCCTCCTCTTACCCTCTGAGGGGCAGGAGTGAAGGACGGGAAATTGGGCTTCAGCAAGGGTTAGGGAGAGGAAAATGGCATTAGATCTGAGAGAATTTTGCCTTTGGCCCTGCAGATTAGAGACTAATAATTGAAATCTAAAGTTTTTTTTAATTACCCAAGGAGAGAGGCTCAGCAACTTCTCTGAATGGAATACCAATTAGCAAGGCACTGAATAGAAGAGATAGGATTGTTAGCTTTAAGACCTTCAGGCAGAATTCTTATGTAAAAGAAATTTTACATCCCAGATGACTCTTGGCAGAATTGGAATGGCTGATGGCAAATAGCATCCTGGTCCCTCCAAGACCTGTGCCAAAGCCTAGTGTTCAGAATTTCTATTTGGATTTCTGTCTTCTGAAAATTATTAGTTCTCAACATATCTTTGGATTTCTAGATTCAGTCAATCAGTGGTATTTATTGAATGCCTACCTTGTGCAGAACACTTGTACAACACAAGGTCTCTACCCCATCCTAATCCTTCTCGACCTCTCATTTGCCTTTGACAATGTGTACTACCCCTTTTCTTGGAAACGTTATCCTACCTTGGTTCTCTTATCTCTCTGGCTACTCCTTCTCAGTCTCCTTTGCATAGGGCTCCTCTGCCTTCCCCCTGCTAACTTTGGGAGTTCCTCAAGGCTCAGTTCTGCATCTCCTTCTGTTCTCTGTGTACTCATTCCCTTGGAGAACTCCTTCACTCCCTTGTCTTCAGCTACAACCTACATCTCTGCTCCTGCTCTCTCTTCCTCCCTCCAGGCTCGTATCTCCTCCTGCCTTCAGGACATCTCCATCTGGGTGTCTGCCCACCATCTAAAACTCAGTATGTCCAAGACTGAGCTCCTTACCTTCCCTCCCAAACCCTGTCCTCTCCCTGACTTTCCCGTCACTGTAGACGGTACTGCCATCCTTCCCATCTCACAAGCCCGCAACCTTGGTGTCATCGTCAACTCCGCTCTCTCATTCACCCCACACAGCCAATCCGTCATCAAAACCCACTGGTCTCACCTCCGCAACATCGCCAAGATCCACCCTTTCCTTTCCATCCAAACCACTACCTTGCTGGTTTAATCTCTTATTATATCCCAACTGGATTACTGCATCAGCCTCCTCTCTGATCTCCCATCCTCCTGTCTCTTCCCGCTTCAGTCTATACTTCACTCTGCTGCCCGGATTATCTTTGTACAGAAAAGCTCTGGGTATGTCACTCCGCTCCTCAAAAATCTCCAGTGGTTTTCTGTCAACCTACGAATCAAGCAAAAACTCCTCACTCTCGGCTTCAAGGTTCTCCATCACCTTGCCCCCTCCTACCTCACCTCCCTTCTCTCCTTCTACAGCCCAGCCCGCATCCTCTGCACCTCTGCCGCTAACCTCCTTCTGGGCCTCGTTCTCGCTTGTCCCGCCATCAGTCTCCGGCCCATGTCCTTTCCCTGGCCTGGAATGCCCTCCCTCCACACACCCGCCAAACTAGCTCTCTTCCTCCCTTCAAATCCCTACTGAGAGCTCACCTCCTCCAGGAGGCCTTTCCAGACTGAGCCCTCTTTTTCCTCTCCTGCTCCCCATTGCCCCCCCGCCCTACCTCCTTCCCCTCCCCACAGCACTTGTATATATTTGTACATATTTATTACTCTAATTTACTTGTACATATTTACTACTCTATTTTATTAATGATGTACATATAGCTATAATTCTATTTATTCTGACGGTTTTGTCACCTGTCTACATGTTTTGTTTTGTTGTCTGTCTCCCCCTCCTAGACTGTGAGCCCGTTGTTGGGTAGGGATCATCTCTATATGTTGCCACCTGTACTTCCCAAGCACTTAGTACAGTGCTCTGCACACAGTAAGTGCTCAATAAATACGATTGAATGAATGAATGAATGAATGTCTGGCTGCCTCAAACTTAACATGTTCAAGACAGAACTCCTTATCTTCCTACCCAAACCGTGTTTTCCCCATGACTATCCCATCACTGTAGACAGCACCATCATCCTCCCTGTCTCACAGCCCATAACCTTGGCATTATCCTCAACTTATCTCTCTCATTCAACCCACATATTCAGCCATATTCACCCAATCATGTCAGTTCAACCTCCACAGCATCACTAAAATCCATCCTTTCCTCTCCATCCAAACTGCTACTACATTAACTTGGAGCCAGCCAGCAGAGAGTTTGATGTGGTACTGGCAGGAGATCAGTTCTAGGCCTCAGAGCAAAAAGCCTTTCCCTGCCCACTACTTGATGTGATGTGTGCTGCCCTTCTCCTATACTGGGGCTCTGTGTTGTAAGAACTGGATAGTCAGGGCCGGCATCCAGAAAATCCCCCCAAGTAGCAGGTCGCTATTGTGGAAATATGGGACACATGACCAAATGACAGGGGAGCTTTTGATTTGTTGGTGGATTCCCTGAATTGGAGTGACTTTCAAGGTTGTCTGACTAAGGATCAGGGTGGAGAAGGTGTATCTTGCCATGTATAAGAATAATTGGTATTAAACACTTCCTCTGTACTAAACACTGGGGTCAGTATAAGTTAAATCAATCAATACTATTTACTGAGCCCTTACTATGTGCAGAGCACTGTTCTAAGCACTTGCGAAAGTACAATACTACAGATTTAGCAGACAGGTTCTCTGCCTGTAACAAGTTTACAGTTTAGATGGGGAGAGAGACATTAATATGAATCAATAATCAATTTATAACAATGTAAAGATATGTACAGAAATGCTGCGGGGATGGGGTGAGTATCAAATGTCCAAAGGTCACAGATCCAAGTGCATAAGCAGATGTAGAAGGGAGGGTGAGCCGGGGGAAAGAGGGCTTAATTGGGGAAGGCCTCTTGGAGGAAACAGGACCTTAGTGATGCTTTTGAAGTGGGGGAGAGTGGTGGTCTGGCATATTTGGAGGGGGAAGGAGTTGCAGACTAGGGGGAGGGCATGGGAAAGAGGTCGGTGGCAAGATAGAAGAGATTGGGGCACAGTGAGTAAGCTGGTGCCAGGAGATCGGAGTGTTGTGGGCTGGGCTGTAGTAGGAGATCAGTGAGGTAGGATGGGGCAAGGCGATTGAATGCTTTAAAGATAATCAGGCCAGACACAATCCCCTCCCCATAGAGGTCTCACATTTTAAGGAGGAAGGAGAACAGGCATTTTCATCCTCATTTTACAAATGAGGAAACTTAGGCACAGAGATGTTAAGTGTCTTGCCCAAGGGCATAAAGCGGGCAGGTGGCAGAGCTGGAATTAGAACCCAGGTCCTCTGAATCTCAGGCTTGGGCTTTTTCCACTTGGCCACGCTACCTCTCATGGGTGCCAGGAATGCATGTAAGCACTCAAGCCCACAGATTGATTAATTGATCGATTCATAGTTTACCCACAGGTGCACATTCTCAATAAAACTGAACCAAAGTGATAGAGAGTTGCTGAACTTATGCAGTTTCATGTAATTAATCAGGGGCATTTACTGAACGCTTATTGTATCCAGAGCACTATACTAAGTACCTGGGAGAGTACAATACGTAAGAACTGGTAGATGCGTTCCTTGCCCACAGTGACCTTACAGTCTAGTGGGGAAGACACATAATAATATAAGCCCAATAAGGATGTGTACGTAAGTGCTGTGGGGCTGAGGGTGAGGGGACTATCTAGGTGTTAACAAGGTATAGAGACAAGTTCAGGGAAGGGCCTGACTTCTTTTAGATGCCAGTTCACAGGGTCACATTAAACACTCCTCATAGTGGAGTAGCAATTTTATTTTCACTCAACAGAGGAGAAACTGAAGCATTTAAGTCACTCATTCTGGACGTGAATGAGTTCTCATCCTAGGATGAACAGGATGCTTATTGAAGGCCCACTTAGTTCTGATCACTAAGAGCTTGGAAAGCACAGGATAAAGACAGGACATATTCTTTGCCCAAAAGGAGCTTACACTCTAAAGGGGTAAGACAGATGTAAAAATACTTACAACTAAAGTGGTCAAAATAAATGAGTGGACATATAAACATGAGTCCTAGGGAGGGTATAAATAATTTCATGAATGCTAATGTCTGAATTCCTAATATAAGGCCACTCTTTTAGGGTAAAGTCTTCATTTCCCTTGGTAAACATATTTGCCCAGCAATTTAGTTTCACCCACTGAGTTCAAATACAGGCAGTTCTTTCAACTGCCTCCCTGTCTTGGGGAGAGAGACTGAACAAGCAGGTATGATTTGAATTTAAAAAAATAATTAGGAAAAAGGCCCCTTAATAACAGCAAATCATATTTGATGTTAAGTGAGTATATTAATATTTTTGGATGGAAAATGAGCATAGCCTCAGTTTAAAAATACCCTTTAAATGTCTGATAGTTTAGTTCATTAGTACGGTGACCTGCACTTATTACGTTTAGTAATTGTAATAGGAATCTATTATTTTTCAGTGAATACATGTCATTAAAAAGCTATGAAATGGCCAATTCTTGATATCATTAATTCCCCTGTACTATATTTCTGCTTTAATGACAATACATTATTATTTTTAACATAATGTACTTTCATAGGCAAAAAGTCATCTACTGAGCACTAAGCAGACCTTGGCAATGAAATGTGTCAAATCATCTGTTTTATATTGGAAAAAGGTTTCAATTTTCATTGTTACTGAGTCCTGACCATTCATTCTGCCATGTTTGAAAGGTTTAATTTATTCTTCTGAAAGTGAAAGGATCAAGGTCCACATTAATTTTTATCCTATTCTTTAATATATATTCTAAGTTCTTTACAGTTTAGTCATAGGTTAAAATTTAGATTAGCAAAGAGAGCCTACATAGAAAATACAATAGAAAACAACATGATTCTTTCAGCCTAATATGGGATGAATCACTGATTAACCTGGAGAAGCTGTGGAGTCTTATTCCATCCTCAGGGAGAAGCGCTCAGTCTTTTCTTCAGGAGCCTAATTCCATGAATCTTTCCTGCCATTTAATCACTTTTGTAGTTCTACTCTGAACTCAGGTTTTTTCATTTTCTTCAGCTGTGGAACCCAGATTGAATTCAGGCTACAGTCTGACTAGGGATGTGTAGAATGGGAGATTTAGTCTCTGTTTCTCCTTACTATTTATTCAATTACAAGGATGCTATAATGGGTCACACCAGTGATCCATCTGGGCTGGTATTTTGGCATTCAGAGGATGCTGGAAGAATCTGTCTGACAATTGCTTTCTTTGCTTCCATCCTTACAATTTTCCATCCCCACTAATTTCCCTGATACAATGTACATTGCCTACTAATCATTAGCTTTTATCTACTCTATGCCTTCTATCTTTTTCAGACACATTTACACCTTGCCAGCTCTCCTCATTTTTGCATTTGTGCATTTATTTTTCCCTTCCCCAGTATACAACCCAGCATTTGTCCTTATTAAACTTCATTCTGTTCATTTCTCTCATCTGTCAAGTTCACATTGAATACTGATGTCTCTTCCAAAGGACTGACCGTCCCTGCCAGCTTGGAGTGATTTGCAAACTTAATGAGCCTGTTTCTCTACTCCATCCTCCAGGTCATTATTTGAAAATTCTGAGCACCGTGGGACTTACGAAGTGATTCCTAGAAAACCCCAGGTCTTATTTTCTTCCCCTCCCTCATCTTAATGCCCCTCACTAGCACGGCCTAATGGCAAGAGCATGGGCTTGGGAGTCAGAGGTTGTGGGTTCTAATCCCGGCTCCGCCACTTGTCTGCTGAGTGACCTTGGGCAAGTCACTTAACTTCTCTGTGCCTCAGTTACCTCATCTGTAAAATGGGGATTGAGACTGTGAGCCCCACTTGGAACAACCTGATTACCTTGTATTTACCCGAGTGCTTAGAACAGTGCTTGGCACGTAGTAAGTGCTTAACAAATAGCATTATTATTATTATCCATTCCACCTCTCCCTTTGTCTTGGTGTTGGCAGCCTCTCCCTGGATTCAGTCTTCCGGCCATTTGTTCATTGTTGTATTTATTGAGCATTCCTGTGTGCCAAGCACAGTTGCGTTATTTCCTAAAATTGTGAAGTGTAAGCTAGTGTTCCACACCGTTATTTGTCTGAGGCATGTTGAAGACATGAGATGCAATATGTTATCACACCCTCCTGCAGAAGAGTTAACTTGTTCAAACGCAGCCCCTCCTTCAAGCCTGGGGGAAGGAGATTAATCTGATGGAATTCTTTTCTTCTCAGAACAACCCCGGTTGTTACAGAATATTTTCTTCAAGATGTTTCAGATTGTTTTTTCTGAGAGGATTTTAGGGAAAGGTTGACTCTCTTCTAATCTTTAGGCTCTTGGACAGTCCTATGTGTGTCGTCACAAATGCTGTGATTCTGTATGGCTTCATAAACTTTTAAGTTGTAACAATAACATTACCTTGAATTTGTACAGTGCTTTTAATAATAATAATAATAATAGTGTTTAAGCACTTACTAGATGCCAAGCACTGTTCTAAGTACTGGAATAGACACAGGGTAATCAGGTTGTCCCACGTGGGGCTCACACTTTTAATCCCCATTTTATAGATAAGGTAACTGAGGCACAGAGAAATTAAGTGACTTGCCCAAGGTCACACAGCAGACTTATGGCAGAGGTGGGATTAGAACCCACGTCCTCTGACTCCCAAGCCCGTGATCTTGATCTTTCCATTAAGCCATACTTTTCCATAGTGCTTTCATACGAGTTATTTCATTTTCTCCTCCAAACATCCCTGGGAGAGAGGCATATCCTATTATCCCCATTTTACAGATGAGGAAACTGAGGTCCAAAAAAGGTAAGATCAATTGCCCAGGGTCTTGCACAGCATACCAGGGCAGAGCCTGGACTAGAACACAGATCTGATTACCAGGCCCTCACTCTTTCCACTAGACCCCAGTTTCCCAGGGCATTGCTTATCGGGGCCTAAAGATTTGAATATTCCTATCCTATTTAAGCAGTTTTTTGCCAAGTCTTTCTCCACTATAGCTTGGCTTCTGCTTTTCCAGTCAATACATCGATTGGCCTTGTTCCCAGTTTCTTTTTTGCCTTTTTCAGGAAGGATTATTATTATTAGTAGTAGTATTTATTGAATGTTTACCTGGTGCAGTGTACTGTGGGATTAACTGACATGCTTCCTGACCACAAGGAGCTTATAATAAGTGGGGAGATAAAGATAAAAATATTTACAACATTGTCAGTTAAATTGAATGGACGTATAGATGCATGAGTAGTAAGTTCATAAATGCTAGTATTGTTTCCTCTGCTCCCCTTCCAACTTGCTGTCTTTGCTCTACCCCCCTCCCAGCCTCACAGCATTTGTTTATATATGTACATATTTATAATTATAATTCTGTTTATTTTTATTAATGATGTGTATACATCTATAATTCTGTAAATTTATAATGATGCTACTGATGTCTGTTTACTTGTTTTGATATCTATTTCCCCCATTCTAGACTGTGAGCCTGTTGTGGGCAGGGATGGTCTCTGTTGCTGAATTGTGCTTCCCAAGTGCTTAGTACAGTTCTCTGCACACAATAAGTGCTCAATAAATGCAATTGAATGAATGAATGAAAGTTTAAAAGACTACAGCTAAACCCAAAGCATTAAATGTCTTTGTTTTATTGGTATCTACTTTCAAGAGGTAAAAGGACATTTTTTCTACTTGACCTTCATCATAATCTTCCTGTAGTCGTAGAGCTGGGAGGAACTTGGAAAGATCATCTGGTCAATTGTCCCTCCAGACATTTTGCTTAGTGGCGAAAGCACGGGCTTGAGAGTCAGAGGACATGGGTATTCTAATCCTGGCTCTGCTACTTGTCTGCTGTGTGACCTTGGACAAGCCACTTAACTTCTCAGTGCCTCAGTTACATCATTTGTATAATGGGGTGTAAGACTGTGAGTCCCATGTGGGACAACCTGATTACCTTGTATCTACCCCAGTGCTTAGAACAGTGCTTGGCACATAGTAAGTGCTTAACAAGTACCATTATTATTATTATCTAAACCACGTAGGACAGTAGTGACCTTGTCATGTGGTTCATGGAGCAACCTCCCTCAGTAGCCTCTTTCGGTATTTTATCACCTGAACCACAAATAGTTCTTCCACATGTCCAACTGAACTCTCCTTTCATTAATTTTTCTCTTATGTCTCTGCGGAACAGAGATTGCCGGTCAGAGTCTGAAAAGACCAGCATATCTGAGAAGACTTACTTGCCTCCGTCTCCCAGGGTGCGGTATCCCAATGCACACAAAGGGCAAGGCATCAGTTTGGCAGCCCTCATCCCGACTGAGACAGGACTAATCCGCTCCCCCCCGTCCCCCGTCCTTATCCCCACACATTGTTCAATGTCTTTTATCCCGAGTATAGTCAGGGGGTAGTCAGAAGAGCTGAAGTCTAGGTGGGGAATGTTGGCTTTGGGCACTTTTCCATATCGTTTCTCCATCCTGTCTGGGGCAGGTTTTTTTTTTTAAATGGGATTAATTAAGTGCTTAATATATGCCAGGCATTGTACTAAGCGCTGGGGTAGATACAAAGTCATCAGGTTGGACACAGTCCTTGTCCTGCATGGGGCTCACAGTCTAAATCCCCATTTTACAGTTGAGGAAATGGAGGCACAGAAAGGGGAAGTGATTTGCCCAAGGTCACACATGATACAAGCGGTGGAGCTGGGATTAGAATCCAGGTCCTTCTGGTCTCAGGCCCGTGCTCGATACAATAGGCCACACGGCTTCTCTTTCTTAGCCACATTGCTCAGCTTCTTCATCCGCACCCTCCAGTTTCCAGCTCTATCTGCCCTAACCATTTCTTGACCCTAAAGAATTCCAGTTCCTTTTACCTTTTCTCCTATTTTCCATCCCTTTCATATTTTTATTACCATATTTCTAGGATCACCAAATTCTTTCTTTTTGTACCCTTTTACAATCAGGTGTCTGGGCCAGTTGCTGCCTTGATTATGTCACTTACCTGCCATGTCCTGATATAGCTTCGGAGCTTATTCCTATTTGCCTTTAGCAGCCTTGCCATCTTCAATTATAATTAACTTTTCTTCTTCAGGTTACATTTTACCAATCATCATCTTGACATTTTTGCACTTCCAACACCCTGCTGTGCCTTTCTAAATATTGATTTGCATTCTTTACAATTTATGCGCTTCCTCCACCTGTAAATTGTTTCCCATCACTGTTGACGGCACTACCATCCTTCCCGTCTCACAAGCCCGCAAACTTGGTGTCATCCTTGACTCCGCTCTCTCATTCACCCCTCACATCCAAGCCGTCACCAAAGCCTGCCGGTCTCAGCTCCGCAGCATTGCCAAGATCTACCCTTTCCTCTCCATCCAAACCGCTACCCTGCTCGTTCAAGCTCTCATCCTATCCCGTCTGGACTACTGCATCAGCCTTCTCTCTGATCTCCCATCCTCGTGTCTCTCTCCACTTCAATCCATACTTCATGCTGCTGCCCGGATTGTCTTTGTCCAGAAACGCTCTGGCCATGTTACTCCCCTCCTCAAAAATCTCCAGTGGCTACCAATCAATCTGCGCATCAGGCAGAAACTCCTCACCCTGGGCTTCAAGGCTGTCCATCACCTCGCCCCCTCCTACCTCACCTCCCTTCTCTCCTTCTCCAGCCCAGTCCGCACCCTCCGCTCCTCTGCCGCTATTCTCCTCACCGTGCCTCATTCTCACCTGTCCCACCATCGACCCCCGGCCCACATCACCCCCCGGGCCTGGAATGCCCTCCCTCTGCTCATCCGCCAAGCTAGCTCTCTTCCTCCCTTCAAGGCCCTACTGAGAGCTCACCTCCTCCAGGAGGCCTTCCCAGACTGAGCCCCTTCCTTCCTCTCCCCCCTCCCCCCTCCACCCCCCCTTACCTCTTTCCCTTCCCCATAGCACCTGTATATATGTATATATGTTTGTACATATTTATTACTCTATTTATTTATTTTACTTGTACATATCTATTCTATTTATTTTATTTTGTTAATATGTTTGGTTTTGTTCTCTGTCTCCCCCTTCTAGACTGTGAGCCCACTGTTGAATAGGGACTGTCTCTATATGTTGCCAACTTGTACTTCCCAAGCTCTTAGTACAGTGCTCTGCAAACAGTAAGCGCTCAATAAATACGATTGATTGATTGATTTTGTATCTCCCTTGTTAGATTGTGAGGGCCTTGAGGGCAGGGATCGTGTCTTCTGCATCTGCTCAGTCTATCCAAGTGCTCAACACAGTAGGTGATACAAAAAACCGTATTGATTGATTAAAGGCCAAATAGCTGTGAGCTTGATCTACGTAAGCTTTGCTGAGGCTTTGACTCTTCCTTTTTACCAGGCTTTAGCATCTCATTCATTCATTCAGTCATATTTATTGAGCACTTACTGTGTTCAGAGCACTGTACTAAGCGCTTGGGAAGCACAAGTTGGAAACATACAGAGACGGTCCCTACCCAACAGCGGGCTCCTTCCACAGCATATCTTGTACATGGGTTTTGTTTGTAAAATTATGGTATTCATTGTGCACTGTGTTACACCCCGACTGTGTAAGTGCTTGCTGTGTTAACTGGCCCAGTGGCGATGTGACTGGCAGAGGCGAGAGAGTGGTGCCATGCAGACTACCAGCATTATAATTAATTCTTTTATGCTGGTTCTTAGTCCTGAAGCCCTAATGACTGGACAGAGCTTCATCAGTCATTTATGATGGGGGAGGTTCCATCATCACTGTAATTTGGGATTCAGCTCCCTGTGCAATCCTTTGTTTAGCCAATGAGGGTTCTCTCGACCTTTTTCCATCCCTTTCTCTGCCCTCCTCTTCCCCACCCCCCAGCCTCCTGAGACATTTTTTGACTTGGCTCTGACCAGTCTGGTTTAAAACAAGAAGCAGCCTGGCCCAGCGGAAAGAGCCAGGCCCTGGGAGTCAGAGGTTCTGAGTTCTAATTCGGGCTCTGCCACTTTTCTACTGTGTGACCTTGGGCAAGTCAATTCTCTGCCTATTTCCTTATCTGTAAAATGGGGACTAAGATCTTGAGCTCCAGGACTGTGTCCAACATGATTATCTTGTATCTACCCCAGTGTTTAGTACTGTGCTTGCCACATAAGAAGCACTTAACAAATACATTTTAAAACCCCCAAGGCCCCCAAACCCTCCTTCTTAGGTGTGGCAGTCTTTTCCCACCATCACTTCTTCTGTTATATGAATTCCATCACCAGTAACCAGGCCCTCTCCTAAAAGAGTATTACAGTTGTAACATTTTAGAGTAAAAGAACAGTGAACTGGTTCTTGTTTTCCTCTTCTGCAGACAATCAAAAAGTCTTTAAGTTTAGACCACAATTTAAAAATCCATTTTAAGGCTGTGTGTGAGATTGACATTTATAGGAGATAGAATTGAAGTCTCTGTCTCCATCCCCAAATTGTATTTTGACAAAACATTAAGTATCACCTTTCCATCCAGTTCTACAATTGCAGCAGTGAAATAGATTCAGTGATATGTGTATTATGATGGGCTTTGCTTTCTTTTGCCTCTTATGTCTGCAGCTTATTCCAGGGCTGTAGCTAAGAGGATATTTTCTATGTCGACACCCTGAGCCAAAGAATAATGCCACTTGAGGCCTCTACTACTATTATTTTGTTCTGAAGCAGAAAAGGGTATGCCTGTCAATAAACCCCTCAATATTGCAATATTTTAAAATGAACATTTGATTCTGTAAAGAGGTAATTGAGTGCAGAAATTGCAAATCACACCTAGAATGCAGTTTTAGTTCAATACCAAATGGTAAGTTATCCCATATCAGAGAGGGATAAGAATCATTTGGAAAAATCAGCAATTAATGGAGATTATTGCCTTGTCACAGAATTGCCCCCAATCCATGCCATTTACCTGTACCCTCCTCTTTTCTCCATCTTTTATTTACTGAAACATATTGCAAACTTTTGTTTTTTAGGGTCTGATTTGCAAGTGTGTATCCCCAAAGGGCCCACATGCTGCTCAAGAAAAATGGAAGAAAAATACCAGGTAACAGCCCGATTGAACATGGAGCAACTTCTCCAATCTGCAAGTATGGAACTCAAGTTTTTAATTATTCAGAATGCTGCTGTTTTCCAAGGTGAGTTCTCAGGATCACTTTATCTGGAAAAAAAAGCATTCAAATATGCAGTATTCAAATAATTATTTCATTCAGTGGCATGTTGCATGATGAGTAAGAATGGTGTGGTTCTAATAGAAAAGCCCCTTTAGAACATGTACTAATGCTGCCTAAATATTGCCAAAGTCCATGGAACCTAGTCAGTGCCATTTATTCATGTAAAACCGTTACTAATCTCAGGAGTATCTGATATATGCAAAACTACTCAAGGTTTTCTTGTGCTATGTAAATGACACTTTCTGCCTTCTAAGTGGTCTTAAATGCTGCCACTGATGATGATTATTTTAAATGGTATTTGTTAAGCACTAACTCTGCGTGCCAGGAACTATACTAAGTGCTGTTGTAGATACCCGAATATCAGCTTGGGTGCAGTCCCTGTTCCAGAAAGGACTCACTGTCTTAATCCCTTTTTTACAGATGAGACAACTGAGGCGCAGAGAAGTTGTGACTTGTCCAAGGTTAAGATGTGGGTTCTATTTCTCCTGTTCAGCCACAACTTCCTGCCCGGAGGCTGGAGAGGCTAGTGAGTGGGTAGTTTGTGCCATTGTTGCAAGGCTGTCAGGAGTCATGAGCACCTTGTCCAAAGGGCTTTATTCTCCTTTGGCTTTGAGAGGAATGAGAGAAGAGAGTAAATCTGGGACTTGGCAGTGATCAAGGAGACTCACTGCAGCTTCACTTGGGGAAGCCTCACCCAGACCATGCCACTCATTCATAGGGCAGGAAAGTCCCCTTATTCAGCATCCTTCCCTTGCCTGCAGAATTGTTCTTCCACTGGGTTTAAGCTACACCAGTAGTTGTGGTGAAAGTGTTTATATTTATTCTTTATGTGTTTTTTCTTGCTCTTTGACTTCAAGCTCCTAAAAGGAGGACAGTACCACAGTGCCCTGTGTCTTCTCTGGAACACCCCTGTGAAAACGTAGGATGATTGAAACAGGTGATACTCTTGGCTGCAGGGTTGCCTTTTTTTTTTTGCCTCAGAGTAAGGAGAACCATTCTCAAATAATAATGATAATTATGGTACTTGTTAAGTGCTTACTTTGTGCCAGGCACACAGTGCTATGGTAGATACAAGATAATCAGGTTTTATATAGTCCCTTTCCCACTTGGGGCTCCCAGTCTAAGTAGAAGGGAGTAGGATTTAACCCCCATTTTACAGATGAAGGAACTGAGGCGCAGTGAAGTTAAGTGACCTGTCCAACGTCATTCAGCAGGTATGGGGTGGAGATGAGTTTAGACTATAGGTCCTCTGACTCCTGGGCCCGTTCTCTTTCCACTTAGACCATGCTGCTTCCTTTGAATGTCATGAAATGAGAGAGCCTGCCTAGGATAGTTGCTTTTAGATGTTCAGGTGATGCTGTTTAGAGTGAGAGTTTATCCCTAGGTCAGGTGAGGCTGTAGAGACTGATCTATGAACAGGGATTCTTTCCCCACTGTGCTCATGCCAAAATGTCAATAGCGTTGTACTTTGCTATGCATGGTTACTGTTATCAATTTTGCCTCCTGATATCAGTCTCCTGAAGCATCTGCTCTTAAAAATCCTCTCCTAGTCTTGTTTGCTGCTGCTGTTGATACTACTGTCTCCCTGCAGCCCTAAGCTATGGGAAAGCCTCTAACACAAGGAGGAAAGAATGTCAGCATATCCTAAAAATAGTTACAGAAAAATAGCAAGATTGTAGAGTTGATTGGAATCTAAAACTAGTTAAACTCCTGGAATTGTGAAGCAGTTTGATCAAGTAGATCTATAAATGATGTTTAAAAATAATTATATCAAAAGGTAGATATAAAGTTTGGTTCAAATACGTTGAAATATATACTACAAACATTTTCTTGTGTGCAGGCTTCTGGTAAGATGGAGTTGATCCTACCAAGTACAGGTTATGGAATCTGAAATATTTGTTAAACTTGTTTATGCTTCAGGCCCCTTGGTCGTCTTTGAGACTAACAATTTCGCATTAGGATGAATAATTTAGATTGATTTAAAAAATACATGTACCACTTATGTAGCTCCTAGATTGGTTTTGGAATGGGTCTTCAGGTTTAGAGTTGGTGATGAGAAATGGTGTGATTTTTTTTTTTTTAGTCTTCACAGCCACCCAAGAATTAGGTCAGAGGGGAAAGAGAGCTGTTCAGTTCTGCAGTGAAAATTCACAAATTTGTCATGGCTTGATTCACAGATGGGAGGGTCAGTGTTGTCATGAGCAAATGTAGAGTTGTCCCCGTATTATTTACCCGGCCACAATACAAAATAGTGGTCCAGTGCCTATCTAGCCCTTGGGCAGGTCTGGAAGGCGAGGGAGTTTTGTGGTTCTGTGGGTAAATTAGATGGTGGTAGGAACTCTGGGAGCTGTTTCTGCTCCTGCCCTAAACTTGTACAGAATTCACATAATTTGGGGTATAGGCCTGCTCAGGAGATAGTATAATTATTTTTATTACTACTACTACTGTTAAGCGCTGCAGTAGCTACAAGTTTATCAGGTTGGAGGTGGTCCTGTCTCATATGGAGCTCACAGTCTCGAAGGGACAACAGTTATTTAATCCCCATTTTAAAATGAGGAAAACAGAGGCACAGAGAAGTAAGGTGACTTGCCCAGGGAAACCCAGCTAGCAATTGGCAGAGTAAGGACTAGTCCTCTGAGTCCCAGGTTCCTGCTCTTTCCACTAGGCCAAGCTACTTCTCATGGGAGTGTGTAAAGTCGGGGGTAGTTTGGTGACAAATTGGTGCCTGTGCACTGGTGATACCCAGGTCATTGCTGTCTTTTCCCACTTCACCCAACCCAAGTTGGAATTGAGAAACCCTAGATGGAAATGGTGAGGCAGCAGGTCTTCCTCGTGGGATTGTTTCTCTGCCAACCATCCCACTCCCCACAGTGCTACATGCCACTTGTTGAAAAAACTCATTTCATGGCTCTGGCTGAAGCTGTGACTGCGAGGACCAGCTTGGTTCTCAGTGGGCCTGGAGGCCTTGGACCTGGCCTATTCCCTGTGGCTCTGGTGGGCCGGGGGCTACGGCTGGAATGAAGGCCAGCAACAGACATGAAGAGTGTATTAGATAAATGAAAAATGTCGCACTTGGGTGGTGGAGGTTTTGGATGGATGTAGGATGGGCTGGGACACATGGGAACTGCAGGTAAATGGGGAAAAGATATAACAGTCGTGGTGGGGGATGAAGTGGGGACTTTTAAAGATGTGAAGGGATGGTGGACTGGAAGAGCCCAGGGGACAGGAAGGGGGCCAGTTCACCTCATTACCAGCCGAGGATGTCAGAATGGAGATGACATGACTATTTTACTTCCAGTGTAGTGAAAATCGACTTCACTGTCTGTCACTAAACTCCCAGGTCTTCCTTCTCCTCAATAGGAGAGATTTTGATGCCCCTGCTTCGATTCTTCTTTGTTGTAGCTACTGTTTGGGTGGAGAACATTCAGTCTAATCTAGATGGGGATTCAGGCTCTCTGGCCACCTCAGCCAAGGTTTGAGTTTATATCCAAGGGAGGGCTTCCTGGTTTTAGGCCAGCAATCCCTCACCTACAGAAACAGCCCTCATAACCTATTTTGGTTTACAGGAAAACTTTGCCCTTACAAGAGAGCCCGGGGTTCTTTTCTAAAGTAGTTGGAATGCTTTGTTGCTAATGTTGTTTTGATGATGACTGAAGCATTAAAAAAAGGTCTTTATTTTCAATCTTTTCCTTGCCTCGTTTCCTAAATTTAATTTACTTAGATGTGCTCAGAAATACAAGAGTACTGCAGTAGTTTTTTTTTCTGCCTAATTAACTGTTCTTGAAAATCTTTTGGAAAAGTGGAAATATTTCTGTTCTTCTTTCCACCCCTCACTTTCCCACAGTTTTCTCCTTTTCAGACCAAGTTTTTTTGCTAACTTTTTTTAGTTGATGGAGTATGGGCTTAAAGTCAAACATACTATTATCTTAATGTTTTTTCTTAGTGGGAAGCAGCCCGGACACTGCAGCATCCTATCAATTAATGGTATTTATTGAGCGTTTACTATATGCAGAGCACTGTACTAAGTGCTTGGGAGAGTACCACACAACGGAATTAGCAGACATGTTCCCTGCCCATAACCTGCTTACAATCCAGACGGGCAAGTTTACCTAATGATTGTGATGAGGTTTGCCCCTTCTCTGACTGCTGTTTCTTTATTTAATCATTTTTTATGGTATTTGTTAAGTGTTTACTATGTGCCAGGAACTTTTCTAAGCTCTGGGGTAGATACAAAGTAATCAGTTGGACACACTCCGTGTTTTACATGGGGCTCAAAGTCTTAATCCAGGCTGTAAACTCATTGTGGCTAGGGATTGTGTTTACCAACTCTGTTGTGCTCTCCCAAGGGCTTTGTACAATGTTCTGCTCATAGTAAGTGCTCAATAAATACCACTGATTGATTAATCCCCATTTTGCAGATGATGTAACTGAGGCACAGAGAAGTTAAGTGATTGCCCAAGATCACACAGCAGACAAGTGGTGAAGGTGGGATTAGAACCCAGATCCTTCTAACCTCACGGGCCCATGCTCCATCCGCTAGGGTGGGCATGCTGCTTCTCAGGCCCTGCTGTTCTCCAGGGACTGTTACAGCCCATCAGAGTGTTTTTGTGTTTTTTCCCCTCTGCCTTCTCATTCCACTGAGGTGATGTCTTTCCAAATGGATATCAAGGCACCTCTCAAGTGATTAATTGGGCCTGCTTAAGGTCGTACTGAACACTTTCCATTCAGTGGAGTGCTTTAGTATCCTTTCCTCCTTTCCAGCAGATCAAATGACTTGGGACCCTGGGAAAGAGAAATTCTAGATCAGGAGATTTTCCTCCCTCTCCTTCTTCAGGGCCCTGATGAATGTGAGAGTATGCTGGAGGTTGGAAGGTGATGGGAAAGCATATTTGTGATCTCTTTGAAGGTAGGGATCTTGTCTACTGGCTCTTGTGAACACTCTCAAGCACTAATAAAGTGCTCCACATAATGAGTGCTCAATAAATACTATTGATTGATTGACTGTACCCCCGATGCTCCAAGACTCAGAGTTCTGGGGTAAGAGGAGGCAGCAAGCTGTGGATAGGTGGTAGTTCATGGAATCTCTCCACATTTTCAAAAACACCCAGTGTCCCCTGGCCGAGATGTGGTGGCAAAATCAGGGCCTTCTCCTCTCCTTCCTCCGTAACTTGTGGTTGCCTCTCCCTTTGAAGAATTCAGTTCTTTTGAGGCACAGATTGTCGTCTCAGATCATTGGGGAAGAAAAGTAAGGAAATTGAACACAGAGAGAGAAAACAAGCAGCTTGGCCTAGTGGCAAGAGGAACCTGTAAGTGTTTAACAAGTATCACTTAAATAACACAGCAATAATGATACCTATTGTTATTGTTGTTATTAGTCAAGGAAGGTGTTTTTTTTTTTAAAAAAAATCTCTGCAAGGTAAGTTAGAAGTTCTAAAGTTCCCTGCTGCCTTCATCTGTCCTTGTCTTCTCCTCAGTCATCTTCCCTCCATTTTGTGTAGTTCCTATGAAGACAGACAAGTGTACCTCAGAGAGAGTATGTGGTCTTCCATGTATGCTTATGGTTGCTTTTGGCTCATCCCTGGAATTGTGGCAATTAGAGATGGAGGAAAAGGTCTAAAAGATTCTCCATTTGAGCCTTGAGGCAGCACTGAAAGTCTGTTTCAGGGCAGCCCATTGTCTTTAGGAAATAAGAAAATGCCCACTTTGACCTGCAAGGATCCCCTTGGCAGGTCTCCCACTGCTTTCTCTCCTAGCCTCTGCCCTTCTTCATTCATTTATTCAATTGTATTTATTGAGTGCTAACTGTGTACAGAGCACTGTACTAAGTGCTTGGGAAGTACAAGTTGGCAACATATAGAGATGGTCCCTACCCAAAAATGGGCTCACGGTCTAGAAGGGGGAGGCAGACAAAAAAAATAAGTAGACAGGTGTCAAAACTGTCAGAATAAATAGAATTATAGCCATATGCACTTCATTATTGTACTTCCCAAGCACTTAGTATAGTGCTCTGCACACAGTAAGTGCTCAGTAAATACAATTGAATGAATGAATAAAATAGAGTAGTAAATATGTACAAGTAAAATAAAGTAGTAAATATGTACAAATATATATATATATATATATATATATGTGCTGTGGGTAGGGGAAGGAGGTAGGGCGGGGGGAGGCGATGGGGAAGGGAGGAGGAGAGGAAAAAGGGGGCTCAGTCTGGAAGGCCTCCTGGAGGAGGTGAGCTCTCAGTAGGGCTTTGAAGGGAGGAAGAGAGCTAGTTTGGCGGGCGTGTGGAGGGAGGGCATTCCAGGCCAGGGGAAGGATGTGGGCCAGGGGTTGACAGTGGGACAGGCGAGAACGAGGCACAGTGGGGAGTTTAGTGGCAGAGGAGCGGAGGGTGCGGGCTGGGCTGTAGAAGGAGAGAAGGGAGGTGAGGTAGGAGGGGGCCAGGTGATGGACAGCCTTGAAGCCGAGAGTGAGGAGTTTTTGCCTGATTCATAGGTTGACAGGCAACCACTGGAGATTTTTGAGGAGGGGAGCGACATGCCCAGAGCGTTTCTGTACAAAGATAATCCGGGCAGCAGATTGAAGTATAGACTGAAGTGGGGAGAGACAGGAGGATGGGAGATCAGAGAGGAGGCTGATGCAGTAATCAGTCGGGATAGAATAAGAGATTAAACCAGCAAGGTAGCGGTTTGGATGGAGAGGAAAGGGCGGATCTTGGTGATGTTGCGGAGGTGAGACTGGCAGGTTTTGGTGATGGATTGGATGTGTGGGTTGAATGTGAGAGCGGAGTCGACGATGATACCAAGGTTGCGGGCTTGTGAGACGGGAAGGATGGCAGTGCTGTCTACCGTGACGGGAAAGTTAGGGAGAGGACAGGGTTTGGAAGGGAAGATAAGGAGCTCAGTCTTAGACATGTTGAGTTTTATATGGCAGGCAGACATCCAGATGGAGATATCCTGAAGGCAGGAGGGGATACGACCCTAGAGGGAGGGAGAGAGAGCAGGGGCGGAGATGTAGATTTGGGTGTCATCAGCCTAGAGATGATAGTTGAAGCCGTGGGAGTGAATGAGTTCCCCAAGGGAGTAGATAGAGAACAGAAAGGGACCAAGAACTGACCCTTGAGGAACCCCTACAGTAAGGGGATGGGAGGGGGGGGGGAGGAGCCTGTGAAGGAGAGTGAGAATGAAGGGCCAGAGAGATAAGAAGAGAACGAGGAGAGGACCGAGTCTGTGAAGCCAAAGTTGGATAGCATGTTGAGGAGAAGGGGGTGATCCACAGTATTGAAGGCAGCTGAGAGGTCGAGGAGGTTTAGGATAGAGTAGGAGCCATTGGATTTGGCAAGCAGGAGGTCAGTGGTGACCTTTGAGAGGGCAGTTTAGGTGGAGTGTAGGGGACGGAAGCCAGATTGAAGGGGGTCTAGGAGAGAGTTGGAGTTGAGGAATTCGAGGTAGCGAATGTAGATGACTCGTTCTAGGAGTTTGGAAAGGGAGGGTAGGAGGGAGATAGGGTGATAACTAGAAGGGGCAGTGGGGTCGAGAGGATTTTTTTTTTAGGATGGGGGAGACGTGGCCATGTTTGAAGGCAGAGGGAAATGAACCAGTGGAGAGTGAGCGGTTAAAGATGGAAGTTAAGGAGGGGAGAAGGAAAGGGGTGAGAGTTTTTTTAAAATGAGAGGGAATGGGGTCCGAAGCACAGGTGGAAGGAGTGGCACTTGAGAGGAGGGAGGAGATCTCGTCTGAAGATACTGCTGGGAAGGATGGGAGAGTACCAGAGATGGTTGAGAGCAGGGGGTTGGAGAAGGGGGAGGGGTGACTTTGGGGAACTCAGACCTGATGGTGTTAATTTTACCAATGAAGTAGGAGGCCAGGTTGTTGGGAGTGAGGAATGGAGGAGGGGGGCCAGAGGAGGGAGTTAAATGTCCGGAACGGCTGATGGGGGTGAGGGGCATTGGTGTCAATAAGGGAGGAAGAATAGTTTTGCCTGGCAGAGAAGAGGGCAGAGTTAAGGCAGGAAAGGATAAACTTAAAATGAACAAGTTGGCTTGGTGTTTAGACTTTTGCCAGCAGTGTTCAGCAGCTCAAGCATAAGAGTGAAGGAGGTGGAGAGTGGCAGTGATCCAAGGTTGTGGGTTAGTGGTGCGAGAGTGGCAAAGGGAAAGGGGAGCAAGCAAGTTGAGTAGAGAGGATGGAGTGGAGAGCAGTAATCTTCTGCACCCCTGTGAGATTGACCTTGGCTGGAATAAACTTCTACATTGGCATCTAGCAATTTCCCAAGTCATTTATGCTTGAAATAACTGTTTAGGGGCCTTATTCAAGCAAAGCATTTCCCTTCACAGTTAATATGCAGCTAAATAATTGCTTGAATGTTGATAAACATGTTTTTGAGATTCAATCATTTGTTAATTTAGTTTTTATAATGCTATGGTCTTTTTAAAATGAACACCGTGCATTCTTTTCCATTTTGCTATTTTTTTCCCAGAATTGTCTGACAGCCCCATTGCTTCAGAAATTGCTCTCTACATAGGCTTTTCTTGAATCAGTCTGTACAGTCTGACAGAGACTGTGACATCTCCTTCTCTGAATGCAACAACTCACAGGAGGGAATAATTGCATCAATATTCTTAATCAGAACTTAATTCATTTAGTAGTGCTAAGTTTAACAATGTTAAAACTAATAGAGGAATCATAGAAGCACAAAATATGAACACAGCAGGTTGTTTTTATCAGAAATGTGCTTTATTCATCAAGCCCAGAAAGCACTAGTAATTCCATTGAGTGAATTTCTCATGGGAGACAAGAGATGATAAATTTAACTAGTTCACTTGAAAAGATTGCTTTTTTATCATAAGGTATTTTTTAAGCACTTGCTAAATTCCAGCCTGAACTCAAAGGTGAATTTCCCCTCCAATGGTGTCTTCTTGGACAGCTATTTATAAGACAAATATATATCCAAAGCCAAGTGCTATGCTAAACAATGAGATAGATCATCACTGTCCCTGTCCCAGATGGGGCTCATAGTATAATTATGGGGGAGAAGAGGTAGTTCCCATTTTACAGATGAGGAAGCTGAAGATTAAAGAAGTTAAAGCAACCCTTAAAGCAGACAAAGTGATGGAGCAGGGATTAGAATCCAGGTCCTCTGACTTCCAGTAAACTAATTACTAATCTTGGTAAAACAAGATTACTGATGCAGGGGGAAGAAAATTATGAAATTAATAAGGAATTAAAGATTAAACTCTTGCCCCAAAGCCCACAACATTCAGTTCAAGAGAAAATTTCAGCACCTTGCAGTTGTCACCACTCTTCAGTTGATCCAAAGATGTTTCATAAGACTCTGTTTCCTCACAATACATTGTTGGGAATGGTTCAGAACAGATAAATGGTTATTATTTCTGCTCTGTGAAAGTTTGTCTTTGTTACTACTGTGCTGGATAGTGATGTTCACGGATTTAAAAGTTACTCTAATTTAGATGGAGGGGGCAGGCATCACCTTATTGCTATCGATGACATTATTTATTATCACCGTATCCTGCCTAAACTGATTCTCTACCTCCTCCCCACCCTTCTTTTGCTTGAAAATCTTTTAAACCCAACCCAATAAATCCTCATGTCTTTTTCTAAATTACTTCCTTTGTAGTCATGCTGCTGTTTCTGATACGGGCCTATTGAGTTTGGGGAGACTTTAATTCTCCTGACAGTACAGAGCAGTTTGAAAGACTTGCCTAAAGCTAGAATCAGTGTCGAAATAATGAGAATGACATGTCCTTCCTCTCTTGGTTTCTTGGCGTTAACTTGTAATGAGGCATAGTCTCCCACTGCGTAAACCATGGATCAGAAGTCCCCGGTTACATACCAGAAGGTGTCTGGACATCAGGTTAGTCTTTGGCTGTGCTGCAGGGAAGTGCTGGAGAGTTAGGGGTCCCAAGTTCCAATCCTGGCTCCGCCATTTGCCTGTTGTGTGAGTTTGGACAAGTCACATCTCTGTTTTCTTATCCGTTAAATGGTGGCAAGATCCCTGTTCTCCCTCTTTCTTAGCATTGTGAGCCCCATGTGGGACACGGACTATTTCTTTATTGATTATGATGTCTGTACCCCACCTTTAGCACAGTGCTTGATACCCAGGAAGCACTTAACAGATAGCAGAACTATTGTTGCTATTCTTATCAGAGTTGCGAAATGGAGCTACTGTGCTTAATTCTGGATTGGTGTTGACACGTCAATACTCAGCATCACTTCTAGGTTGGAGTGGGTACCCTATGGTCTTGTGTTGCTAATTTGGATCCTCACTTGGATCCCTCTGCTCTCTCCTATGATGCCCAGCAGCCTCCTGGGAGGGAAGAAGGAAGTGTTTCTAGAGCTGGCCAACCCTGGGCCTAATTTCCCCTGCAATTTCCGTAGTTGCAGCAGCAGTTTTCTGAATGCTAAAACGAATTCCTGGAAGTAAATTAGACATCTTTTGAAGCTGCCCTAACTCCTTTAAGCCACTGGGATTATAGGCTAAAGTTCTAATGCAACTTCCAAAGGCGGCTAATTAATTCCTGGAACTCCATTTCCCAGACTGGCCTAAATTTATCTTCTCTGTGTACATTCATTATCTTAGCCTTTGAATGTTTATGGGGAAATGCTAAGGCTCATCCTCTCTTTTTTTCCCCCCTTTGAATTCATGTATGTGTATTGTGGTCCTTGTATTTGAAGATGAAGTTACTGGTTTTGTTTCTTTCAACATTTCTGAGAGGAATTTAAGACTCTGACAAGTGATCTACAGCTTTCCTGTTTTGCATTTCAGGACTGGAAAGGACCTTGAGTCATCAATTAATGGTATTTAATAAGCACTTACTTTGTGCAGAGCACTGTGCTAATTGTAGGCCAGTACTCTGAGCATAGTAAGCAGTCATTAAATACCATTGGTTGATTAAGCTTAACCCTAATGAGGGTTCCTGCCTTCAGTCAAGAGACAGTGTAATCCATTTAGGGCTAAATGGCTGTGTCTTCATTTTTTTACACATTTCTAATAATATATGATAATTATGGTATTTAAGCACTTCTGTGCCAAACATTATATAAGCACTGGGGTAGATAAAAGTTAAGTAGGTGGGATACAGTCCCTGTCCCATATGGGGATCACATTCTAAGTAGGAGGGAAAACAGGTATCGATTCCCCATTTTTTATGTTTCTCCCAGGTAAGCCACAGGCCTCCTCATTTGAATGTTGGTGAAGCCACCGGGTTTAGAAACCTCTCGGTAGTTCACTCCAAAGGATGGTGGTCCGGGTACAATTATCTTTAAAACTTCATCAGGCTCGTCAACCAGTGAGGCCCTGCGTTTTCCTGCCTGGACTTTGCCACTCAACCTCTATGCACTCTGGGGTGATCCCTCAGCTGTTGTTACTCCCTAGAATCAGCATCTGCCTCCCCGGATTGTGTGAACTCCTTCATCAGTTAATTAATCTTCATAGCGTGTCTTCTGCCTGCTGCCACTCCAAAGAAAAGTTATCTTTGAAGGTTCAGGAAATATGTGAAGATGGAAAACGATCACACTTTTCCTCCAAACGTTTTTTGGCTTCCCTGTAGGACAAAATGCCGGACTTGGTGGACTACTCATTCATTCATTCATTCGGTCATATTTATTGAGTGGTTGCTGTGTGCTTGGGAGAGTGCAGTACAGCAATAAACAGACACATTCCCTGTCCACAATGAGCTTCCAGGCTCGAAGTGGAGAGACAGACATCAATACAGATAAAGTACAGATATGTACATAAGTGCTGTGGGGCTGGAAGCGGGGAAGAGCAAAAGCAGCAGATCAGGAGGGTGCAGAAGGGAGTGGGAGATGAGGAAAGGTGGGGCTTAGTCTGGGAAGGCCTCTTGGAGATGTGCCGTCAATAAGACTTTGAAAGGTGGGGAGAGTAATTGTCAGATTTGAGGAGGGAGGATGTTCCAGGCCAGCGGGAGGACGTGGGCTAGGGGTCGTTGGTGAGAGAGGCAAGATCGAAGCAAATTGAGAAGGTTAGCATTAAAGCGAAATGTGTGGGCTGGGTTGTAGAAGGAGAGAAGCAAAGTGAGATGGGAGGGGGCAAGGTGGTGGAGTGCTTAGTCTCATCCAGTGTGACATTGCTTGTGTTCTTTTGATCTGATTGGGTCTTGGAAAAAGTCCTTGCTAATCCTTATGGCAGGTTCCCTATCCTTTATTTAATTGGCATATGCACTGTCCTGTGCCCCAGTAAAGGATTTTAGTGCTGGGAAATAGTTCCACTAGGCAAGGAATAATTTATTAACTAATCGCAGGCCCCAGTGCCCAGTTTTGCAAGGTGACTGTGACACTTCTGTTTCACAGAGGTGCTCCAGAAAGTCCCACTATTATCCTGGGCAGTACCCGGAGGGGGTAGGGCTCCCATGGGGGCACCAGGATAGCACCTTGTCACTCAGGCACTGCAGACTTCAAGAGGGTAGTAGTAGTCGCATTGTAGCCACGGCTCTTCTGGGATCTGGGAATGAGTCATGTCCACGTCTCCTGTACTGCCTCTTTTCCCCCTCATTTGGACTCCGGAGCCATTTTTAGTTGCAGATCATTGAGCTAGGCTAATGTGCTTGCTTTTTGTCTGGGAAAAAACCCTCAAGGGGAAATGAAATGATGTTTCTATCTCACTTCCATTCAGCAATTAGGTTCAAGGTAAACTGTACTTTTTCAAACACTCAGCACTTGACTGTACTCACAGAATAAAAGATAGGTCAGTGGTTTTGCAGTATCTTGTGGGGCAAATTCTTTTATAATTCTTGACAAGAAGTCAGTATTGAAAACACTTCTCACTGTAAAATGTCCATAATTCTCCTGCTCCAAATACCACACTTAAATGTTTTCTTTCTGGCAATCTCTGCAGATGATTTTAAGACACAAGAGGCTTAACTGGTCCTTGTGTTATTTTTCCTCAATCTTCTGTTTTGGTTATGTTCTTCTAAAGTTAGCCATTTTTAGTGCTTCTCCCAGGTAGGCCTCAGGCCTCCTCATTTAAATATTGGTGAAGCCACCCATTCTAGAAACCTCTGATGTTTTCAGTTGAGACTCTTAGAAATTAGAGAGAAAGCTGAAATAAAAATACCTCTTTTGAATGATTTAAAAGAACTGGGATTGTGAAAAAGGCCCTACAAATTCTTAATGGCAAAACATTTATATAGCATTCATAGCATTCCTATTATAATCTTTTATGATATTTGTTAAGCATTTACTCTGTAAAGCACTGTTCTAAGTGCTGGGGTTGATTCAGGTTAATCGAGGTGGACACAGTCCTGTCCCATATGGGGCTCTCAGTGTAAGGAGGGAGAACAGGCATTTAATCCCTTATTTTACAGTTGAGGAAACAGACATAGAGAAGTTAAATAATAATAATAATAATGATGGCATTTATTAAGCACTTACTATGTGCAAAGCACTGTTCTAAGCGCTGGGGAGGTTACAAGGTGATCAGGTTGTCCCACAGGGGCTCACAGTCTTAATCCCCATTTTACAGATGAGGTAACTGAAGCACAGAGAAGTTAAGTGACTTGCCCAAAGTCACACAGCTGACAATTGGTGGAGCTGGGATTTGAAACCATGACATCTGACTCCAAAGCCCCTGCTCTTTCCACTGAGCCATGCTGCTTCTCAACGTGCTTTGCTTCTCAAATCACTTGCCCAAGATCGCACATCAGGCATTTGGCAGAGTTGGCATTAGAACCCAGGTTCTCTTTCCACAAGGCCATTCTGCTTTTCAATGGCCCAATCTTTTACTTAACAGAAGGCTTAGAATTCCATTGATATGATATGACCGTCCTTTGGTAGGGGGATGCTGAGTAGAGGTAATTATGCTTTTAGTGTAATACACTGGTATGCCAACATTGCTTAATGCCTTATAAAATCAATGCACAGAACTTTGAGTTCACTTTACCTCTTTTTTGCCTAACATCTAAGGTGCCGGATAAGTTTGACGAGCACAGTCTGGCCAAATGTTAGTATTTTGGACTAAATTTAATTTCTTCCTGCCAAAGCTTTAGACTTCTTTTCAGTGATAAAAACCAGGGGAAATTGTCTTGCATTTACAAAATCTCATCCAGGTGTATCTGTTACAATGTTCACTTAGTAAGTAATGTCTGTTAGAGTATTAGGATTTTAAACCCTTGGGCTCTTTATTGAAGTTTAAAAAAAGTCACAAAATATAAGTGGTATAATTAGACTCTGGACTTGACTTACAGGCGTTTTAGAATTATGAAAATGATTTAAATAGCGTTTGCTTCTTTGGGAAACATGCTAAGTTTGTCAGGGATGAAACTTAGCAGTTATGAGGCTTTCTGTCTACATGGCAAATTTAGAAAGTTATATCTGTGGCTGAAATAAATTTGTAGTGGTTATATCTAGAGATTGCTCAAATAGGTAATTAGCCATTTCACACTATGCCTTACATTGCCTTTCTCTCTGCTTTGTTAATCAAAAAATGATGCTGGTTTTAAGATTAGAGCTCAGAGCCATAGTATCAGTGAAGGAAATCTGTCATTTTTCCAGTCATTGCTCTGTTCATGAAAGTGACTTTCGTTGCCCAACATAACTATTTTTGTTCGTCGACTGTTTCCAGTTTTGAACCTGGCTTCTTAAAGTTCAGAATTTTCACGGTAGAAGATGTTCCACCCAAATAGGAATCTGTGGTTTGCATCGGCCATCATCCCTGCTTCTTCCTCTTTTCTAACTGGGCTTTTTCTCCAGGAGCCACATCCTGCAGTCTTTGCTTGCCTGATTGGCCCAGTGGTTTAAGGTTTGCTCCTCGACACAGACTCTCTCAATCCTGTTCCCTGTTCGTGGTCTTCTTCCTCTCCCTTTCTTCTTGCTTTGGCTTACGGTCCCACGCTGACCCCGGCTTGGCTTTCCCAGTCTTTGCCATTTGGAACCCATTTGAGACAACCAGAGCATTTGAAGGTGCAACCTTCTAGATTTATAGAGGCATAGTTTAAATAAATGCATATTTTAAAATAAGGGTAAATATTCTTAGAAATTTCAAAATTATTTGTGAATATTAGTGAGCTTGATTCTTGTGAATTTGGGAGGGATAGGGAAAATTCAGTTCTGGTGGATTGAATTGGTAAAATGCACGCAAACCTAACATTTTTCACTCACACAACCCCATGGATGTAGTCTTTGATGCCTTTCAGAATTGGAGGAAATAATTTCTGATGCTCATTGGTGATGGCAGGGATGTGGGAGTTTGATTTTTAGTGTTTGATCTAACTTTTATTTCTGGAATCATTTTTGGGGTTAAATCTTCTTAAAAAAAGGCCTTTGTTTATTCCGGATTTCTTCTGTGTGAGCCCTTGCCAGTGTGTATTATGTATTTCATCCCAGGCTTCTAAACCAGTTTAATACAGATGAAGCAGACTTTCACTTTAATGTAACATTCCTGGGCATTTTGAGTTGTTCCTTATAGATTCTGAGCTCATGACAAATTCAAGGCTCCACCCCCTCAGGAAAAAAGATGGGGCTCTGGGTGTGGGGGGCAGAAGAGAATGATTGAAGTCTGAAAAGGGAGATAGAATTGCTGTTCATCAACCTACAGCACCCATTAAAGCTTGAAGGTGGTAGGTTCAAAATGGAATTAGGTTCTTCATCCAGCGGGTGGTAAGCAAATGGAATTTGTTACTCCAGGAAGTTGTGCAGGCAGAAGATATCTGTCGGTTCAGAGGGGTTTGGATAAATTCAGGGATGAGAGGTCCAGAAAGTTAGGAGTGTTAGATGGAATATCCCTTAACATTAGTGTGGGTGTCAAGGAGGGCAGCTGTCATATGGTTCCTCCTTCATCCTGTTGCTGCTGTCAGAGACTGAGTCCCGGAAATTCTGGATCTACTGGACCATTCGCTTGATGCAGTAATACCATTTCTTATATTGCTAAGGGAGATGATTTGTGTATTGTTTTTAGGTGAAGAAATGAAGGAAATGGTACAGGCATAACCCCTGAATGTAATGTGATTTATTTTAATCCTCTTGCTGAGATGTGAGGTGGAATCACATTCACCCCACACCACTTTAAACCCAGGGCTAAAGAAATGCAGTCACTGATGAGAGGAAAGAGTGAGTTAAAAGCAGATTGGAAATGTGAGTTCAGTAGAGCCTTCTTTCAAAGCAGATAGGAGCAACACACCTGAAAACAGCTACATGAGATCATGCCGGGCCAATTTCACCATTAGGAAACTTCAAGGTCTCAGTTGTCTTTTACTTGTTTTAAAGACAGAAGTTTTCCATTTGAAAAGTCATGGCAGTGAAACAGTGGCAATTTTGGTTCTGCAAGTTGGGAAAGTCTGGATTTAAAAGTGGCTTTTAATTGTCTCTGATATTATAATTGCTCTGTATGGAACAGTTCAAGAATAGGCCATTTTCTCCAGGAACGATGAACTATCCCAAGGTATGGGCAAGCCTTACTACTCTTTACGTTCTTCCTGGAAAGGATTCCCACAGTCCAGTTTATTTGAGTATCATGAGAGAGTTGGTTCCCACTGTTTCCTCTGCCTCTCTCCCTTGAGGTCTAGGTCCAAAAGCATTGAGCCCAAATGACAATCTCAAATATCTCCTGTGTGTATGAGGGTAAATCCAGGGGCCATTTGTGTGAGTGACTTTTGTAGTACTGGCATATTTAACTCCTTAGTATAGGTTGTGTGTGGTAGAATAAATAACTCGGGCAAGTTCTATTGTTTATTGTATTTTGGGTTACAATTGCTTGTGATGAAAAGAGCACAGGGAAGGAATTTGAAAACTTGAGTTGTGATCCCAAGACTTCAAACTTTCTTACAAGGTAGGCTTGATCAAGTTCCTTCATTCATTTGTGTTTCCAAATTCCCATCTCTAGCTTGGGAGAAATGAATCTTAGGAAGGAGGAAAGACGGTGGCATATGGGGAACGTTAATAAGGCATGTTAGAACCTGCTGATGGATTAAGCATGTATGCACTTCTTCCTTCCCAACTCCTTTTAGATTTAGAACTTCCTGTGGGTAAAGAACTGTGTCTGAAATAATATCATTTTACCTTTTCCCAGCATTTAGTGCAGTGCTTTGCACAAAGTAAGCACCAACATAGTAATAATACTGAGAGGTGCATGAACTTCCACCTTCCAGGGAAATTGTGATATAGTTATGATATCTGTTAAGCTCTTACTCTTGGCCAAGCACTGTATTAAGCGCTGGAGTAGATACAAGTTCATTAGGTCCCACTTGGAGGTCACAGTCTAAGTAGGAGGGATTGCAGGTATTGAATCCCCATTTTGCAGACGAGGGAACTGAGGCATAGAGAAACAAAGTGACTTGCCCAAGGTCCCACAGCAGAAAAGTAGCAAGTCGGTATTAGAACCCAGGTCCTTCTGACTCCCAGGCCTGTGTGCTAAACACTGGGCCAAGCTTTATTGTTTAGTTTACTCTTGTGTATTAAATGACAACCAGCTGGGGTTTCCCCTCTCCACCAAGTTCATTCATTCAGTTGTACTTATTGAGCACTTACTGTGTGCAGAGCACATACTAAGTGCTTGGGAGAGTCCAGTACAAAAACAGACACATTCACTGCCCACAGCAATCTCACAGACACCAACCAATATGAATAAATAAATTACAGATATGTACATATGTGCTGTACACAGTCCCAGCGTACACTTGGGAAGTAGCTAGGATTTGGTTCAGCAGGCTCAGATCTCCCTGTTATAAGTAGATGTTGCTGTAGAGGCTTCCTACTGGGTAAGGAAGGGAAAAGAACCTCCTTCAGCTGCTCCCTTTCCTCTTGTTGAACTCAATTCATGTATCTCCCATATATGCTGGAAGTGTAGACTTGCAAGTTTCACTTGCGATCCTGGCAAAATAGTAGACCCTATAATCAAGTTTAGTATCAGTAGGCACGTACGCAGACACAAGCTGTTGTCAAAATAAACATGGTTTCTTTGAAGCAAAATGATGCCTTTTCCGCTGAGTTGACAGAACACACATTTAGATTTTCCAAAGGCGTCCGACAAGTTTCCACACCCAGAGCTTTTTTTAAAAAATAAACTTTTTTATCATGGACAGAAAACTGGTTAAGAGATAGGAAACAAAGGGTGGGGAGGAAAGGCCACTTTTCAGGTTGGAGAAGTATAAATAGTGGCACTCCCAGGATCTGTGCTCTGTCCGGTTTTGTTTAACATCTTTATAAATCATCTGCAAGAGGGAGTGTGTGGTGAAATCTCAAAGTTGGTAGAAAGCATTAAGAGTTTCTAAATGATGAAATGCCATGCAGATGGGGATAAGATGCAGGTGGCTCTCATAAGCTGAGTAAATGGAATGATAAATGGTAGATGAGCTTCAAGCACATGCACAGTAAGCCAGCTAGGAAAAAATAACCCAAGCTATAGGATGATAGGTCACCTCTTAAAAAAGAGATCTTGGAGTCCTTGTTGACTTCCCCTAAATCATCAGTGCAATGTGCAGTGGCAGATAGAAAGGTAAACAAAATCTCAGGGTCACCAGGAAAGTCATAGAAAGGAAAACAAATAATATAGTTTGCTGCTATTTGAAGGCATAACACATTTGTGTAATACTGCATGCAGTTCTGATGACTACATTTTAGGAAAGATATTTTAGAGCTGGTGAGGGGCAATATTGGATTGTCTTCCTTTTATGTCTCCTTGTTTTTGCCATTTAGTGTACAACTTCCTAGAGGACAGGGATCATGCCATTTTTTTATGTATACCCGTCAAACACTCAGTTGAAGACTCAAAACACCATAGACACTTGAATGAGAAGCAGCAAGGCCTAGTGGTTACAACAACGGCCTGGAAGTCAGAAAGACCTGGGTTCTAATCCTGGCTCCGCCACTTGCCTGCTATGTGATATTGGGAAAGTCACTGAACATCTCTGTTCCTGTTACCTCAACTGTTAAATGGGGATTAAGATTCGGAGCCCTATGTGGGACAGGGACTGTGTCTGATTGATTAACTTGTATCTAACTCAGTACTTAGTTCAGTGTCTGCTTTATAGTAAGCATTTAACAAATACCATAAAAAATGCTACCTTTGAGGATAAATTCATAACAAAACATATTACTTCACAGAATGGGTGATAATACAACTATGGAATTTGCTGCCATGGGTAGTTTAAGCAAGCTGAAAATATCTATAGATTCAGAAAACCCAATAAATTCACGGTTGACCTGAACAGTGAAGGAAGCAAGTGGAAATGTTAGAGATATTAGATGGTACCTAAGGAATCATTAGGAGGAGTGAAAGGAAGGCAGCAGTGCTGAAAGTAAACATAGATTACTAACCTGTGAGTACCAGCCAGTCCCTGAAGAAGAGACCCGGCCACTGACCCAGGGCCTTGGGGGGAATTAAATGGGGGAGGCGGACTGCAGTTGCTAGGGACCAAAAAGGCTGCAGTTGGTTAGTACTGGAGGTAGGGCTAAGGTGGCTTCCCCACCCACCCCCCTATTACTCCTTCTGACACACACTTTCCTCTGCTGCATCCTGTTGACTCTATTGGAGACAGAATTGTGTCCACCTGGACCCAGTAATGACACAATAATGATCTTTCTTATGTTAATTAATTCATTCAATCAATTGTATTTATTGAGCGCTTACTGTGTGCAGAGCACTGTACTAAATGCTTGGGAAGTACAAATCGGCAACATATCTTCCATGGTTGTCACTCAAAGTTTGTAGGATCCATCTGCTGCCCAAAGCCCCGTTCCCAGTTGTGAAGCTGCATCTGGATTTGCCAGCCACATAATTTTAATTTTTAGTATGTGCTGGGGAACTAATGAGTGCACTTTGGAGAATTGTTGTTATAACCCACTCTTTGGCTCTATCCTAAACAGGTCCTTTTTCATAATCATCATCCTCATTAATAGTATTTATGTACGGATCGCTGTGGCAGGCACTTGGGGGGATATACAAAAAAATGTGAAAGATGTGATGCCTGCCCTGAAGGAGTTTATTGGGAAAGGTGAGCAGAATAAATGGGTAAATATATAGTAACAGGGAGTGCCAGTGGATATCAGCAATAAGTACACGTGAAATTTGGAGGATTTGGGCATCATGATCCAGGGTTTGATATGGGCTCAGTGCCTGGAGCAGTGCTGTGGTGGCTGAGTGTAAAGGAGTGGACAGTCCCATTCTGCCCCTCATAAAACCATTGGCACCCTAGGGTCTTTGCCCATGTTTCCCCTCTTGCCCTCTCTCCTGCTCATTGGAGTTGTGCTTAGTGTCCTAAATTAAAAAGCTCTCAACTTCCTAGAAGTGAAATGCTAATTCAGCACAAGGAATGAATTTCAGTAGCTCCTTTGTAACAAACCAAAAGAGTTAAGTTTTAATAATTCCAAAAGGTGCATAAATGTAGTATACTTGAATTTAATGCTAGAGTTCCCCAGTTTCTCCCTTCAGTCCTTGTCTTAAAGGTGATATTTAAGTGCTTATTCTATTCCAAGCACTGTATTAAGCTTTGGGAGTGATAGAGTGCAGTCAGATCAGAAACAGTCCCTGTCCCACATGGGGCTCATAGTCTAAAGGAGAGAGAGAACAGATATTTAATGTTCAATTGACAGATGAGCAAACCTGTTCCCAGATAAGTTGTGTTTTTCCCAAGGTCACACAGCAGGCAACTGGTGAAAACACATTAGGACTCAGGACTCCTGACTCCCAGTCTTGTGGTCTTAAACTTTTGATTTGCCAAGAACATGGGATGTTGTGGTTTTGTTTAGTTCCTTTACATTATTTTTAGCTGGAAATCCAGTTGGTCCATTCCCAAGAAACAGGACTGACCATTTGGCATAGTTGATTCTACTTTTTGAAGCTGGGAATGACATGCTTTCTGGGCCACGCTTTTGGCCGGAATCAACGGGAATCCTATTTCTGCAGTGTTGGGAAACCTGTCTATAGTTACCAGCTTATGGCAACAGTTATAAAATTGCCTCAGGGGAGGAAGGGAGCTGTCTGTCAGTCCATGACCTGATAGGGGGAGAAGCCTGAAATTCTGCCTCTCTAGCCCCAGTGGCCATATCCCTTTTGTTATATTTATTGTTATCCTTGGCTTCTGTATTGCCCTTGTATGTTTGTTTCATCCTTCCTTATGTTGCTTGTCCATTCCTCATTCCTCTTTTATTTTTGTATCGTAGACCCGTTGTGGGGCTTGAGACCATGTTTAATTTTTCACTCATGTATTCTTTTCATTGCTAAATACCAGGTAGTTAACAAAATAAGCATTTAATAAATACCGTTACTATTATTACTTCTACTACTCCCCGATTTGCTTAAAAAAACCCCAAGCTCTGACGTTACCGTTCAGAAGATTGAAAGTACAGTGAATTTGAACTGCCCTCCTTGGTACTGAAGAATAAACAAAAAGATAAAATGTTTAGCCCTATCAGCCATCTGCCTTTTGAAAGTACTAAATTCTCCATTTGGAATAAACAAAAGACGTTTTAGGTTATTTATAGTTATTTACACTATCCATTCCTAGCTGTCAAGGTGGAAGGTAGTTTGACGTTGCAGTTTCTATCCAGTTATCTTTAATCAGATTAGCAACACCTGTCACAAATATTTCAAACAACCAGTCATAATGTAGAAGTTCTCTAAAGTTTGACTGAATTATTTATTTTGTCATAATGAAATGTCTGTGTTTTATTGGGTTTTCTTTGAAAGACTTGATTTGGCCACAAGTCTGGAAGATAAAAGATTGGTGATTGTCTTTCAGAGATGCCAGTCTGCTTTTCTTCAAGGCTCTGCATTTTTCACAAGCTGTGTTTAGCATTTTAAAGTCAAGGAGGGAGAGTTGATATATTTTTACTTGAGTATGTGTTGTGTATGAAAAAACTTATCTTTCTTAATTTTGCCTTTTACTGGAAAACAGACTCCAGAGATCAGATTTGAGTACTTTGAAGAGGTATTTTTAGCTCCCTTTTGACATAGGTTTGGCATGTGAAATCCAGATTTTATAAAAATTCAGTGCAGCCTTAATATTTGAGCATTTTAAAGCCAATTAAGTTTGACAGCATAGGGTCTGATTTTCATAAAAAAATGTTAAATGATATTTTGTGGGTCTGCTTTTATTCCTGACATAGGCACAGATTCTGTTCTAGAAGGTTTAGGGCCGTGGGCCATCTTAAAAAGAGATAGGATGTTGATCACTGATGTGAAAGCTACAGCGATCAAACTTTCTCCTCTTCACCCTCTGTATCCACTGAACCCCTTGGCATTGGTGGCAGATAAAAGCAGAATGGAGCAGTGTAGCTCTCTATTATGTAGTATCTAGAGAGCTATTGGGAGACTGCTGGTGCTAATTTCTGCTTAGTGAATTTCATATGACAAAAGGGAACTGGTGCAAATAGAAGAGGAGGATTCCCTTGGTGTTCTAGCTCCAGTCAATATGCAAAACACTTTAGCTGCTCCATCTCTTTAGTATAAGTGCAGTGTAAGTTCTCAGAGTAAATCACTACTGTCATTCAAGTTAAGATATGGTAAGTTATTTTGCCCTTATTTTTAAGACAGATTTCTTTTGGGATTTAGAGTTCAATGCTTCCCCCAGCATTGACAAACTTTATATTAGAAATAACTTGTCAAAATCTGCAACTCAGTAATGCCATTTAGTGGAGCCCTACCAGTCATAATCAATCAGTGGTATTTATTGAGTATGGTATGCAGAGCATTGTATTAAGTGCTTGTAGAGTACTATACAGTAGAGTTGGTAGATGTGTTCCCTGCCCACAAGGAGCCCACAGACACCCATCTATATCTATTTCTGAGATGATATTGATGTTACATCACATTATTTTTTCAGTATCAACTATATTTGAGTGCTTACTATGTGCAGAGTACCGTACGGGGCACTTGGAATGTACAGATGGGATCGTAACAAAGTGCCTAATATGCTGTAAAGAAATGAGAAAATAGATATGAATAGCGGGCAGAAATGAATTCTGTGTAAGCTGATAAGTGCATGAGTGGTGAGGTATATTTGAGGGGAAAGCTGGGGTTGATTAGGAAATTTCTCCAGGAGCAGATGACTTTCTGGGGGACTTTGAAAGAAGGGTGGAATGAGGTTTGGTGAAGCTGACAAGGGAAGCTGTTCCAGTCAGGGAAAAGATCGAGTGGAGAAAAGCTGGAGCAGTAGGTTAGAGGAAGAAGAGTTAGAGGGCAGAGGTCCGTTGAGATAATTTGGGAAGAGTAAAGGGCACATGGAGTGAGGGAGAATCTGTTTTTGGAAAAAGACCTAAGTAGTAAGGTAAAATAGTGCTGTATTTACTTTTGATTCATTGAAGTTTTAGAACTGTAGCAATGTCACTCTTACAGAAAGTATGTCATTATTTCTTGCTGTCCTTTCAAAGTTTTTATTGACTTTTCTCTTAGTTATAGAGGGGCAGTGAAGCTACAGTGATGGCTGTTTCTGGAGTGTATTTTCAGGAACAAGATCTCATTCAGTTCATCCCTAAACAGTCCATTTGAAATGGACAAATTTAGCAATCATCCAGCTAATTCAGGCCCCAGAGTACTCTTTCTGAATTACCCAGACTGGTTCGAAGGAGTCTTGGGGTATGTGATTGCAGGTCATGTATGAACTAGGAAGGCAAATTATGCAGGCCTATGAGCTTGACTTGAAAGTAAATTAGATTAGCCCTAAAGGTAATCATTGAGAATATTAATAAAGATGAAAATTGGAACATGAAGCATGAATATTAGAGCGGTTCAGGTGTCTTCGGCTCATTGACATCAGCTCCCTCGTGACATTTTCATGTGTTGGGTGTAGTAGTGAAAAGTCCGAGTCAAAAGACCCTTAGCCTTTTTTTTTTCTAATGGTATTTGTTTAGCCTTTATGTACCAGGAACTGTTCTAAGCACTTGTATAGATTCAAGGTAATCAGGTTTGACTAACTATATGCCATTCATTCATTCAGTCGTATTTATTGAGCGCTTACTGTGTGCAGAGCACTGTACTAAGTGCTCGGGAAGTACAAGTCGGCAACATATAGAGACGGTTCCTACCCAACAGCGGGCTCACAGTCTAGAAGGGGGAGACAGACAACAAAACAGTGCCAGGCACTGTACGAAGAGCTAAGGTGGATACAAGTAAATCGGGTTGGACACAGTCCCTGCCCTGTATAGGGCTCACGGTCTCGATCCCCATTTTATAGTATGAGGTAACTGAGGCACAGAGAAATGCAGTGACTTGCCCAAAGCCACACAGCAGACAAGTGGCAGAGCCAGGATTAGAACTCATGACCTTCTGACTTCCAGGCCTGTGCTCTACCCACTACACCTTGCTGCTTCTCTGATAAGCTTGTTGATATTATCTTTACCCAAATGTCCAATTTAGATCAAGCCTGATTTTTACATATTGTCTAAATTAGGAAAAAAAAAAGATCTCTAATCTTGCAAATGAAAACCTGAAACTAAGCATGCAAATTTCTAATACATTTCAGTGGATATTCCTATAATAACTTTTCCTTTATTCAGTGCATTTTTTTCTTATTATGGAAAGCAGTAGAATGCTAGCAAGAGTGATTCAGTGTGATTATTATCAGATATAATCTAGTTACTAAAACACATTCAGTATCCTTTTCCTAAAAGGACTTGATAGAGAAGGACTTAGGTGTCCAGGTTTTGCTGCCTCAAGCTTATCAATGTGTATACTGATTTTTCTATTTGAGCCACATTTCGTAACTTCGGAAATGAGGTCTTACGGTAAAGTTTTGTCTCTGGGAGGTTCATTAACCTCTAGGGATCATTTAGGATGGTAATTCTGAGGCGGGGATCCAGGAGTCAGAACATCTTTTCAAGAGTCTTGTTTGTGCCCCGGGAGACATTCTTCACAGCCTGGCTGGAGGAAGCCACAAAGAATCCAACCAATCCAGGCTGCATTTGGGCCAAATTCTGCTCTGAGAACTCTGTTATTCCCTTCCAATTAATAGGAATGTGATGTGCACAGGTGGGAGCCAAACCCACCCATCCAAAAAATAGGGTTTTTACATTCATTCGACTTCTAGATTGAACTCTGCTTGACTCTATTTGTTGGGAATCTTCTTGCTCACCCTCCCCACTGCCTGGAGCTCCCTCTCCCATCACATTTGATAGAGTACTGTTCTCTCCGTTTTCAAAGCCTTGCTGAAATCAAATTTCCAGGAGGCCTTCCCCTATTAATTTCTAATATCCTCACTCTATATTCCTCTTTTGCCACTCTACTTCTGTGCCGCCTAAACACCTAAGTACTCAGCCTCCTGTAGCACTTCTGTATGTCTTCCTTAATTCTCTCCTACAGCCCAGCCTGCACACTCGGCTCCTCTGCCGCTATCCTCCTCACTGTGCCTCGTTCTCTCCTGTCCCACCGTTGACCCCTGACCCACGTCCTACCTCTGGCCTGGAATGCCCTCCCTCCACACATCTGCCAAACTAGCTCTCTTTCTCCCTTCAAAGCCCTACTGAAAGCTCACCTCCTCCAGGAGGCCTTCCCAGACTGAGTCTCCCCTTTTCCTCTCCTCCTCCTCCCCATCACCCCCCCAACCCTACCCGTCTTCCCCTTCCCACAGCACTTGTATATATTTGTATATACTTATTACTCTTTTATTTGTACATATTTATTACTCTGTTTTATTAATGATGTGTCTATAGCTATAATTCTATTTATTCTGATGGTATTAACACCTGTCTACTCACTTTGTTGTCAGTTTCCCCCTTCTAGACTGTGAGCCTGCTATTGGGTAGGGACCGTCTCTATGTATTGCTGACTTATACTTTCCAAGCGCTTAGTACAGTACTCTGCACACAGCAAGCGCTCAATAAATGCGAATGAATGAATGAGTAATGGTACTATATGCCAAGCACTGTTACTTAAACTCTCATGTACATATCCCCTATTCTTCCTTCTATCTCTGCATTGTTTTAATGTCTGTCTTCCTCACTAGACTGTAAACTCCTTGAGGGCAGTAGCTTATTCTCCTGGACTCCCTCAGGTGTTACCACATGCCGTCTTCACAGGTGCTCAATAAATGCCATTGATTGAAAGATATAGGATTAAACAAAATCAAAAATAAGCAACAGAGAAGTAAATTAACAAAGTGGACTAAATATAGCACTGCTCCATAAATGGCAAGGGTGACCAATGGTATAAGTGAGGGCTTGCCTCCTAGAGCAAGGGACTTTTTAGGAGGACTTTGGAATTTAGGAGTGACCTGATTTGGTGGATTTGAGTGGGGAGGGGGTTTCATGTAGGGATGGGGGCAGAAGCAACGGGTTGAGTTAGGAGAGTTGAAAATGCAGTTTATGAATCAGTGGTATTTATTGAGCACTTATGTGCAGAGCATTGTACTAAACGCCTGGGAGAATACAATAGAATTAGGGAGACACACTCCCTGCCCATATCGAGCTTACAGTCTAGAAAACACGTAGGATGTTCACTAGGGAAACGTGAAGGATGAGAGCTGGAGTGTAGCAGGAGAAAATGATGGAAGAGTAGTGAGGAGCAAGAACTCAGGGACAGCCTGAAAAACAGTAATTGAGAGAAGGGCTGTATCTGGCAAATGAGCATTTGGGCTCATCCATACAAATACAGGTCAGAGCAAATTGTGGGGGGGAGGAAACTTTGAAGTTAGGAGGTGGGAAATAATAGGATTCATCGGGAGGGAGAGTGGAGTAAAGCAAATTAGACTCTGATTATTACTCTTAATACTTTTTTCTAAAGTGGGTGTAAAAATCATTCAAAAAATAGAAAATCAGAACAGTCGCTACCCTTTGATATTTGACAGTGCTATTGTGAGGCTCCACTATTATCAATAATAATGATGGTATTTATTAAGCGCTTACTATGTGCAAAGCACCATTCTAAGCGCTGGGGAGGTTACAAGGTGATCAGGTTGTCCCACGGGGGGCTCACAGTTTTAATCCCCATTTTACAGATGAGGTAACTGAGGCACAGAGAAGTTAAGTGACTTGCCCAGTACAGTGCTCTGCACACAGTAAGCGCTCAGTAAATACGATTGATTGATTGATTGCCCAGAGTCACACAGCTGACAATTGGCGGAGCCGGGGTTTGAACCCATGACTTCTGATTCCAAAGCCCAGGCTCTTTCCACTGAGCCACGCTGCTTCTCTTTTCTGCATTTATTTTCTGCATTTATTAATTTTCTGCATTTATTTATTTTCTGCATTTATTTATTCTGCAGTGTTTATCAATGAATTTGGGTACAGTGCCAATACTGTGATCTACATTTATAGTTTAATACTCATGCCTGCCCAGTGCATAACATTTTAGGTGTGTTTGATTTATTTTAACCTCTGTAGCTAAATTATTGGATGCTATTTTTTCAAGGATCTTTAAGTGGTGCAAAAGTCTGTCAGTCTTGTCCATGTTGTAAGCTGGTAGTAACTTTGGAATTACTGTGTGACAACTTTCTTAAGAGTTTGGTTATTCTTGTGCCCACTTAACAGCACAGGCATTAACCTGTCATATTGAAAGCTATTTTCTGTTTAATTTGCTGTAATCATTTGAAATAAAGTTTTAAAATTAGAAATGGAAGCAGCATGGCTTAGTGGAAAGAGCACGGGCTTTGGAGTCAGAGGTCGTAGGTTCTAATCCCAGTTCCGCCACTTGTCAGTTGTGTTCAAGCTGTCACCTGTCAGCTGCAGCCGCCGCCGTGCCAACAGCTGGGCCTTTTGGCTCCGGGGGACAGGACCCCCCACCCCCGGGACCCCCGGGATCCCCAGGACCAGCCCCTGCAGGGCCTTGCCCGTGGCGCCGATGATGAAGGATGGAAGTTTCCTCCGCCGCCGGCTCTCCCTGGGTCCGGCCACGTCCACACTCCAGAAGAGTGAAGCTGAGCCAGAACTTGCTCTTCAGCGGCGAGAATGACTTCTTCCCCCTCAGCCCAGGGAAGGACGTGGAAGGACACAACCCCCTGGTGCTACAGGACGAAGAGGCCCAAACTCTGGTGTCCATCTCCAAAGCCCAGCAGATGGACTACAGGTTCTGCAACGGGACCGACCGGGCCAGGGTCACCCCCGCCCCAGAGGTGACTAGGAGGGAGAGGTTAAAGGTACAGAAGCACAACTATCGTCAGGAGAAGAAGCGAGTGAGCAAACAGCTGGTCAGCGCCCTGCGGGACCCCAGTGTGGTCATCATGGCTGACTGGCTCAAGATCCTGGGGGGCCCTGAAGAGCTGGTGCCATCTGTGGTGCGCGTTGAAGCCGGTGTTGTTGCTCTACAAGACCCCCAAGGTGGACCTCTGGGTCGGGACCGTCCTGCTGCACTCGTGCGAACTCATCGAACGTCCATCCAAGAAGGACGGCGTCTGCTTCAAGCTTGTCCACCTGCTTGACCAGTCCATCTGGGCTGTCAAGGTGCGTGTGCTTATTCCATTTATTTCGTTAATGATGTGCATCTAGCTTTATTTCCCTCCCTCTGCCCATCCGCCAAGCTAGCTCTCTTCCTCCCTTCAAGGCCCTACTGAGAGCTCACCTCCTCCAGGAGGCCTTCCCAGACTGAGCCCCCTCCTTCCTCTCCCCCTCGTCCCCCTCTCCATCCCCCCGTCTTACCTCCTTCCCTTCCCCACAGCACCTGTATATTTGTATATATGTTTGTACATATTTATTACTCTATTTATTTATTTTACTTGTACATATCTATTCTATTTATTTTATTTTGTTAATATATTTGGTTTTGTTCCCTGTCTCCCCCTTCTAGACTGTGAGCCCACTGTTGGGTAGGGACTATCTCTATATGTTGCCAACTTGTACTTCCCAAGCGCTTAGTACAGTGCTCTGCACACAGTAAGCGCACAATAAATATGATTGATTGATTCTGTTTATTCTGATGACTTGACACCCATCCTCAAGTTTTGTTTTGTCGTCTGCCTCCCCCTTCTAGACTGTGAGCCCGTTGTTGGGTAGGGACCGTCTCTAGATGTTGCCAACTTGTACTTCCCAAGCACTTAGTACAGTGCTTTTCACACAGTAAGCACTCAATAAATACCATTGAATGAATGAATGAATGTGACTTTGGGTAAGTCACTTCACTTCCCTGGACCTCAGTTACCTCATCTGTAAAGTGGGGATGAAGACTGTGAGCCCATGTGGGACAACCTGATGACCTTGTATCTTCCCCCGTGCTTAGAACAGTGCTTGGCATATAGTAAGCACTTAACAACTGCCAACATTATTATTTTGACAACATATTTAGCATGGCTCAGTGGAAAGAGCACGGGCTTGGGAGTCAGAGGTCGTGGGTTCCAATCCCGCGTCCGCCACTTGTCAGCTGTGTGACTTTGGGCAAGTCACTTCACTTCTCTGTGCCTCAGTTCCCTCATCTGTAAAATGGGGACTTAGGCTGTGAGCCCCATGTGAGACAACCTCATTACCTTGTATCCCCCACAGTGCTTAAAACAGTGCTTAGCACATAGTAAGCGCTTAACAAATGCCATCATTATCCAGCACTTAGAACATTGCTTTGCGCATAGTAAGTGCTTAATAAATGCCATCATTAAAGTTTAAAGTCGTTTCATTTATTAGAAGTATTTTTTTGGTTTTCAGCATGTCAGAGGTGACCACTTCCAAAAATGTAGGTTGATTTGCTATGGCATAGAATTGTGCCTGTTCATTCGTACGTTTAATTCTTTACTAAGTGCTTGGGAGAGTACTCTAGAATTAGTAGACATGATCCTTGCCCTCAAAGAGTTTATTATCTAGTAAGGGAGACTGACACTAATAGAAATTACAGGAGGAAGATGGAAAAGGGGATAAGTACATGTGTAAATAGGGTCTGGTAACAGCCTGAATGTAAGGAGAGAGAGAGGGGGAGAGAGAGAGAGAAATATATCTATCTATCTATATCTATCTATAGATAGATAGATAGATAGATAGATAGATATATCTCACGGATAACCATGAGGTTGTGGGCTTCAGAAACAGGGAGGATGGTGATGACAGCTTCAAGGTGTTATCATCTATGCTAGGAGAATTAGGTGGTGGAGGGTATTTGGGAATGGGGATAAAAAGTTCACTTTTAGGCATATAGAACGTGACTTGCCAGTGATTCATCCATGTAGAAATCGGGAAGCAGAAGGAAATATGAAATTGCAGAAAAGGAGAGATGTTAGTCATGGGATTTATTGAACATATATTGTGTGTTGAACACTGTACTAAGCTCTTCGGAGACTACAGTAGAGTGGGTAGATATGATCCCTGCCCCGGAGCTCACAGTCTAGTGGGGAGACAGACGTTTTTATAAACAAAAGTGCTGTGGGTAGGGGTGGAGAGAGGACTTAGTATTTAGCCCGGGACAGACTCAAGTGCATAGCATAGATGATTCAGAAGAGAGGGAAAGCAGGGTGGGGAGATGAGTGATTAGTCAGGGGAAGCATTCCTGGGGGAGATATGATTTTAGTAGGGATTTGAAGGTTGAGTGTTGGTCTGCTGGTTATAAAGCGGGAGGGAGTTCTAGCAAGTGAAATTTGAAAATCATCCACATAGTGGTAGTAGTTGAAATCACTGGAGCTTCTAAGTTTCCCTAGAAAAGTAGTGAAATAGGATCCTAGTGAAATCTAAAATATACTGTTTTATTTAGTAGAGAGGGTTATCTTTCCAGCATCCATAGCTTAGAATTTTGGACTCAGTAAGAAATAAGACTTTGGTGGAGGCTTTGGTTTTAAAATCAGTGGGGAAAATTGATCAATTTCTTTAGCAAATTCAAAAATCCATCATAAGGTACTGTAAGTCATTCATTTTGCTCTTTTCAGTCATTTAAAGCATGGAGTTGGTGGAATATATTGCCTGACAACTCTCATTCATTGATGGTAGCCTTAAAATGTTTGCTTAGCATTTTTGAAAAATGACTGGAATTTAAATCACAGCACTGTATTAATGTACATACTTGGAATAATTTCACCAAGTAAATGTTATTCAAAACACTGACACTAAAAAGTATTATGGTAATTGTTACGTTTAAAGTTTGACATAAAGAATATGTAAATATATTATGTATATACCTTTCCTACCTGACAGTGATTCTTAAATTTGGGTACTTTTTGCCTTAATTTAAAGGTTTCATGAGAAATTTGAAATAAGAACATTTAATTTAAGCCAGTGATTGACACTGACAAATTTTTGCCTTAATTTAAAGGTTTCATGAGAAATTTGAAATAAGAACATTTAATTTAAGCTGGTGACTGACACTGACATGCCATTTTTCTGGAGAAGGATACTGAAACTGAAATCAAAAGATGTTCTTATTGGTTTTGGTCAGTTATAGCAGAAATATCTCTGAATGTTCATTTTTTTTCTTATTGGATATAATCTGAAGTTATAATTCAGAAAGAGGAAGCTATAAAATGATATAAATTTTTAACCTAAATAATCAAAGAGGTTTGGGACATTTAGAGCAGTTTCTCTTTGCTTCTTAGGGCTTTTTGTGGGCAGAGCTGTTTTGAATGCTAACTCTTTTTTTTGGAGGTTGCCCACCCCTGCCACGGTGAAAGACTTTAAAGGACCATGGCTCCAAATCTCTAGTTGCCTTTTCCACTTGAATAGTCATTTTAGTGACATAGAGTCATAGCCACAGCTAACACAGTGAGGAGGTTAGTGGCAGAGGAGTGGAGTGTGTGGGCTGGGCTGTAGAAAGAGAGGTGAGATAGGAGAGGGCAAGGTGATGGAGAGCTTTGAAGCCGATAGTGTGGAGTTTTGTTTCATGCGAAGGTTGATAGGCAACCACTGGAGATTTTTGAGGAGGGGCATGACATGCCCAAAGCGTTTCTGTAGAAAGGTAACGTGGGCAGCAGAGTGAAGTATAGACTGAAGTGGGGAGAGACAGGAGGATGGGCGATCAGAAAGGATGCTGATGCAATAATCCAGTATCATATAGACTATGACATGGGTCTGAGACACAGTTAAGATCTCAGAGGGAGGATCCTATAATATGTGAAGTGCTCTCTCTCACCCCAGCCGTTGGAGGACTGTTATTGGATTTTTTTTTTTTTTTTTGGCTGAAGAGGTTCATGAAAGTTTTGAATGAATCCCACCCTACTTCTTTTTTTAATATAGAGCTAATAACTTAAATTGCAATTTAGGTCAGGATGGTATAAACAAGGAACTTTTATTTGTTTCTGCCTTTCTGTTTGTGTTCATTGTGGGCTGGGAATATTCTAACCACTCACTCTCTCAGGTAACAAGACTGTCCCACTGTAGAACCATTAATGAAGGGACCCACACTTCAGGACCGTGGCTTACAGCAGATATTCTGGATTAAAGCTACCAGCTGGCCCAGCATGCCAGGGTCAGTCATTCAGTTAATCGTATTTGAGTGCTTATAAGGTGCAGAGCTCTGTACTAAGCGCTTGGGAGAGTACACAATAACTATCACAGACACATTCCCTGCCCACAACGAGCTTACAGTCTAGAGGGATGCACCGACCCAGCACAGTCTGGTAGATGGCCACCTTTGCTGCAGAAGGCTTCTAACCATTGAAATCCAAATTCTTGAATGCTTCCTGGACTCCTCCCCTTAGTTTCTAGTCCATCAAAGAGTCCTTCATACTGAGCAAGTTCCTCCTTCCTTTTGATGACAGAATGTGTGAACATGTGGGGGGACTTCTCTAAGGAAATCCCTCTTGTAATGATGTAAACAGTACTGATTCCATCCTTTTCTTTGAGAAGCCTTTGTTTTGTTGGCAATATGCGTGAACCTTCTTCTTGAGCAGTTCCAGAAATGACCAGATTGCCTGTCCCGGATTGATGCAGTTTCAGTACTGGTGTCCTGCTGCTATTCTGCAGTTGGCTTGGGCCATGGGCTCAGTGGCCCCATGGACCACTGGTATCAAACTTGTCTAGCTACTCTGTAGCAGTCTCCCCCAAGCACTTAGTACAGTGCTCAGCACACATTAAGTGCTCAATAAGTACCATTGGATTGTTTTTTTTGCCAGTAAGACAGACTGAAATTAATGAGTCTCATTGATTTTTTTTTTACTCAACCAAATGAGGGCACTAAAGGGAAAATTGAAAAAGATGAGACAGGAGAGGACATTATCAAATAAAATAGGGACATCTAAACAATTCTGCCGAAGAAATCAGTGCATAGCGTCATCCACAAAAAGGAATTTAACTGTGTCCGTTTCCAGAAACTCAATTCAGCTCCCCCTGCAGCAAATCAGTTAGCACAGTCCCATGGTCTTTTCCTGTTCACTGTCAGGAGATTGTTTATTATTAAGGATAACAGTCTAGGCTGAGAAACGGCGCTGACAGCACCGTGCATTCTGCCACTGCTCTTCTGTCAGAGAACAGGTTGCCCGTGCCAGGAAGTTCTTGTAGCTCAACTCTCTGAGCATTTACAAGGCTGGTTAATAGTCTTGTTTTCTGTAATTACATCAGGAGACAGGAGACATCATCTTTATAGTTCAAGTCCTAACATATTTAAATTGCTCTCTTAATGCTATGAAAGAGTAAAATTATGTATTCCAGCTTGCAGTAAACTAGAATAAATGTCAAGGTACCATCAAATGGGGCTTTTAACTCCTTGGTGCCTTCCCTTTTGGGCTTCACTGGAGAAACTGTAAAACCCAGAATTTTTCTATCTCCTGGAAGGAAATGATTAAGTCTGGAGACACATTTTAGTGTTCCAAGTGTATTAAAATGCAGAGGCAGTTTGTAAACACTGCTTTGAAAAGGTAGGCATTGCAGTGAAGTCAAGGACAGGAACCTGATTTGGTAAAGGAAGCATTTCACTAGATTGTCATCTATTTTATTTTTAGAGCTGCAGTAAGATGTGACGGTAAAAAGGCCAATGATGCATTTCATCCAAGAGATATGAACTCTTGTTAAGCCTATTAAACTGTCAATATACTATGGTTTCACAGTCTCTGTAACAAACTAGGTCACCTTAGGTCTGTTAGTCACTTATATGACTCTTTATCACTGATGTAAAATCAATTTGGCAATTTATAATCTTACATTTCATTATGAAAGTATATTTTTTGGCGGAAAAGCAGTTGAAATAACATGGGGAATTTGAAATTCATTCACCCTCTTTTTCCTCCAGGATAGTCAATAAAAGGGTAGAACCAATCATGATTTTCAGGATTGCCAATTCTTCAACAGTATTTGATTTGTGGGATTAAATCTTGATTTCTGAAAGTGTAGCTATGGCAATTTTTAAATATAGGGTGAATTTTTAATAAAAGGAATAGTTTGAACTAATGACTAGATTGTGAGCTCTATGAGGACAGTGATTGTGTCCACCAGCTGTGGTATCGTACCCTCTCAAGAGCCTAGTACAGTGCTCTGAACACAGTAAACATTCAATAAATATCATTGATTGACAGGAGAATTGTGACTAGTAGCATAGCTTCCACTTCCCCGTTGGCTGAAGAAAGAACTCGATGAATCGGCCATATTTTAGGCCCTAGTATTGAGTATCAAACTCTTAGCTTATAAGTGGGGAATTTCTAAATTATTTCTGCTTTCTTAAATGGAGTAGTGATGTTTAAGCACATTATCATATTTGCGAAGGGAGCTGTATTTCTTTCATATGGGTCCCAGCATACTTGTCAACATGCCACTTCTTGTGTGTGTATATTCATTAACACTCACTAGTGATATTGATTTCCAAAACACAATCAGAACTGACTGGGAAGTTTGGCCGTCGTATGAATAAACAAACATTCATTATCTATCTCTCTCTTTTGACCATTTGCAACACCTGTAAATTTTTTTTAAAACTTTCTTAAGCTCAGTTGTGTATGTGTGGCAAATGTAACAAGTTAGGTTTTTATAGCTTTGGCTCTGAGGTTTTGAAACCTGGGATGTCTGTTGTATTTTCATGGCTTTGGTGTGTTTAGATAGTCCAATCAAAGAGTGCATCAGTTAGTACTGGTGCCAGGTTCTAGACTGTGCTCAATGGAAAGTTACGAAGGAACAACAGAGAGGAGCCCTGTCCTCAGTGACATTACCCTCTAATGGGGAGAATGGGACAAAAACCTGAATAAATTTACAGTGCAAGCGTATATGCACATGTGCATATAAGTTAAGTGAGTTAATTTCCCTTGAATCTATGCAGTGTGATTCATTCACTTGTATTTGAGTGGCTGTTATGGGCTCAGCAGTGTAGTAGTTGTTTTAGGGAGTTACAAAGAAGGATCACAGTCCCTACATCTAGGAGCTTATAATCTACTGGGGAAAACAGGAATGACTATCATTGGGTTGGTTTGCCTCCAATCTGTCTTTCTCCCACACTATTTTCTGGGTCAAGATTTCCCTGGAGCTGAACTCTACATGACTGCTTTCAGACAGTAAATCCATGGACCAGAGTAAAGCCATTAAGAAGTTAAGACCTAAACAAGAGATTTCTTTATTAGATGATGCTGATGGAGTTTCCCCTCGCTAGAGTGGATGAGCTGTGGCCTTGAGACTTCAGGACCAAGGAAACTGTGCCAAGGTCTGGATTCTGGTTGTAGAGACTTGTGCAAGACCACTCACACTCTCTTGTCTCTGCCCGCATTGTCCCCTCTCTTGCCCCTAATGACCTGGCCACCTACTTTATTGAAAAAATTAAAACTATCAGGCATGATCTCCTTAAAATTTATCCTCCTCTCCAAGCCCTCCCTCCTCCTGCCTCTTCTTCAGCTCTTCCATCATTCCCAGCAGTAGCTCCAGAGATCTGCCTTCTCTAAAATGCTGCACCCTCCATCTGTACATCTGACCCCGTCCATTTGCACCTTATCAAAGTACTTGCCTCCTCACTTCTTCCCTCCCTGACTGCCATCTTTTTTCTTTTCAACTGTTCATTCTCCAGTGGCATCTTCTCCACTACTTTCAAACATGCTTATGTCTCTCATACCCTAAGAAAGACCCTGCCTTGACCCCACACTCTCTCTAGTTATCGCCTCATCTCCCTTCTACCATTCCTCTCTAAACTCCTTGAGCGAATTGTCTACATCCGCTGTCGCAAGTTCCTCTTCTGCAATTCTCTCCTTGCCCCCCTCCAATCTGGCTTCTGTCCACTCCACAGAAACCACGCTTCCAAAGGTCACAAATGATCTCCTTCTTGCCAGATTCAACAGCTTCTATTCCACCCTAATCCTACTTGACTTCACAGCTGCCTTCAATACTGTGGCCCACCCCCTTCCCCTGGAAACATTATCCAACACTGACTTCACTGACACCGTCCTCTCCTGCTTCTCCTCCTATTTCTCTGGCCGCTTCTTCTCAGGCTCTTTCACAGGCTCCTCCTCTGCCCTCCTCTCTCTCCCTTTCTGCAGCCTCACATGTCTTTCTGAGTTCAAGACACCTCTACTTGGATGTCCCGCCGACACCTCAAACGTAACATGTCCAAAACAGAGCTCCTTATCTTCCCACTCAAACCTTGTCCTCCCCCGATATTCCCATCACTGTAGACAGCACCACCACCCTTTCTGTCTCACAAGTCCATAACCTTGGTGCTATCCTTGATTCATCTCTCTCATTCCACCTCCATATTCAATCTATCATCAAATCCTGTCAGTTCAACCTTCATAACATTGCTAAAATCCACCCTTTCCTCTCCATCCAAACTGCTACTATGTTAATCCAATAATTTATGTTATCCCACCTTGATTACTGAATCTACCTCCTTTCTGACCTCCCAGCCTCCTGTCTCTCCCCCTCCAGTTCATACTTCACTCTGCTGACTGGATCACTTTTCTGCAAAAATGTTCAGTTCAGTCCATGTTTCCACACTCCTAAAGAACCTCTAGTAGTTGCCCATTCATCTCTGCATCAAATAGAAACTCCTTACCATCAGCTTTAAGAACTCAGTCACCCGACCCTACCTCACCTTACTGCTCTCCTACTACAGCTCAGCCCTCCCACTTCTCTCCTCTGCCAGCCTACCCACTATACCTCAGTCTGTCTATCTCATCGCTGACCTTTTGCCCCATCCTGCCTCTGACCGGGAATGCCCTCCCTCTTCGTATCCGACAGATGATTATTCTTCCCCCTGCGCCCTTCAAATCCGTATTGAGGACACATCTCCTCTCAGAGGCCTTCCCTGAATAAATCCTTATTTCCTCTTCTCCAACCCCCTTCTGCATCACCCTGATTTGCTCCCTTTATTCGCTCCTTCCCTCAGCCCCACAGCATTTATGTATATTTTCATAATTTATCTATATTAACTTCTAATCCCACTCTAGACTGTTAGCTCATTGTGGTCAGGGAATGTGTCTACCGATTCTGTTGTTTAATTGAACTCTCCCAATCAATTGTATTTATTGAGCATTTACTATGTGCAGAGCACTGTACTAAGCACTTGGGAGAGTACAATGCAACTTTAGTGTTCTGCACACAATAAGTGCTCAGTAAATATGATTGAATGGAGTATAAGTGAGTAGGTGCACAATGTGCACCATGCATTTGCACTTTCTTATGTTGTCCAGCTACAGGCTGAACTGGGACTAGAACCCAGGTTGCTTGATTCCCAGAAAATGTCCTTTTCAGTCACTCAACTGATTTTGAGTATTTACTGTGTGGAGAGCACTGTTCTAAGTGTGTGGAAGAGTTCAGTATAACAAAGTTGGTAGACACATTCTCTGCCCACAAGGGGCTGGCAGTCTAACCTGGATGTTCCTTGAATTATTTAAATGAGGTCATTCATGCATTACAATAATAATAATTGTGGTATTTAAGTGCTTAATATGTGTCACACAATAAGCACTCATTAAATGCCATTGATTGATTGTTAGTACTGAACTGAGCCCTGGGATAGATACAGGAGAATCAGGTAAGATGCAATCCATGTCCCACTTGTGATCAGTCTAAATTGTAAGAAGATTAGATATTGAATCCCCATTTTATGGATGAGGAAATATAACAAGTGTGATAATAATTACAGTACCTGTTTTTTTCGGGTTTTTTTTAAATGGCATTTATTAAGCACTTAATATGTTCAAGGCAAAGTTCTAAGCGCTGGGGAGGCTACCAGGTGATCAGGTTGTCCCACGGGGAGCTCTCAGTCTTAATCCCCATTTTACAGATGAGGTAACTGAGGCACAGAGAAGTTAAGTGACTTGCCCAAAGTCACACAGATGACAATTGGCGGAGCCAGGATTTGATCCCACGACCTCCGACTCCAAAGCCCATGCTTTTTCTACTGAGCCACGCTGCTTCTCCATAAACACTTATATGATGGAAAAAGGATAATCAGGTTGGATACAGTCCCTGTCCTACATGAGGCTCACAGTTTAAGTAGGAAGGAATAGGATTTAATCTCCATTTTACAGATTAGGAAACTGAGGTCTTGCAAAATTATGCCTTGGCCAAAGTCACACATCTGGCAAGTGGGAAAGCTGGGATTAGAATTTAGGTCATCTAACTCCCAAGCCTGCACTCTCCACTACACCATTTGCTTCTCTGAAGCTGAATTATTGGCCTTGACTCTGAACCAGGCTTTTCAGAAAAGCTAGGAAGATCTCTGTCATGACTCTTAGCTGGTTAGCCTACATAATTTGGACCTGCACTGGCATTTACAAATTCATAAAAGAAAGTTCCTGGGCAGATGGACAAAGTCCCTTCTGAACAGCCCTTAGGCCATTGTCAAAGCTAGCCTGCTATTCTTTGGTAAAGGAAAATGTGTCCTGAAGGCTGTCATTTGTAGTAAGTTGAAAATGTATTTTTGTGTTTTACCTCCGGAGCTCAAGGTACTATAATTTTATTAAACCTCTGTACTGCTCAGTCACTACACTCACATCTCAACATAATATTTAATTTGCATAAGGAATCATGGTCTATGGCTTCTCTTTTCCAAAGAGGAAAACAGTGAACAGCCTCCTGCACCCCCTGCCCTTTTCCTGTAAAGTTGAAGTATTAACTTGGCTAGTCATCTTGTTTTTTGTTTCCTTTGACTGGGAAAAATGGCTCCTCTTGCCTGTGTTGTTTAGTACAGTAACTGTTTTTGAAACAGCCTTCCTACCACCCAAACCCCAGGCAGTTTTATAGGTACCCTGAAAGCCAGCACAGAATCTGCAGAGAACTTGGGGAGACACTTTGGTATTTGTAATTGGAGGTCCCAGGCTGACCAAAATCATATTGAAAGAAGCAGCATCTTAGGTGGCTTGTCTGGGAATTGTGACTTGACTATGGTTCAAGCCTCTTTTTCATAAACAAGGAGCTCAGGCTGATTTTTTTTAAAGCATTGGAATAATTCAGTGGAGCCAGAATAACAAATTGTCTTAATGGAAGACAGGGGAAGCAGTTGATCACACAGTCTTTATTACTATCTTGAAAATCTGGGAAAATTAAAGAAAAAAAAAGGAGCAGCTTCAGCTTCACATGCGTTTATTAATCTTATGCTAATTATTTAATGAACTGCAGTGCACCCCATCCAGCATAGTTGGGGGGAAAAGAGGAAATGAATAGCTGTTTCATCAATGTAAATAACTTGAATCCTGAAACTTAAGGTAGATACTGATTATAAGATTACACCAGAGACTGCTTGTTCTGGCTCAGCAGACCTTAAAGACCTCGGACATGCGAAATGCCCACAAGGAATGCAGGAGACAGCTTGGCTACTAGGTCTTAAAAAAAAAAATGTCCTGAACACTTCATCACTTGTACTCCCTCTACATCGTTTGATTGCTTGAGGGTCTCTTCTGGGGAGTTCACTGAAGATGGTACTACTACTACTATTAATAATAATAATTGTGGTATTTGTTGAGTGCTTATTATGTACCAAGTACTGTACTAGGCGCTGGTGTAGATACAAGATAAAGAGGTCCCAAATGGGGATCACAGTCTAAGTGTGAGGGAGCAAAGATATTGAATCTCTATTCTGCAGATGAGGGAACTGAGGCACAGAGAAGCGAAGTGATTTGCCCAAGGTCACACAGCAGATAAGTAGTAGGACCAGGACTAGAACCCAGGTCTTATGAAATCCAGTCTCTTTTTGCTGGGCTATGCTCCTTCTAAGGAGCTTCTGATGAATTGGTTTCATTCTAAGAAAGAGCGTGGTGGTTTCTTTGGAGCAGGAAGGTCAGTCCTGTTTTTACTTTGAGGATCCTCAATGGGACTCCCTTTCCCCACTCAAATATCCTTCCCCTCCCCTCCTTCAAGGCCCTCCTAAAAAGCCTTCCCCTACTAATCCCATCCTTAGGATGGCCATTCAGCTGGTTTCTATCCTGGGGTTGATGTGGTCTCAGGTGCCTTTGGTGTGTTTATTTTACTTTAGGTCTCCTGTCTTTGCTCTTATTCCCAAATTCTGTGAGTTGTAATCGGTGCCAGGAGTAGGGCAGTGACTCTAGAGTAACGAAGAGCTTCACAAGGGGTCCACCCGGAAATGCACTCAGGAACTCGTTAGGTTTGAGAATTTCTACAAAGAGTCTCAATGCTGGTGATCTTTGGAAGCCCCCTCTTCAGGTAAGGGGCTGATATAAGGATAACCAAAATTCTGTAGTGCTGCCTGGGGCCGCTCAACTTTCTTCCCTGGTAAAATCATCCCCTAAGGCACTCTTCGCATTTGTGTTCCTGGATTTATATGTGCCATTTGCTCTGTTTCTTTTTTGGGGAAGCCTAATAATGATAATTGTATTATTTGTTAAGCACTATGTGCTAAGCGTTGTTCTAAGCACTGGGATAGATACAAGATAATCAAGTCAGACACAGTGTCTGTCCCACGTGGGGCTCTTAGTTTATTGTATAAATGTTTTTTTAATCAACAAATGGTATTTATTGAGTGCTTACTGTATGCAGGACACTGTAATAATTACTTGGGAGAATGAAGTTGTACTCTCCCAGATACTTGTATTGAGAGTATTTGTATTGTACGCTCCCAGGTGCTTAGTACAGTGCTCAGCACACAGTAAGTGTTCAAAAAATACTACTGATTACAATACAACAGAGTAGCTATAGACCTCCTGTCCATAAGGAGCTTACAGACTAGAGGTAGAGACAGATATTAAAATAAATTAAAGGTGGATATGTACACAAGTGCTCTGGGGCTAGAGAAGGGGTGAATATCAAAGTGTTTAAGGGGAACAGACACAAATACATAGGTGACAAAGGAGGGAGAGCTTAGACAGGGAAGCTCGTTGTGGGTTAGGGAATATATCAACCCACTTTTAGACTGTGAGCCCACTGTTGTGTAGGGACTGTCTCTATATGTTGCCAACTTGTACTTCCCAAGCGCTTATTACAGTGCTGTGCACACAGTAAGTGCTCAATAAATACGATTGATTGATTGATAGCTGCCCCTCATTTCTGAAGTCGAGGCCTCTTCCTGTCCACATGGTTGAGGGTGACCAACAAGACATGCATGACTGGCACTTCCTTCTATGTTTACAAATTAGAACATACCATTGCTGTGGTAATTGGTTTGTCCCTTGGCCGGCTGGCCTGACTCTTGTTATTTAATGAAGACAATTAGGAAGCAGCTATACTGTGGTGCTCTCATGTACCCCATTTTTCTTTTTGTGTGTCCTTCTATGGGCCTGATTCAAAGAAAAGGGAGTTTCTGAGGAGTCTTGGCTGGTGTAGTATAGAGTGCTTGGTTTTTCATTTTTCCCTCCCTACCTCTGCAGTAACTTCAGGTATCCCTTCTATATTGCCTCTCCCTTTGACTGGAGTACTGTTTGGCACTGAGGATTTATCAGAGAAGCAGTATGGCCTAGTGGATAGAGCACAGTCCTGGGAGTCAGAAGAGCATTGGTTCTAGTTCCAACTCTTCCACTTGTCTGCTGTGTGACTTTGGGCAAGTCAGTTTGCTTCTCTTTGCCTTAGTTACCTCATCTGTAAAATGGGGTTCAAAACTGTGAACCCCACCTGGGAAAGGGACTGAGTCCAGCTTGATGATCTTGCATATGTGGACGACTTGTACTTCCCAAGTGCTTAGTACAGTGCTCTGCATACAGTAAGCCTTCAATAAATATGATTGAATGAATGAATCTATCCCAGTGCTTAGTACAGTGCCTGGGACATAGTAAGCCCTTAACTAATACCATAATAATTATTATTATTATTTAACACCCAGAAAGTATGGCCTCACTTGTTAGCCCCTGGGCAAGACTGATTAGCCTGGTGAAGGATGGCTCGCAGAAATGGAATCCATCTGACATGCCAGCCGTCCGCATTGACTGTAGCTTGGCTGGCCTGCTTTCACTTATTAACCTCCCCATTTAATACCTTTGGAGGCTTCAGTTAGCAGAGAACTGGGTAAGACCTTTTCAAACCCAAATGACTGGATTTTCACTGGGCCGGTGCTGCTGCTTAGTGATTGGAGGCAACTAGGGGTGGCATGTGGAGTGGCCAGGGGAGGCTTGCCCCTGGAGTACTGGGGAAAGGGGTAGGCTTACCCCCACAGGCCCCAGTTATGAGACAAGAGCAACTCAGGCTGCTCATGCATGTCAATGATGGGAACCCCATGAGTCCCCAGCTTACCACAGGGTCATGTCCTGCCCTCAGAGGACAAGGAACAGAGCCGCTATCTTGGCTCAAACTCTGGCCCTTTTCCTGCTTCAAGGGCAGGTCGTACCGGCTACCTTTCTTGCCCCCCAAAACTGAGGTAGTTAAGCTAATGGCAATAGCCCTATGGAACCAAGTCCTTGAGGACCATTGCCCCCTTGAAGTGAGTGCCTAATCACTCACACTTATGTATGCAATCTCATTGCCAGATTGTAAGATGTAATCTTACATCTCCCATTTTATAGCTAAGAAAACTGAGGCACAGAGAGGTTAAGTGATATGGCCCAAAGCACACAACAGGCCAGTAGCAGAACTGGGATCAGGACTTGCGCCTCCCAACTCCTCAATCCCATCTTCTTTCTACTAAAATGTAGCTTTTTGAGGAAGAAATTTCTTAAATCTAATTGTGGAAAATAAAAGGCTTAAAATAGACCACAAATCAACATATTGATCCATTCTAGATCAGTTTTACTGATGGCCCTTTCCTAGTTTTATCTTTCCAGTGTCAGAAAATCTATGACTGTCATAAATAAGCAATTTAAAAGCTATGTAAGGAAGGAACATAGCTCATTTCTTTGAAGCCAGCCATCATTTCCCCCAGCCTGCACACCACCCCCCTCAAATTAGTGAAAAGAGAAGAAAAAGGGAATGGGAGAAGGACAGAAAAGGAAAGATGAGAGCTGTAGAGAGGAGAGGGGAGAAACTGGTGCTTGCTCTTCCTTCTCAAGTCTGCTGTCTTAGATGAGGTGTGCCAGCTTCTTGCTACCTTGGTCAAGTGGTAGTATCCAGGCCCATTTTCAGAGATGGTGGGGAGTCATTTGGGCTGCTGCTGGGGGTGAAGAGAGAACCTAAGGACCTAACCTGCCATTTTGTCCCCGTTGATGCCTTGTCTGGTCGTTGAGAATGGTACTCACTCATGGTTGTAGCAGAAAAGGCCTATTATGATCATTATTGGAGAAGCATCACTTGGTATCACTCAGCCTCCAAAATATCCCAAAGTCTCTGTCCAAGGAAATCAACCCTTCTTGTATATGCTGTACACCAGGCTGGTCTGTCTGCAGCAGGTGACTCCTGATCTACTCTCAAATATTCCAAATGAGTTCACTGCACAGCAGCTTCTTGTGTACTTTGTTGTCGTACTCTCTGCCACATGTCCAGTGAAGCTGCTTATGGTGAGCGTTTGCTGCCACCTGCACATTTGGATCTGTGTCCTTTCTGGCATTTGGTAATCGCCTCACTGTCAGTCAAACAGACCTGATGTAAATATCTATAAATCGTTTATATTAATATGTGCCCCCCCCCAAAGACTGTAAGCTCATTGTGGGCAGGGAATGTGTTTACCAACTCTGTTGTATTGTGCTGTCCTAGCTGATCAGTGCAGTGCTCTCCACATAGTAAGTGTTCAATAAATACCATTGGTAGATTGTTGTGTGACCTTGGACAAGTCATTTCACTTTTCTGTGCCTCAGTTTCCTCCTCTGTAAAATGGGGATTCAGTACCTGTTTTCCCTCCTACTTAAACTGTGAGCCCCATGTGGGACAGGGACTCTGTCTGACCTGATGAACTTGTATCTACCCCAATGCTTACCAAAGGGCCATGACACAAAGTAAGCACTTAACAAATACCACTATTATTATTGCTACTACTAATGATATTAATGCTATTCTTAAGACCCATTTTTAGTGATCTTGTCCTGCTGTTTGCTGTTGTGTGGTTCATACTTGTAACTACTTAAGAACTTGGATGTGCATTTGGTCTACATCCAAGTCTTGTTGGCTCTTCATACTCATCGTCTCCTGGGACTCTCCTTTCTTTTCCACCCAAAAAAGCTACCTGGCTGGTACAAGCTGTAGTCACATCATGACTATACTGTTGTACTGGCCTCCTCACTGGTCTCCTCTCCCTGTCTGCAGCCTCTCCATGCTTCTGTCTATCTAGGCACATATCAGTCCACTCCACAAGACCCTCCACTGTCTATCCCTGCCCCTCCAAATCAAGCAGAGCTTCTCACGATCAGTTTCAAGGCCCTTGAAACTCCTACTCAGCCCACCTAACAAATGTGTCTCTATATGTTGCCGATTTGTACTTCCCAAGCGCTTAGTACAGTGCTCTGCACATAGTAAGCGCTCAATAAATACGATTGATGATGATGTGCTTTCTTCACCCACTATTCCGCAGCCTACTTTGTTGCTCTCCAGCTAAGCTTCTAACTCTGCCTCACCCCTGCCTCTGCTCCCTCATTTATACTCTTCCTCCCATTTTGGAACTCCAGCCCTTTCTATAATCCCACCTCCTTCAACAAAGCTTTCCCTGATGAATTCCCAGTACTCCCAATCATATAAACCCACCAGTCACGTCTAGTACGTATGGATTTCCATCAGTTATTAGTTGAGCACTTTGTGCAGAGCACTGTACTAAGCACCTGGGAGAGTATAATATACTCCTCCCCCTCCCCATCCCCCCTGCCTTACCTCCTTCCCCTCCCCACAGCACCTGTATATATGTATATATGTTTGTACATATTTATTACTCTATTTTATTTGTACATATTTATTCTATTTATTTTATTTTGTTAATATGTTTTGTTGTCTGTCTCCCCCTTCTAGACTGTGAGCCTGCTGTTGGGTAGGGACCATCTCTGTATGTTGCCAACTTGTACTTCCCAAGCGCTTAGTCCAGTGCTATGCACACAGTAAGCACTCAATGAATACGATTGAATGAATGAATATAACAGTTAGTAGAACCATTCCCTGCCCACAAAGAGCTTATAGTCTAGAGGGATTTATAGCCATCCTCAGCCCTCATGTATATATGTTTATTCAACTGCACAATTATTTGTTTTGATTATGTTAAGTCCTTTTATATTTATTTCTCCTTTTAGAATGTAAGCTCCTTGTAGACAGAGAAGTTGTCCTTCCTTGTTTTCTACTTCTCAAGCACTTAGTATAATGCTTTACACTCAGTGGTGCTCCATGGATGCTATTTATATTGTTATTGTGTTGTGAATTAAGCAACAGAATTTCATAATTTTTTTTGGCCTTCAGTAGTTTTTTGCTCCAGTCAGAGGAAGTACTAGAATCCACACCTCCAGAGTTTTACTCCAGAGCTCTCCCTGAATACCAAGCACTCTTGTGCTAATGGAAGAGATAAATAGTATTTTCATTTTGGGGTACTGTACAAGACTGAGAGGATATGTATATGAATAAGGTGGCATATTTATATTTTACTGTTTGGATGAGATTTCTAGTTTGGGGTACAGAAAGAGCCGATCTTTCAGGAACAGAGAACTAAATATGTCATTGGAGATTATTTTCACTTATATTGACATCTGTTCAAAATAGTTCTCAGGATTTTTCTTTTCAATGGTTACTGTAGTTCCTGAGTATTAAAAAGACCTATGAAATGACCCAAACAAGTCTTTACCTCTTTGCCATCTCCCTTTGTGAACTTGTTTGCTGCCCAGTCCGTGAATGGGAATGCATAGAGCAAACTGATAAAGGATTAATGAAACGGTCTTAAGCAGTTCCCTATTGTAAGAGTGAATTTTGTCCTTCAGGGACTTGCAAAAGTTCTGTGTTATATCTCTTTTCAGTTGACCTACATAAAGCTAGACCCTTCCCTTCCCCCTCCAACTGCCAAGAGGTCTGCGGCTCTCAGGCTTTCAAGGCTCCCCACTCTCCCTACATCCCAAAGTCTCTGGTCCCGTCACCTCTTCCTCTGTTCTAAATCTCTCTGGATAACCTTTTTTTATCCCTAAAGCTTCAACCTGATAGACTTTGCGTCTGTGCCCAGAATGGTTAAGTGCAGGGGAAAGCTGTGAGGCACCCCACCTGCAGCCTCTCCCCACATCCTGACCCAGAATGGCCCTGGTTCTCTGAATTTGCATTCTGGGAGATGGGGCCAATATCAGTCAATCAGTTGTATTTATCGAGTGCTTTAGAGAAGACAGTGTAACAGAGATAGGCGTAAAAGCAGCTGAGGAGATGGAAGTATTACAAGAAGCGAGCTCCATTGTATTGGAGCTGTAGGGAAAAAAATAGAATTTACAGAAATAGATATAGAAAGAGGGGAGGGGCTACTGGGGTAGAGAGAAGCAGAGTGGCCTAGTGGCAGGAGCACAGGTTTGGGAGTCAGAGGACAGGGGTTCTAATCCTAGCTTTGTCACTTGCCACCTGGGACCTTGGGCAAATCACTTAACTTTTCTGTGTCTCGGTTTTCTCTTCCATAAAATGGGATGAAATACCTCTTCTCCCTCCTATTTAGATTCGAGCCCTATGTGGGGGCAGGGACTGGGTCTACATGATTATATTATGTCTGCCCCAGTACTCAGTACAGTATGTGGCACAAAACAAGTGCTTAACAAATAGCACAATTATTACTAGTCAGTTATTATACAGGGAAGCAGTCAGGCAAGTAGAGGGAAGTGTGAAGGTTGAGCCAGGGGTGAACGGTGGAGCCATTTCCCCAGAAAGTCCCCTAAAGAAATCTGTGATCACTTTGAGAAGACATGATTAGCACTGGGCTAATGTGAAGCCCCGTAGACTTGCTGGGCTTCACTTTTCAATTTCATTAAACTTCAAGACCCAACAATACTGAAAATGTAAGCCTAGTGGAGACTAGACCGATACATGAAAAACACGTCTGAAAAGGCCCCCATGAGTAGAAATTTTATGTGTATTTGGTGCATTAGAAAGGGGAAGAGAAGTTCTGGTTTGAGCATAAAGTTTGTTTCCCCTCTTCTTCCTCTTCCTCCTGGTAAGGAGCCTACCTCACCTAGGTGTTTTTCCATGTGTTCTGGTTGAATGTGGGTGGACTTTCAATTGACTTACCCTCAGTTTGACTTTGGTTTTTTGTATGGCCCTGGGCAAACTATTTAAACCCTTGGTCCTGTCTCTTCCATTTCCCAATTCTGAAAAATGAAGCTCTGCAGATGGCCTGAAAGCTGGAGGAGCAGAAGGCAGCAAACTTGCTATTTCTCTTTGTATTTCCTCCCTCCTTTAAGCTGCAATGTCTCAATGGTAAAATTACTATATTTTCTCAAGGTCAATGTAGGTCATTTGAGGGATGTTGGTGGGTGCTTCCTGTGAGTGTTTGGGAAGGGACCAGTAATCTGAACACCTGGAGGCTGGGGGAGTTGATCACTAAACTTGATCTTGACATTCTTGGTTTTAAGTATTATCTTGGAAACCTCGACTTCGACATTTTTCCTGTTGTTATCCTATGCAGTTTGTGTTGCTGACTACATTTTATCTTTGGTCACTGTCTTGTTTGGGACTTCCATTTGGCTAAGGTCAGTAGGGACTCCACAAAGCTCTCAACTGGGTCGTTTACAACTGAGCTTGTCATTCAGTATTTTACTGCTTCACCCCAAATACCAGCTGGCTGATGTGGGATTATTAAATACATATTCTCCTTCTCCCTTAAATTGTGAGCCCCATGTGGGACAGGGACTCTGTCCAACCAGATTATCTACCCCAAGGCTTAGTATAGTGCTTGGCATTTAGACAGAGCTTTAAACAAATACAAACAATTACCTGGCACATAGTAAGCGCTTAATAAATACCAACATTATTATTATTATTGTTGTTGTTATCATTATTACTATTAGCCCTAATTTTGAGCTACATAGTTAAGTGGCTTCAATTTCAATCTCCCAAAGCAAAAGCCTCTTGGTCAAACCCTAATTCTCCCTAACTTGTTGCTCACCCTTTGCAGGGGTGATAATTGAGGTGTGGGGGAGTAATTATTTTTCTCACCCATTCAATCGATGGTACTTACTGAGTGCTTTCTGTGTGTAGGACACAGAACTGAGTGCATGAGAAGCACCATGGCCTGGTGGAAAGAACAAAGCCTGGGAGTTAGAGGGCCTGGGTTCTAATCCCAGCTGTGCCATTTGCCTGCTGTGTGACTTCAGGCAAGACCCTTAACTTCTCTGTGCCTCAATTTCCTAATCTGTGAAATGGGGATAAAATACCTCTTCTCCCTCCTACTTAGATTATAAACCTCATACGGGGCAGGGACTGTGTCTTACCTATCTTGTATCTACCCCAGTGTGTAGTCAGAGCTTAATAAGTACCATTCATTCATTCAATCATAATTATTGAGCGCTTAATGTGTGCAGAGCACTGTACTAAATGCTTGGGAAGTACAAATCGGCAACATATAGAGACGGTCCCTACCCAACAACGGGCTCACAGTCTAGAGGGGGAGACAGACAACAAAACAAAACATGTGGACAGGTGTCAAAATCATCAGAACAAATAGAATTAATGGGGAATAAAGCAAAGGTGGTAGACATGATCCCTACCCTCAAGGAGCTTATGACCTGTTTCCTGTTCCTTTTCACCCTCCCCTTTCCCCCAGTCACCCACCATTCAACAGGCAGGTACAGTTAGGTTGCTCTTCTCTGGGAAACAACCTTCCAGCAATCTGGCAACGCTAAAGGAGGTTAAAGGCAGGTTTTGAAGATCACTTGGCAATAAACAGTTTCCGGGTGGGAGGGTAGAGGCAGGGCACTTGGAAGCTGGGGGAATCTGCCCATAGTGAATTGGCTTGCTTCCTCCCTCCCAGAGAATGGCAGCAATGGCATCAACTGGCCATAGTCAGGGTGGTGTGACTGCAGAAGTGTGGACCACCAGAAGGCCATCTACTGGGCTATTTAATGCAGTGTGGTTCAGTGGAAAGAGCACGGGCTTTGGAGCCAGAGGTCATGAGTTCAAATCCCGGCTCCGCCACTTGTCAGCTGTCTGACTTTGGGCAAGTCAGTTCACTTCTCTGGGCCTCAGTTACCTCATCTGTAAAATGGGAATGAAGACTGTGAGCCCCCCGTGGGACAACCTGATCACCTTGTAACCTCCCCAGCGCTTAGAACAGTGCTATGCACATAGTAAGTGCTTAATAAATGCCATTATTATTAATAATAATAATCACCATAATAATAATTATGGTATTTTGGTAATCACCGTACCTCGGTGATTATGGTAATCACAGTACCTCGTTCTCCTCACCGTACCTCGTTCTCGCCTGTCCCGCCATCGACCCCCGGCCCACGTCATCCCCAGGGCCTGGAATGCCCTCCCTCTGCCCATCCGCCAAGCTAGCTCTCTTCCTCCCTTCAAGGCCCTGCTGAGAGCTCACCTCCTCCAGGAGGCCTTCCCTGACTAAGCCCCTTCCTTCCTCTCCCCCCCATCCCCCCATCTTACCTCCTTCCCTTCCCCACAGCACCTGTATATATGTATATATGTTTGTACATATTTATTACTCTATTTATTTATTTATTTTACTTGTACATATCTATTCTATTTATTTTATTTTGTTAGTATGTTTGGTTTTGTTCTCTGTCTCCCCCTTTTAGGCTGTGAGCCCACTGTTGGGTAGGGACTGTCTCTATATGTTGCCAATTTGTACTTCCCAAGCGCGTAGTACAGTGCTGTGCACATAGTAAGCGCTCAATAAATACGATTGATGATGATGATGATGATGATTTTTAAGCACAGTGTGCCAAGCACTCTTCTAAGCTCTGGAGTAGATACAAGTCAATCAGGTTGGGCACAGTCCCTGTCCCACATGGGGTATATACTCTTAATCCCCATTTTTTTTTAAAGATGAGGTAATTGGGGCCCAGAGAAGTGAAGTGACTTGCGTAAGGTCACACAACAGACAGGTAGCAAAAGAACTCAGGTCCTTCTGACTCCCAAGCCCAGGCTCTATCCATTAAACAATGCAGCTTCTTATAAGTCAGAAGTGAGATGTTTCTGTGTTCCACAGGTCACCTGCTGGACTTTTGGGGCACCTGGATCAAATGCATGATGGCCCTGCCTACTTAGGGACATTTGGCTACCCTATGTGAATAGGTCATGAGTGAACCTAGCATAACAGAGTTAGCTGCTTCTCCCAGTTCCCAGACCATGCTGCAACATGCTCTTGGAGATCCTGGGGATAAGACCTTCCTGAATTTTCGTCTTTTATTTGGAATCAGTCACCCACAATGAAAACCAAAAGCTGTTTGATTTTTAACTCCAGGATGTCTTTATTGCTAAGGTGGTTGAAAGGAATTGTGTATAAGTGTGTGTCCCTAAATTTGGGAACATAGATGTATACAGAATTTGTACAAGCATAAAATTTGGGATTTATGTAAAGGAGGAGCAGTGTGGCCTGCTAGATAGAGCACAGGCCCAGGAGTCACAAGGACCTGAGTTCTAGTCCCAGCTCCACCACTTGTCTGCTGGTTGATGTTGGACAAGTCACTTCACTTCTCTGTGCCTCAGTTACCTCGGCATGTGGAATAAGACTATGAACCCCATTTGGGACATGGACTGTGTCCAACCTAAAAACCTTGTATCTACCCCAGCGCTTAGAACAGTGCCTGGCACATAGTAAGCACTTAACAAATACCATAATAAAAAAAAACATAGAAGCCATAGTGGACAATACAGGTGAAATCTTGATAATAAGGAAGGAAGTCTCTAGCAGAAAGGGTGAGGTGGGGCAAAGGGTGAAATGGTACTGGCTTCATTGTAATGGTTGGCACATTTAAAATGTTGAACGATATTTGAAGCCCAGAGCATCTGCCCTGCCTCTGTTGGGTGGCCCTGTGACTAGAGTAACCAGTCATCTCAGCTCCGCATTCCAAGTTTTCTCCCTTAATCTCTATTCCTGCCGAAGAATCAGCATGGTCTGTCATAGTAATCACCTAAAACGTTTGATTCTCCTCTCATTCAGTTTCCCCTTCCATTTTGTGTCCATTTTCCAACTTCTTTTAATCCACTTTCCTAATTTTCTTCCTTACGTTCTCCTTATGTGTGCAGTTCCCCCTCATCTCTCCCCCACCCTCCTCCAGAGGGAAGAATGGATTTAGGAAATAGTTTGTTAAATGATGCCTGTACTCCTAATTAATATCATGTTACACATCCTGTTACACAGGTGAAATTGACATGAAAGCGAGACCTCGCCAGATAGCTTGATTAAAGTGTTATCTTTGTCTTCATTTCCCAGTCCCCCATAAAGTGCCCAGTATTCAGGAGGTGAGGATGAAGTTGAAAGTTTAAAAGTTGGGGAGTTGGGGGCCGAGAAAGGAGGCTTAGGCTTATTTTGCACTATGATACCAATCGTAAATGGTGAACTGTTCAACTTGAAAGAAATCTGTGCACTTCAAAGCTGGCTTCTGAACTTTGACTCCTTCCCCAGCCCTAATCTTTATGTACAGATAAGACACCCTGGTCTGGACAATGGAAGTAGTTGATCACTTCGCTGGAGGTGGATTTTAATTAAAGAATTAATTATTCCAGATTATTTCAAGAGAATAATTTATATATTTGATACATGGACTGAACAAAAGAAAACAAATATATGAATATATTCGAACAGATAGACGCCCTGTATTTTATAAGTGGCTTTTGGGTGGCTGAACTATTTTTTGACATTAATTAAAAGTAATGGCAAGAGGCGTGTTAGGTAAATGATACGAGAGGTTTGTTTTTTTCATTATGAATGGTGTACTTGGTCATGTGATTGAAAAAGGCACTGTCTTTGTTTTCTGAAGTGGCCTCATGAAATTCTACACTACTGAATAATAGCATGGGAAAAGGGAGGAAGAATTTGTGCTGATACCTAAGCATTTTGGAACATAAATACCCTGTATTAGAGAAAGAAAATAAATGAAAATAGATCTTGAAAGAGAACTGATAGTACTTTGTACTAACTTGGGCTGTGTACCCCATATGGGACAGGGACTATGTCTGACCTGATTAATTTGTATCTACCCCAGCATTTAGAATAGTGCTTGACGAAGGCTTAACAGATATCGTACTTATTATAGTATGGTAGGAATTGATGTAGCAAATTTGGTTTCTTTCCTTGTTCCGTGAGGTCTGATACGAAAAGCCAGTGTTGCTCCTGTTATGGTCAGTGAATGCCATGCTCTCTGCGGCCTCATGGGGAGAGGGGTAAGCTATCTGACCAGACCTGCCCTCAGAACTCATGTTGTCAAGAGGAGAGAGGTTATTCATTCATTCAGTTCACTCAATGGAATTTATTGAGCACTTACTGTGTGCAGAGCACTGTACTAAGCACTTGGGAGAGTACTTTACAATATTAATAATTATAATAATAATTGTGGTATTTGTAAGGCACCTACTGTGTGCCTGGCACTGAGCTAAGCACTGGGGTGGATACAAGCAAATCGGGTTGACATAGTCCCTGTCCCATACGGTGCTCACAGTCTCAATCCCCATTTTACATGGGAGATAACTGAGGCCCAGAGAAGTGAACTGACTTGCCCAAGGTCACACAGCAGGCAAGTGGTGGAGGGGGGATTAGAACTCACAACCTTCTGATTCCCAGGCCGGTGCTCTATCAACTATGCCATGCTGCTTCCTGTAATCAGAAACATTCCCTGCCCACAATGATCGTACAGTCTAGAGGGGGTTATATACCTTCTGAGAAATGTATCTGACTCTGTGGGAACTGGGAAGACAATAATAATGTAATAACATAGTATTTGTGGTTACTGTAAGGCAAGCACAGTACTAAACACTGGTGGTAGAAACAAGATTCTCAGGTCCATCATAGTTCCTAATCATGTGAGACAGTCTTTGGGAGAGGGAGAAAGGGATCCTAGTTTCCGTATTATGTATGAGGAATCTGAGGCACAGAATAGTTAAGCGATTTGCCCAAGGTCACATAGCCAGTATGTGGTGAAGAAGGGATTAGAATCCAGGTCCTCTGACTCTCTTGGCCTGTGCTGTTTTCACCAGGGCACGCTGCTTCTCAAGGTGGCATCAGTAGGACTATGTCTTCCTGCTTCTCTGTTCCAAATCTCCTGGGACCAAAGGCCACTGGTGGTGGTACTGTTCAGCCTGCTGGGACCAGGTCCAGATGGGCAGGTTACCACCCCACCCTCTGTTTGCCAAAGTTAGCTCTGGAGCCCATTGCTTTCCTCTAGGGTAAAGAAGCCAGGACCCCTCTCAGGGTCGCACCTGGAGAGTTTCCAGTACTCTACCAGTCTCGACTATGGGAGGGAGAGTCAAGCGGAACCATATCCATTCCTAGCTTGGGCATTGGCTAGCAAGTGGAAGGCAATCTGCTACAAATCAAAACTCACCTCACCTGGGCGGCAGCGGCATGGGAGAGAGTCGAGATTGGAGATTCAAGGTAATGGTAAACCGCTTCTGTATTTTTACCAAGAAAACTCCATGGATATACTACCAGAATGATTGCAGACGGAGGTGGAGGGTTCTGGGAGAGATGTGTCCATGGCGTTGCTGTGGGTTGGAGACACCTCGGCAGCGTAAGACAAGACAAAGAAGCCGGGACTTCTTAGGCCTAAAAGATGATAATGCCTCAGGTGAGCTTGGTTTGGTTTTCTCATTGGACACACTACAATTTGGGTCAGAAGTCATCTTCTGCAGCCTTTTCTCAACACTGTTCTTTCTTGAACAGCTGAAGGACATTACTTCTTTTACTCTAGTCAAAAGTAGTAGAGCCAACTCTGAGACATTTTAATGAGGAAAAAATCCCTGCTGTTTTTGAAAATCTGGATGGGCTTAAAAGTCAGAGGTGACAAGCATCTTACTTTTGGATTGTTAGGGGTTGTTCTTTAAGGATATTTGTAACTATATCAGGTTCAGCTGCAAGCAAAAGGAAAATATAATTGACATTTTGGAGGTACTTTTGTTGCAATGAAGGCATTTGGAGTTATTTTCTGGGCAGACAGAAACTTAACCATATTTTTCAGGTAAATGATATCCAGTAGATCTTAACCTAAATACAAATGTTCAGAATGAAACAAAAATAGCTACCATGTGTCTAAAGGACAAAGACTTTTACTTGGAGAGATGAAACAAATATTTTAGAGGCATACAGTTTTAACTGTATTTTTTCTTTTTCAGCATTAAAACCCTACCCTCTTTTGATGTAGCAAGTACATCCAGATTAATTTCTTCCCAAATCTCTTTTTTTCATTCTTTTTTTAAAATTTAGTAGGACTGAATTGACAGTTTAATCTCTAACTCTAATAGCAGGTTTTAAAGAGCTATTAAATAAATCTGTCACAGAAAATGGTTATTTTGGAAATTCTCATACAGTGATGTGGGACTGTATTAACTGAGAGCACAGTCATTCTTTTTATTGGATCTGCTTCAGAGACTCTCGAAACAGGTTTGATTCAAACAGCAATTCCTGGAAATCCAAGGTGATTTTCTTTATATGTGTAGTTTAATAGCAGCCCTTTCTAAGGAACTCATATGATGCCATAAAAATGATTTAGTCTTAAAAGCGGTATTTTGTTTTGAGCAGAATTTTCTGGGTTCATTCTAGGTTGTCCTTACCACCTCATAACCCTTAGTTCAGGCCCCCCCCGCCCCACTTTATCTCCACTGCTCTACTGGGGCTTTTGTATTAGGTTTCTCAGTACCCATTAAGCTTTTTTTCAGTTTTTGGTAAATCTACAGTGACCAGAACTCTTGATCTTGGTAAGAGAGTCACAAAGTTTTGTATTCTCCCAAGCGCTTAGTACTGTGCTCTGCACACAGTAAGTTCAATAAATACAATCAAATGAGTGACCATTGGCCCTCCACTGAGAAGAAAAGAGAAGCAGGCTGACCAGACCACAGGCCTGAGAGTCAGGGGATTTGGGTTTTAATGCCAGCTGTGCCACTTGCCTGATATGAAACTTGCCTAATCAATGCCTCTGTCTCCACATCAGGGCGAAATACATGTTCTCCCTCTCACTTCGGCTGTGAGCCCCATGTGGGATGGAGTCTGTGCCCCACCTCATCATCTTGAATCTCCCTAGTGCCTTGTACAGTGATTGGCACAATAAATACCATCACTATTATTAGAAAAATGTCCTGCTTGCAGCTCCGGTGGCTGGGAGAGTGGGAGTAGGCAAAGAACACAGTCCCAAGGAAAAGAATGGCAGGGGCATAGCAGGGAGGAGCAGAGGCAGCAACAAGTGTCTTCAGGAAAGGAGAATCCGATTGCCTTTCCACTATGCCACCTCCCATGCAATTGTGAACATATAAATCTTTACAGCTTCTTTTCGCTCCAAAATATATTTTGTCCAGGTCCTCTTTAGATTATAAGCTCTTTGAGGACAGGGATCATTTCTTTTATCACTGTGGTTTTCTCAGAAGCAGTCCAGTATGCTACACAAAGATGCTCAGTAAGTATTATCAGTGATTATTGATTGCTGTCCCATATTGGACTACTGCCCTTGTTCACCTCTTTGTCCTGCCAGGTGTCCTGTTACTGCTTCGTTCCTTGCCCGCCCTGTATATTCTCCACAGTAGCAGCAGGGATCCTGATAGCAATATTGGCAGCAGGAGGAGCCTTCAGTGAGCATAGAGGAGCAGGAAGTAGTGGGGCAGAAAGGGGTAACCACAGCTGGCTGGCTGCTGTCAGCCAACAGAGCTTTAGGGCAGTTTACCGCCACCACAGAGGATGTTGTGAATCGAGCATGGGCCTGGGAATCAGAAGTACTGGGTTTTGATCCTGGCTCCACCACTTGTCTGCTGTGTGACCTTGGGCAAGTCACTTAACTTCCTTGTGCCTCAGTTACCTCATCTCTAAAATGGACTTTGAGCCCCATGCGGGATGTAGACTGTGCCCAAATTGATTAGCCTGTATTTACCCCAGCACTTAGGACAGTGCCTGGCACATAGTAAGCGCTTAAATGCCATTTTATTTTTTTAAAAGTGAGTGGCAAACTAGGCGTGTTCATATGTCTCTGTGTGTAGCAGCTGCTCTGATTGTGAGTCTTTCTCTGTGTTGCTCCACCTCTGTCTTCCTCTGTGCTTTTTTGGGCCCACTTTGAACTCTCCAAAAGTGGTTCGTGTAAGCCTCCCTTGGTAGTGGCTTCAAAGCTGAGAAAACAGAGTTCATTCTGCTTGTGGGTTGTAGTGAGTGTCAAGGAGGGAGAGAAAAATTTTGTCTGTCCTTGAGCTTTTATCAGGCAGGGTTGCTCAGGATCTTATGTCTGGTCTTCTGTTTGAAAGCAGGTCAGGCCAGAAGATGCATTGAAATAATTATTTCCCAGATTTGCCCAAACAAACTGACCCCAGTTAGGTTCACGCTCTCATCATATTACTGTTAAACGATTGTGTCAGCTTCTTTAATTGTGGTATTTGTTTAAACACTTATGATGTGCCAAGCACTGTATTAAGCGCAAGGATAGATGCAAACTAATCAGATTGGACACAGTCCTATGTCCCACATGGGGCTTATTGTCTTAATCCTTATTTTACAGATGAGGTAACTGAGGCACAGAGAAGTTAAGTGACTTACTGAAGGTCACACAGCAGGCAAGTGGAAGAACCAGAATTAGAACTCAGGTCCTCCAACTCCCAGGCCCATGCTTTTTCCACCAGGCCACTCTGCTGTTCGGGAAATGGAAATGAAAGGCAGATGATATTTTCCATTGGAATTTTTTAATCCAATGTTCCAGAGTTGTGGTTTTTTTCATTATTTTATGGGTCTTCTGGGTCTGAAAACAATTTTACTGTTTTGTAACTTGGTGACCATCAGCCAGTCTCTGGTGGTCTCTGCTGGTCACGTCCCCCCAGACTCAGGAGGAACTAGAGACTGTGAGTGGCACTGTGGAAGCCACTAGTACCATAATCAATTCCTCCATGCACGTCCTTGATTTTGAAATCTTTGAGGCTGGCCTGAGGCTTGTCAGCTCTGGTCTCCCTGTGCTCATGGGCTCTCTAGGGCAGGGCCTGGTCCTTCTTGGTAGTGCTGCCAGAGTCCCAGGAAGTCACATGTCTGAGCCACTAGGACATTAGGATATTAATTAACTGTCTCTCTATTCCTTTGCACACTTGTGGTCTCAAGGCTACTCAAGTCCTGAATGGCCTAGTGGAAAGAGCACAGGACTGGGAGAAGGGATACCTGGGTTCTTGCCCATGCCACTTGTCCAAGGTCAGATAGCAGGCAGGTCACTTGATTTCTCTGGGCCTCAGTTTCCTTATTTATAATATGGGATAACATAGACTCTGAACCCTGCCAAGGACAGGGATTGGGTCCCATCTGATAATCTTCTATCTGCCCTAATGCTTACTATGTAGTATGCACTTAATAAATGGTTTAAATGCCATGGGAAAATTAGCTATTACAGGTAAAAATGTCTTTTTATGAGGCTCACTTTTATAAAACATACAAATGGTCCTTTGGAACTTATTACAGTACACCACAGAACATGATAACTTGCCTTTGGAAATCTACCTTTTGAATGGCAGAGCTAAGTTTAAAACTATGGAACAAATTCATACACTGAAGTCCCAAGTACAGAGTCAAAAATAAAAAAAAATGCTAACTTCCCTTCCATCCACTCATATGAACCTCAGGCTTGGGTAAACCAAAAGGAATCAGTCTTCTTTGTTGCAGAACTTTTCATTTGGATAGAGCACTGGAAACCATTGAAACCACATGGGCATTTGGCTTATTAGTACTTTGACATAGTCATCATGCCTGGTACTGCCAGTTGCAGGTCTCGCAGAGAGATATAATAAAACTCCACATAGCTCTAGCTCTCTTTTGGGAGGAGTATTGTGTCTTATGGAATTAATTCTTCTGAATCATTGAGTCAGTAGGAAATGAGGTGTTAGATCTCAAGAACTTTTCTCACAGATATAAAGGAATAACAATTTTCCCGAAAGGATAACATTTAAAATATGCACCTGGAAGAGGATAGAGGCCTTTTCCAATCTTCACCACTACCACTACCACTACCACTACTACTGATATTTAGGGTCTTTAAATGCTTACTATATGCCAAGCACTATACTAAGCGCTGGAGCAGACAAGAGATAATTAGGTTGGACACAGTCCCACATAGCGCTTACAGTCTAAGTGGGAGGGAGAACTGGCATTGAACCCCTATTTTACAGAGGCACAGAGAAGTCACATGACGTGCCCAAGGTCACACAGAAGACAAGTAGCAGAGTTGGGATTAGCATTCAGGTCCTCTTACTCCCAGGCCCGTGCTCTTCTCTTTGCCCTTGGACACACTGTTTCTCTATCTTCTGATTTTTACTCTCGTTTCCTTCATCCCAAAGCTTCCAACTCCAGTCTTCCTCAGACTCTCTTGTTGCAACTTTCCCCCTGTGGGTATTATCTGGGGATGCTTCTGAGGTCAACTGAAGGGTCCAAGCGCTATCCCCAGGACTCTATGTGGAGGTGGGATGGGAAATTTCAACTCCACCCACCAGTTTCCTCAAAAGGGAGTAGACAGGCATCCTGACCAGTGGCTTAAGCCATCAAGTTGCCCTTTAGCCATCTTCTAAAATGTAAATGACTTTTTACCACTTCTTTTCCTCTAGGACTCATTATTTTCATTACTTGAACTTCTAACTTTCTATCGCAGTTGCTAGGAATGTAACTGATTTTTATTTTCCCTCTGCCGTTCCTTTTCCACAAATTCCCCGGCATCCTGCTGAGTTTACCTTAAACTTGGCTCATTTAAACCCCATCTTATGAGATGAGCCATCTGGGGTATGGCATCTATAAATGCTTTTGTCCAACTCATGCTTCTGAAACATGTTTTCCTTGTATCTTAGAGTGCAGCGTTTTACCTATTTTAGTGGCAAGTTTTGTTCAAGAAAATTTCAGGTTCTGCTAGATTGTAAGCTCCTTGAGGGCAAGGATTGTGTCTACTAACTCTATTGTCCTCCTCCTGAGCACTTACTACAGTGCTCATTAAATGTGTTGATTTATTGGTGTAAGGAGTTGGCCACAGTACAAAATTGGATGTCCTTGTCTCTCCAGTAGATCTTAAACTCTTTTCGGAAAGTGTTCTGTATTCTTCATAGAGTCCAGTAGAGTGTCCTGTATACAGTAGGACTTCAGTACGTACTGTTGATATCACCTAAGCTGATTAGAAAAGGCCCTAGATCACTAATAACCTGGAGTTACAACCACGGTCTCCCAGAAAATAATAGTCTCTTATGATGAATATCCATTTGGTTTTCCACTTTCCACACTCAGTTCTCTTTTCGTTTTCTGCTCCCTCCACTTCTCCTCTTTACTGTAAAAGCTAAAAATGGCAAGGACCTAATTCCATCCATGTGGCTACAGAAATAGAACTGACCTTACTCAAGAAGCAGGAAAGTTCTGAATCTGAGTAAAAGCCCTTTTTTAAAACTTGGACTGTGTCCAGCCTGATTAACTAGTATCTACCCCAGTACTTACTAATAATAATAATTGTTGTGTTTGTTAAGCTCTTACAATGTGACAAGCAGAGTACTGGGTTATATGCAAGATATTCAGGTCAGACACAGTCCCTGACCCAACCAGGGTTCACATTTTAAGTATGAGAGAGAGCAGGTATTGAATCTCCATTTTACGAAAGAGGAGATTGGCGCACAGAAGTGATTTGCCTGGGGTCACACAGCAGACAATTGGCCAAACTGGAATTAGAACCCAGGCCCTCCTATTCCTGCGGTCGGGCTTTTTCCACTAGGCCAAACAGTTTTCCAAGTGCTGTGGCCACTAGGCCAGGCTGCTTCAGAACCAGGGTTTACTATGCTGTCCATTTCCTAGTGTTTAAAATACAAAACCGTAGTCTCCCTTTCCATTCTGCTTATGAGTCCTGTGCAAGAGACAGTTTAATGTAAGGCTTCTCCAGTGTACCAGCTGTGGCCTCTCCAGCATCCAGATTTGAGTGAGTGTTACTCAATGGCTTGCCCTGGATGGGAGACTAAAACTGATAAATTTGTTGCTCTCCCCAAAATACCTGAGGCCGCAAGTGTCAGGTCAACATTCTGGGTCCTTTGTTAGCTACCAAAACATGAAATATTCTGTGCCTTTCTGATTTACTGTAAATAGTCTATAGGGCTTAACCTTGTAGAATCTCTTTGATAGAAGTAAAGTTGCCCATTGTGAGCTTTAAAGGAAGGATTTTGAACAGCTGTTCCTGTCAGTCAGCAGGCTGATACCCAGCAGTAACTGAAGCACTTCTTCTCAATGGCCTGAAAGATGCTTGACCATACCTAGCAGGCCCCTCAGATATGGGATCAACAGCATCTCCCACAGCTTCTCCCCCAGAAAATGGCTTTTACTCTCAAACCGGTAGCCCAATCTCATAAATTTTCCTGGGCTCTCAGCTTCAGTGCCTGGGAGTTATTACATCTAAGTCTAAAAGAAATCACACGGTGGAGAAACAAGAACCTCAGTGAAAATTGTAGCTCTGACACCAATAGATACTGGTAATTATAGTAGTATTTTTAAGTACATACCATGTGCCGAGCACCGTACTAAGCACTGCAGTAGATATGGGATAATAAGGTTGGACACAGTCCCTGTCCAACATGGTCTCATAGTCTGAAGAGGAGAAGGATGATATTTAATTACATAGAAGTTGTGACTTGTCCGGAGTCACACAGTAGGCAAATGGTAAAGTAGGGATTAGTACCCAGCTCTTCTGACTCCAGACTTCAGTTCTTTCCAGTAGGCCACACCACTTCTCTGATAGCCATTTAATGAGTGGGGAAAATTTTGCAGGAATGTACATTGAGCTGACAAACTAAGGGAGGCTGTGTTGCCCTGAATTCCTTGGATATCCCAATCAGCCATGGAGCTCCTTTTGGTGAGTTTCAAGCATTTTATCAAGCCTAATATGCATACGTACAAGTCCATGGGTTTCCTTCATCAATCAGTGGTATTTATTTTTTATAGTACTTAAGCACTTACTGTGTGTCAGGTACTGTACTTAGTGCTGGGAGAGATACTAATCAGGTTGGACATAGTGTATGTCCCACTTGGGGCTCACAGTCTTAAAACTGTGAATTACTTCATTTTACAGATTAAGTAATTGAGGTGCAGAGGATTGAAGTGACTTGCCCAAGGTCACACAACAGATAAGTGGTGGAACTGGGATTAGAACCCAGGTCAGTCTGATTCCCAGGCCCATGCTCTATCCACTAGACCACTCTGCTTCTCTACTGAGTGCTTACTGTGTGCAGAGCACTGTATTAAGTGCTTGGTAGAGTACATTAAAACAGAGTTGGTAGACACGATCCCTGCCCACAAGTAACTTATACTCTAGTGGGGAAAATAGACATTAAAGTAGATTAGGGGGATTGGCAAAGGTATTCAGGATTCTTAAATCAGGACCATCTTGATAGTTTTTTGGAAAGGTAGTGCTGATGGGCAAAGAGCTAAGCCCATTTACTCCGTTTGTAGGCAGGTCCTACCTCTCGAAATTACCAAACATTTTGTCTTAGCATTTTTCGTTAGTTGTGTGATGTATTGATCAGCAAAGTGAGAAATCAATACCTGCTCTTTGTGGCTATGTTTATAGTGCTCATTAGATGGACTCTCCATAGCACAGAGTATCTGGCTCTCTTCCTTGATCAGTTTATTTTAATAAATGCCTAAGAACAAACGTGAGTCATCTGGTACAATGAAGAGGCTTCTTTGAAATAGAATTATATTCATAGGGTCAGTAGATCAAAAAGTGTCCATTTTTATCTCATGGAGTAGAGGTGTGGACTCCAGATTTTGGAAGGGTTTTTTTTTTGGATAGTGTTTATTTAGCACTAACTATGTGCCAAGCACTGAACTAAATGCTGGGGTACATACAAGCTTGTCAGATTGGACACAGTCCATGCCCCACATGGGGCTCACAATCTTAATCCCCATTTGAGGTAATTGAGATGGAGAGAAGTTAAGTGACTTGCCCAAGGTTTGCACAGCAGACAAGTGGCAGAGCCAGGATCAGAGCTCAGGTCCTCATACTCCCAGGCCCATGCTGTTTCCACTAGGCCCCATTGCTTCCCAAAGATAAACAAGGACAGAGTCTCCAGGGAGTGACACAGGCACCTTGATACAGAACTCCAAACTGTAATTCAGCTTCAAATGTCATTGCTTTAATTTTTTTCTCATGCTCTGGCTGCTGTTCAGTCAATCAACGATATTTATTTAGAGTTTACTGGGTACAGAGCACTGTACTAAGTGCTTGGAAGAGTTCACAGTTCAAGAGACTTGGCTGACAAGATGCTTGACTTCAAGGAACATATGTCTGTGTTGAAGCAGCAGGTTCCACCATCATTATCCCCCGAGACAATGCGAGCTGGGAAATGGAGCTCAGTCATGCCACCAGCAGCAGTGGTAGTAACATTTACTGAGTACCCCTTGGTATGGAGCACTGTACTGGGTCTCTGGGAAAAACAAAGTGACAGTGTTCCTTGCCCAAAAGGAGCTTGTATTCTATTGTGGGAGACAAATGCATAACCTTGTAAAACACTGTTGAATTAATTGAGTGGGCATATATCTGAGTGCTAAAGAGGGTGTAAGTCAGAGCATGGGTGCTAGAGTGAGCGGAAGGGATAAAATGTCTTAGTGCTGGGAATTTCAGTGGGGAGAGAATGTTGGAGGAGGTGGCATTTTAGGACAGAGTAGAATGTGGGGAGAGCTGTGGCCTGTTTGTGGGAAAGGGAGGGAGTTTCAAGCTGGGGAAAAGGTGTGAGGAAAGGGGTGGAGCCGGGAGAGTCGAGAGCAAGGTACAGCTAGAAGGTTGGCTTGGGCGGAGTGAAGATGGCAAGTTGAGAAATAGCAGAGAGAAGAAAGCATATAGGTAATATGGATCTGGATGGTGGGGAACCTTTGAAACCGATTGTTAGAAGTTTGTGGTGAGAGACATAGGACCCAGATGGGAGTTTTGAGGATAGGAGAGACATGGGCCGAGCGATACTGTAGAAAGAGGAACCCTACACTGTGTGTAATAAAAACTGGAAAGGGGAGAGGGTAGAAGACCAGTGAGGAGGCTGATACTATAAATTGCCTGAGGCTTGTATCAGTGTGATAGCAGTTTGGGTATAAAAAGGAAGAAGCAGAGCTGGAGGTGGTGTACAAGACAGACTCTCAGGATTCAACAGTAATCTACTCTGTGGAGGGAAAGGAAGCAGCTGCACAGCCTCTCCTCCATTCCTTCATGTCCTTGCTTCTGTGAACTCTCATGGCTGTCAGATCCTCTCCCTCTACCCAAGACCAAAAAGATGGACCTTAGAAAGTCCTCAGCAGAGACCTTTCAGGTGATGGGCAGAAACCAAAAATTGTGACCATTCTGCCTAATTTAAAAAGCCTTGTGATATTCCTGTAAAGATTAACGACACTATTTTCATGGCATCTTCTGGTGGCAGGGCTTCAAGGTGACATCTACTCCATGTCTTTAGCTCCAGGCTGAACTACACCCAAACCAGCCTGGTCGATGAAAACCATATTTGTTTTTGCCAAATATGGGGAAGATCCCACAGCCTTCCTCATTCGTAATCAGGATTGTCCTCCTTTCACAGCTAACTCTGTTATCCACATCAAGGGAGGGGCTGGGATTAGGGCACGTGTGTGACCTCAAGACCCTGTGACCTCAGGGAAAAAAAATCAGGCTTGTGCTATTTTCTCCCTTCACCTTCCTGTCCTCCAGCCTTGACTGGCAGTCAGAAACAGCATGGTTAATAGAACCCAAGGATCAGTCAATTAATGATGCATACTGAGTGCTTACTTTATGCAGAGCACCGTAACAAGCACTTAAGAGAATACAGTACAACGGAGTAGGTAGATATGATCTCTGCCCACAAGTTGCTTACATACTAGAAGGGAAAGTTTCCCAAACCCCAGTGAGGCTGCAGTTTCAATCTCCTTGCCATCGAATACGGTGCTTTGCACACTAATAGTGCTTAATAAATACTATTACTACTCTCAAGTTTTAGCTACAACTGCCAGGTTGCAAAATAGACCTGATGTGTTTTTACCCCTCTTTTCTTCCTGTCCCATCATTGGACAACAACTCGGAGAAGACAATCACTGAGAATAGAATTGCTCCCTGAATCCTTGAACATTGGCCAGATCAAACCTATAATTCTTAAAGGAGCATCATGGCTTAGTGGAAAGAGCACGGGCTTGGGAGTCAGAGGTAGTGGGTTCTAATCCCAGATCTGCCACTTATCAGCTGGTGACTTTGGGCAAGTCACTTAACTTCTCTGTGCCTCAGTTACCTCATCTGTAAAATGGGGATTTAGACTGTGAGCCCCACGTGGGACAACCTGATGACCTTGTATCTACCCCAGCACATAGAGCAGTGCTTGGCACATAGTAAGCACAATAACAAAGATCATTATTATTATGCTATTGCTTCAGCCCATTTCTTATTTCTCTGTTCTAAGTGAACACAGGAACCATCTTATACAGTGGAATTATTTGGCTGAGAAGGCCTTTTAAGTATTAGTCCTAACACTGGCAGTGCAGGTATTTTGGTGGCAAATTGGAGTAGAATACCTGTGGGGCAATAAAACTAGTACAACATTAAATTGGCAAGTAAAAGAGAGCAACTCTCTTCTGAGGAGTTTTGGTCAGGCAGTTGTTCTAACATGGGAGATAAATTTAGTTCATTTCCGAGTAATGACTGAAACAGGGTGTGATTGAACTGATTATCAACCAGATGCACTTTAAAGAGTTGTTAGTTTAATGTATCCCTGCTAAGTGCAAAATCTTGTTTGACTGGAAAGTTTAAGCAAATGGGTCAGGTGCCAGAATTCTGAAAACTGTTGCAGGAGTTCATTGACAATGCATTACACTGCACTGCTTGACACTTGAACTGATGTAATTACCTTTGTGACAGTGGCAGTGGTCGGAAGGGCGTTGGGTATTACTTGTAAGGAACAGTGCTTTGCACATAGTAAGTGCTTAATAAATATCATAATTAAAATTCCATAATTCAGTACAATGCAATATCCTCTTACTATGGAAATCAAAACTCACTCACACTCCTCCTAAATGATGGGACCCTGCCGTGCGCATACCCACCAGCCCAAGAGACCGATTCTGAGTGCAATTCTAGGTGTTGATTTTATACTCCGTATAATTTGGAAGTTAGTTACCATAGAGATACCCTTCCTCCCTAAACACACCCTCAGCCAATTAATAGGCAGGGTCCCCCAGATTGGACCTTTGGGAACCATTGATTGTTATTGCTATTATCTGACGATTAAAAGCTTTACTTGTTCAAATCCACCCTGCCCAGAAAAACTACCTGGTGTCCAGAGGAGCTGGCACCAGACTTTTCTTTCAGGTCTGCTATCTAGCAACTTGTTCCTGGAGTCTTCCTTTCAGGGAAGTTAAGATTTTAGAGAAATGGGTGAGATTCTAACAGAGTGGCCCAGCCATGCTTATAGGATCTTCTCTAAAGGGGTATAGAACCAGCTGGGGATGAGTAAAGGAGGGTGAGCTTTAAAAATGGAATTTTACCTTTACTTCTTTCTCGCTTATAGAGACCAGGGACATAGAGGATCACACCTCATGTTACTAACCATAATGGCAATAATAATTTGTGGGGTTGTTAAATGCTTATTGTGTGCCAAGCACTAAACACCAAGGAGGATGCAGTGCAATCTGATGGGGCACAGTTCCTGTACCACCCGGAGCTCACAGTCTAATGGGGAGTGAGAGCAGTTATTTTAATCTCCATTTTACCAATAAGAAAACTGAAGCCCTGAGAAGTTGTGACTTGCCCTAAATCAGACAGCAGGCAGGTGGCAGGGGCAAGAACCCAAGTCTCCTGACTCCCAGTGGCAGAATTCAGGGCTATTGAATTCCAAGTTCCAAATTCTACCAGGCCATACTTTGTAGCTGTTTGTTCTCAGTAGGCTGTCCAGTTATTTATTTACTACAGTAAGGCAGTTCAAGAAATAATGCAGTTTTAATAAGGAAACAGAAGTTGGTATTATTTCCCCCTTCTATGTTCTGACTCTTGAAGTGTAAGCTGCTCGGAGAACAGAGCAACGTGGCTTTTACTGAAAAAAAAATTAATTTTTTTACTGAAAAAAATTAATTATATTGAACTTTCCCATAGCAGTGGTCGTTTCTAAGAGGACGAAGCCGCTCAAGTGTGGGGGAAGAAAACGAGGTGGTTAACAAGATGACAGTAACATAAAAAGGTCTTGCATCAGAGTAGAAGGATCTAATTAGGCATTGATTATCAGCATGGAGTTGTATGATGTAAACTCTCATGGAAGTGTTATGTGCTACGCAATTACTTTTAAGAGTGAATTTATATCTTTGTGTTTCATTTACATCATATATAAGACTTTTTTATAATTAACACTAGCAGACTATGCTCTCCTCATATCCAGTATAATAATTCTTATACTCTTGGTAGCCCTTGGCAGAGAAAATGAATTTCATCCAATCGGTACATATCTGGCCCCTCCAAGAGACACTTAAATTAATAGTGAAGGAATTATGAAACTGATAACAACAAAACAGTTGTTTCCATGTCTTCTGTGAATTCATTGAATTTAAATTTTATACTTTTCATAAAAAATTAAAAATGTTGGCTACAATCCTCTTTTTCTAGCTATAAGCTAAGGGAGGCAGTGTAGTTCAGTGGAAAGAACCTGGGGCTGAGAATCGGGAGATATAGGTTTGAGTGCTAGCTCCACCCTTGACCTACTTTGGGCCTGTCAGTGAACCTCTCTGGGCCCCAGTTTTCTCATCTGCAAAATGGGATAAGATAGATTGTGAGCTTAGGGCCCAGCGACTGTATCTGACACCATATACGAGAGTCTACCCCAGCTCTCATCATATAATAAATGCTTAGTGCCATGCGAAGATGATTAAAATGGCAAGGTAGATTTTTTTCCACTCTCTGAAGTGCAATAAACAAACAAAAAACCTATCCTCACCACTTTTAACATAATGTACTCGTTTTCCCCCATCCTGTGAGTGGGAAAGGAGAAGCAGCATGGCCTAGTGGAAAGAGCGTAGACCTGGGAGTCAGAGGACCTGGGTTCTAACTCCGGCTCTGCCATTTGTCTGCTTTGTGACCTTGGGCAAGTCGTTTGACTTCTCTTTGCTTCAGTTCCCTCATCTGGAAAATGGGGATTCAATATCTGTTCTCCTTCCTAATTAGACGGTGAGCCCCATGTGGAACCTGATGATCTTTTATCTTAGAGTGCTTGGTACGTAGTAAGCGCTTAACAAAAACCACAGTTATGATTATTTTCATAGAAAAACATTTCATTTTTTTTGTAAGACTTGACCCTTAACTAATGCAATAGGTTTGCATGCTTCACAGTAAAATGCACCCACACACTTTCTCCCTCTCCCTCTCTCTCTCTCTCTCCTGGACACTTATGTTGAAAGTAACTTTTTTCTTTTGCTATTACACATAAAAATGTTTATTGTGACAGAATAATTTTTAGAGTGAGGAAAGCTTTCCATACTAATGCATTTTCTCAGGTGTGGAGAGGTGTTTATTGTAAATATCGCCTAGTGAAATTGCTATTCTGTTGACACCCAGAATGTCTCTTACTCCATAATTAACCCAGTCACTCCATTTTCCTTATGTACCAAATCTCTATCCAAAACATCAGAACAGTGGTATGTATCTTGATATTAAACTGGGTAAAAATGTTGTTGAAATTAGTAGTTAAAAGCCATTTTTCTCCCTAGAGAGAGATGAGGAATGTATATGTATAAGCCAGGCTGCCTGGGGAATGAAGCCTCAGAGCTATGTTCATTTACTATTTGGTATACAGAACTTAGGCAGGCCGCTAGCACTTCTGATGAAGATGTTCTGATTCTTGGGGAAGGCCTTAATTCCTGCATGCAGGTTCTGGGCACTGATTGCATTACCCTAGGCCCTCATTGTACCGCTCTGGGTGCTTACTGAACTGCTCTGGGCACTTATTGCTCTCCATGTTTATTGAATTCTGGGCACATATTGCATTGCTCTGGGCATTCATTGCATTACTCTGGGTGCTCATTACAATGCTTTGGGTCATGCTGTGGCTTTTAGCAACAGATCCACTGAGAGCAAAGTGGGGCTTCTGACAACTTGCTGGAGTACAGTCCCCACCAGGGTAGCACATCCACAGGTAGTGTCTTCCTCCAACCCCAAGACTTAAGGTCTCCTGATGTGTATCCTGAGATCTTGGGAGACTGCCACCTTTCAGGCACCTTCCCAAAGTGACGTGCTTTCCTGCAGTGGAAAGAGCACAGATCTAATCCCAGCTCTGTCACTTGCTTGTTGCCTGATCTGCCTGTGTGACCTTGAGCAAGTCATTTAACTTCTCTGTGCCTCAGTTTCTTCTGTAAAATGGGGATTCTCCCCATTCTCCTGTTCTCCCTCCTACTAACACTCTGAGTCCCATTTAGATCAGGGACTTTAACCAGTCTGATTACCTCATATCTACCCCAGTGCTTGGCACATAGCAAGCGATGAACAAATACCATTAAAAACACAATTATTATTATTAAAGCCATCACAAAATTGAAAAGGTAAGTTTCGGTCTCAGTGAAATGAAGCCATGTCTCTCAGAGAGGCAGGGAAGTGTAGTGTATAATCTTTACATCAAGAGAGAGAAAACTCTATTCCCCAAGATGATGACTGGGGGACCATCCCATCTTATAAACACCAAAAACCATTAGCCTTTTTTTTTTTTTTTGAATGGCATGGTCTCCTTCCCCTTTGCAGAAACATTTCTTTTGTTGACCCTCACAGGCAGCTACCAACCATGTGTTTTAATAAACTTTGGTTATGAATGAAAACTCATTGCCATTATAAAGAACCACTAATCACCATTTAAGACCTCAGGTTAATGATTACGATAAGGCTAGGCTACTGTGATTTCAGAAGCTAAATAATTAAAAACTTTAAAAGGCCACTTAACATATCTTTGACATGATGCCCAGAAAGCAAGCAGCAGTCCTACTTTTAATCACTCAACAGCAATTTAACAAATCACACAATGGAATAGACTTAAGGAAGTTAGTAAGTTACCTTGTCAGTGGTTCTGGGATCACTCATTTGGATGGAAAAACTTAACCTAAGCAGTGGGGGGCTGGAGAGTAGTGGTTATAGATGGGGAAGAAGAAAATGGTTTATGAATGAGGAATAGTTTGGGATTGGGTTAAACTTTGAGTATCCACTACAGGCCTCACTGCAAATATTATCTTGAATAAATCTGTGCTTTTAAGGGAAGACAAAGAACATAGATTTCTGTAAATCTTTTACCTGGTGGCTTTGACTGCCCTTGTCCAGTGTCTGTCTGTATAACCTGTCCAGTGTCCGAATGACTACCTGGGAATAAATCAGTTCCTTGTTCCAAAAGGATTGTTGTAATATTATGGCACAGCTCCTTGTAGTGATCTTTATTCTCTAGGAGCTGACGTCGGCCATCTTCAGGATCTGGATGCCGTGTCTTGAGATTTAGTTGATTGGATTTCCACCCAGTACCAGACTGAGCAGGAGAGGAGTAGGTTGCAGATGGAAGTTGGAAACCAGTCACCCCAGTATCCAGTAGCAGTTAGGAGAGCAGAGCAATGGGAAGGGCTGTTACCTCCGGGAGGAGGGGTGTTAGAGGCTCTGAATGAAAGCAGAAGGCTGATGGCTAAAGGAGAGTCCGGATTGTTTTACACAGCTTGACTGTGCAACGGCATCTTTTTCCACCTCCACCCATGTTGCTCTTTCCTTTGTAGCTTGGTCATTTCCCTCCACATCACGTGTTAAGTATATTTGGACATCTCGATCATTTTCATCCCGAGTTTCCAAGCTGGTAGCTTTTATTCAGAAGTAGACAGCTGTGAGGTCATGTCACAGAGGGACCTGGGGAAAACGAGTCAAATCAGTCAGAAGAGTTGATGGCGAATGGAGATTGTTTAATCCTGTGTTTGGGAACTAATGCTTCATGAAGTCCAGCCTAGAGGCCAATTCCACAAAGACACGTGGAATCAAGATCCAGTTGGTTCCAGGCAGCCTGGAGATATGGGGCTGGCTTTGGGAGGTTCCGGGAGGTTCCAGTCGGTTCTCAAGTCACTCATCCTCTAGCCTGGAGGAGGATCGGGACAGTTCCTTGGCTGACCTAGGGGTGAGGACTAGACAGAGACCTCAGGAATCCCAGGTTGAGCTGGGCCAGGGCGTCAGCCCTGCTGCCCCACAGTAGACTTCCTCCTCATTTGACTAGAGAAGAAGCTGACTTGGGAGTCAGGGGATCTGGGTTCTAATTCTGGCTTCTCCATATTCAGTGGTTTGGATCACTGGTTAGTTCATCCAGTACTAGACTCTGTGTCCAGAGTTGCAGTGAATAATGTTTGGAGGAAAAGTGCAATGGAAAAAGCCATTCTTGAGGTTCTTGTGATACCTAACCTGCCTCTATTAACCCTTTATGGGCCAGTCATCCTGAATCTAGCTCAGCCCTTAATATTTCACTCAGTTCCAACTTTGTTCTCTCCTTTTTTACTCCTTTATGTCCGTGTGGCTCTCTGCAGTAACCCTCCCCCATTTCATTCCTCTGACCATCACGGCCATCCAGCGTCCGTTTCTCTCCCTCCCACCCCCCCACATCTTGACCAGACCCCTCCCACTACACTGGGAGATTGTGCCTGGGCTTCAGCTAGGAGCCCAGCTGAAATGGAATCATTCCCAGGCACTACGATTAAGTGAAAATAGCAATTACATCATTTTCAGTTTTCTGTAATTAATAATTTTTTCTGCTACATGCACTTAATTCATAATTAGGTAAATTAAAGTAACATGATTGATATTTTAAAACAAAATCAGTATTTAAAATTTAATAGAATAAAATTAAATGTTCTGTTCAGTTCTTTCTTCCATAATAGAGCAAGCAGGTTTGATTAATTTTTTAATTTTAAAAATATTCCTTTTTCGTTCCCACTGAGGAATTCAGATCTTTGACGGAGCATGTCTGTATCTCTAGAGGAGTGCCAGTAACAAATGACAAATGGTCACACCCATTGTGCACACATGTAAGCAGATGGGAATTGGAGGTAGTCATTGTGGAAAGAGCAGAGGCCTTATAATAATTATATGTGACTTGACCAGCTATATGTTATTTTATTTTGTTGTTCATATCAAAACACTCAGTGCAGCCAAATGGTTAATAGTCTATATTTTTAAAAAGATGGAAGTTTTTCAAAGAAAATATAAATATATTTTTAGGATATTAAAACAGGAAACTAGATGCATCCTTTTGGAAATGAGTAAACTTTGCTACTATTTATCACGCTATAAATGTTAGATATGCCAGGCTGAGATAGATGAGGTTGAGAAAGTAATTGATGTTCTAAACCTCTAATAATCATAAATTGAGTTCTGCAGCTCAGAGATGTACTTGAAGATAATTATCACAACTCATTTTAAACAACTTTTTTGCAACCTTCATTTTATTAACTATAATAACTACTGCATTAATAACTACTGCATATTCCCTTTTGGAATAGCTTGGGATAATTTAATTTTCCTTCAGAATTTTTTTTGCTAGCTCTTTGGATGTATTACAAACAAAATGTTCTTGGAGAATATTCAGTTTGGTATGGATTATCACTGGGAATTGCATCATCATATAATACTATTTTTCCTTGACATTACATCTATCAATTTAAGACTAAACCTGAAAAGCAGAGCAACTAGGCAATGTAAAAAATGCATGCAGGCTGGCCTTTTTTATTTAGAAACATATACATTTGAATAAGAAAGAATTTTTTTAATTTGCAGTATGGGCAACAAGCTTGTTGTCTGCACCATAGATCTTTGCTAGGGGGTCGCAAGCACTAATAAAAATTGAGGGTGAAATTTTATCTTTGTGGATTTACATAGGGCAAAGTTTTTGTAAACATATTCCCAACACCTCTGTATTCTAGTTTATGAAATCTTTGCCATATGTAACCACTTGCACCTGAATTTTCCCATCTTTGAAGTGTGAGAGAATCATGTTGTTATTACTTGGTTAACTTCAGATGTCTTAGAAACTGGCTCTACCTGAATTGTAAAGAAATCCTAACAAGCTTTAGGAAGTTCAGGTAAATACTTCTGAGATTGAATTAGGTAAAAATAAGTTAGTAGCGTGGGTTTGGAATGTGGCGAATGAGAAACTTGGCTATATTTTCTCACCTGAAAATCTAGTTTCCAACAGTGCTTTCTTTGACATGGTTTTTCTATTATGAGGGTTGGATTTCCATACAGAAGATCTGTCCTGTCCTCCATCTAACATGCTACCATGCTGATTCAAGCACTGGTCAATTCCATCCTTGACTTCAGCACCTGCCTCCTTGCGGACCTTCCTGCCTCCTGTATCTTCTTTCTCCAACCCATACTTGACTCTGCTGCCTGGATCATTTTTCTGAAAAATTGTTCAGTCCGTATCTCCCCACTCCTCAGAAACTCCCAGTGTTTGAAACTTTACTGTTGGCTTTAGGGCACACAATCACCTCTCTCCCTGCTACCTTACCCCCCTGATCTCCTATTACAATCCAGTCTACACACTCCACTATTCTAACACCACCCTATTCACTGTACCTTGATCTTGTCTCTCCCACCATCCATCCTTCTTCGGGCTTAGAACCCCATCCCACATCATATCTGTCATACCTCAACTCTCCCCCCGGCCCCCCTTCAAAACCCCCCTGAAATAACATCTCCTCCAAGAGCAGATTGGCCTAGGGGGACGTAGTGAGGCCTGGTTGGTAAAATATGGGCCCAGGAGCCCAAGGACTTGGGTTCTAGTCCCATCTCCACCATTTGCCTTAGGCAAGTAACTTAGCTTCTGTGTGCCTCAGTTTTCTCAACTGTAAAATGGTGATTCAATACCTGTACTTCCTCCTACATGCCTGTGATCCCCAAGTGGGCCAGGGCCTGCCCCACCTTCATTCATTCAGTCATTTATTGAGCACTTTGTGCAGAGCATTGTACTACGCGCTTAGGAGAGTACAGTACAACAATAAACAGACTCATTCCCTTGCCACAATGAATTTACAGTCTCAGGGGTGGGGGGTGGGGGAGGACAGACATTAATATAGATAAATAAATTACCACCTGATGTACTCGTATCTATCCCAGTGCTTGATACATTTTAAGTGTTTAACAAATATCATTAGAAAAAAAAGCCTTCCTTGATTTCCACGTTACCCCTATCTGCCCTCTCCTCTGCAACAACTAATCACTTGGGCTGTATGCCCCTTAATCACTTTAGTACTCACCCCAGTCCCACAGTACGTATGTAAATAACCTTATATTCTATTTTCCCTATCTGTAATTTATCTGTAATTTTATCCCCCTGTAGGTTGTAAGCTGCTTGTGAGTTACTACCAATCTTTTGTATTGTACTTTCCCAAGCGCTTAGTATAGCCCCTGCAAACAGTAAGCGCTCAATAAATTCCATTGATTTCTAGGTTTGTAGCTATAAACTCAAGAATTATGGAATTCCCTATCCTGTAGTCCTTTTTCTCTAAGAACTGGTCAGTTTATTTCTCTCTCTTCCTTCTCAGCCTTTCACTTTTGTGGGGAACATTTCAAATCAAAAATGGTTTTAAACGTGGTAATTGATAAAAGTTTTCAGCTTTTAACACAAAAAGAACCAAACAAAGTGGTGATTTTTCATTTTCTTTTACTTTTCCTTTAAGTAGAAAGTATTCTGCCCTGAATAGGAGGAAGGCTTCAGTTTCCTAGCCTTACACAAAACATCACCAGAAGATAGTCCCCTGCGTTGGAAGCTTACATTTCAGTTTCATTTCTTTAATCAAAGTACTGCTGCACTCTTCTGCTCCTGCTCCTCCCCAGTAATTATTGTTGTACACAATTGTTATGGTCCAAACTGTCCAAAGGTGATGAATATAATTGAGGAATATGTGGGGGAGGGAACAATATCAAGAATATTTGAGCCAGTAAAAAATAGAAAAATAGGACCCAGAAAAAAATTATTCAACAGTAATGCCAAGTAATAATTCATAATCTATTGTTCTAATATAATTAATTCCTGTTTCCAACACTGGATGTATTTTTGATTTTGTTTTAATGATGTTGATTATCTAACTTTCATGCCACACCCTCTCAAGGCCTACTGTGGACAGTAAATGAAGTAAACAGCCTCCTCAGGTGACAGGGGAAATGGATTACTCCTTAATCGGTGGCATTTGTTGAGTGCTTACTGTGTGCAGAGTACTGTACTAGGTATTTGTGGGCAGGGAATGTGTCTATCAGTTCTGTACAGTCCCAAGTGCTTAGTACTGTGCTCTGCACATAGTAGCGCTCACTAAATACCACTGATTGATTGAGAGTACAACTGGTAGTCACTCTTCCTTCTCTCAAGGAGCTTTCAGTCTAGTGGGGCAACAGACATTAAAATAAATTACTGATGGATATTTATATAAGTGCTTTGTCCTGGGGATAGGGTACAGACCCAAGGGCACAGTTAATGCAGAAGGGAGGGCAGATAGGGTAGGAAAATGGGAGGTTCATCAGGGGAGGTGGTGGCAAGATTGTGTGTCACGCAGGATTCAGATGGCCCACTGGCAGATTGGAAGTTGGTGTCTTGGACCCAAGCCCTCTGGAGGTGTTCGGTTGAAGGGTGACTGAGTGGAGAGCACTTGGATGGGGACAGAAAAATGCTCTTCATTCAGACTTCCACAAAATGCATTGTGCGATGTCACATGGAACAGGAAGGGATAGACACTCTTCCCGGACTTTAGGGCAGCCAGATACTTGTCAGTGTGAAGCCAGATCTGCCGACCCTGGGGCTGACATTTTTGTTATACAGGTTTTACCAAGAAGGTGGCTGGACTTGGATAGCTTAGCTGCATCTCAACTACCACCTCTACATGGTTGACTTGTACCTCACTAGACTACTCTCCTTCTGTGCAGTTCTGCATCTCCTTCGGCCTCCAGGACATCTTCACGTGGATATGCTGCTGGCACCTCAAGCTCAACATGTCCAAAACTGAATTCCTTATTTTCCCTCCCAAATTCTCTCCTCCTCCTAGCTTTCCCACCGCTGATAACAGTATCACCACCCTCTCTGCTTCTCAAGCCCACAACCTTGACATTATCCCTGACTTCTCATTCTATTTCAATCCCCATATTCGGTCTGTGACCAGATCCTGCCAGTTCTTTCTTCACAGCATTTGCCCCTTCATCTCCATCCCACCTGCCGCCATGCTGGTCCAAGCTCTTATTATAGAACTCATCTCAACTACTTCATTAGTCTCTGCTCAGCCCCCCACCCCCACCCTGCTTCCATTGTCCCCTTCTCCAGTCCCTACTTCACTCTGCTGCCAGGATTATATCATTTTGAACACTTCCCCCACTTCTCAAACACCTCGAGTGGTTACCCATTCTTCAGTCCACATCAAACTGAAGCTCCTGGCCGGTGACTTCTAGGAACCTGTTGAACCCTTTGCCCCCATACTTATCCTTGCTCCTCTCCCAGCTTGCACACTTCACTCGTCTCCAGCCAATCTGCTCACTGCCTCATTCTCATCTCTTTTGCCACCGTTTCCTATTTTGCGCCCTTCTTTACCTATGTCTGCCTTCACGTCTGGCAGACCACTCCTCTCCCCATCTTCAAAGCCTTTTTGAAATTACACTTCCTCCAGAAGGTGTTCCTGAATTAGTTTCTCCTCTTCCCACCCTATGGAGAAGCAGCATGGCTCAGTGGAAAGACCACTGGCTTTGGAGTCAGAGGTCATGGGTTCAAATCCCGGCTCCGCCAACTGTCAGCTGTGTGACTTTGGGCAAGTCACTTCACTTCTCTGTGCCTCAGTTACCTGATCTGTAAAATGGGTATTAAAACTGTGAACCCCCCCCCCCCGTGGGACAACCTGATCACCTTGTAACCTCCCCAGTGCTTAGAACAGTGCTTTGCACATAGTAAGCGGTTAACAAATACTGTCATTATTATTATTATTATTCATTGCTTCCACATTACATAAGCACTTGGTTACTCACCCCCCTCCACCCAGCTGTAGCACTCATGTACCAATCTTTGAATCAGTCATGTTTGAATTTGTCATGTTCTTAGAAGGACTGACTAGTGGCATGTTCTTATCATTTTAAAGGACTGGGGATTTTGTAACAGATTGAATGCTGTAAGATTATTGCAGATATGTGTGTGAAGGGGGCAGGGTGGGTGTGCACGCACATATATCTTTATACATACACATATACATACACACATTAATGTATATGCATATATATGAGTGTATGTGCATTTATAGTGTTGGCAGAATAATTATTTGTAATCTTTGGAAAGGGACAAATTTAATAAACAGAGAAGCACCAAACACACTTGATATTATTGTCAATTTGGGTAAAGAACCATCATTCAAAATCTGTGGGAACTAGTTCGGAGGACTCTAGATCTCTCCTTTGTTTATTAGAGAATTGATACCACACAGATTTGTTTCAGCTCATGCTCGTTTGCCCATTTAGCCAATTTCAATGTTTGGTTGTTCTCATATGCCTTTGTTGTAGTTCAGCCTTTCTTATGAACAAAGAAATGATGTCATGTATTTCCAGGAAGATGAAAGACCCTGCCAAAGATGAAACATTTATTTTGACAAAGTACAAGAGGGTTTATAATCCGATATGCACAGAACCCTTCAAAAGTGGATCATAATTCACTTCTTGAAAAACTTATTTTGGTATTTTAAATACTCTTCAAAAATCAAACCTGAATTGACCAGTCATAAAGGTTATGTTCAACAGAAGAATAAGAGCCTGACATTTTTCATTTAGTTTTGAATTATCAAAAGTTCCTGAACTGACTCTCTCTGATAAAGGCGCTATTGTTTATTATGTGGTATCCGTCTCCATTCCACATGAAGTCACTAAAAAGATTATTGCTTTCAGTTACTCTCCACCAATTATAATTGACTGAGGTTAGGCTCTTAACTCTGTTTTTCATTTTAAGGAAAAAATTCCCTTGTTTGTATGGAAAGACTACTGCATGTAATGAGGCATAACTAAGGACAGTTTTGCAAATGTAAGCCACTGAGTCCCTGGAGAAAGTGTTACAAAGCAAATCTAGAGAATTTTGCCCTCTGCCCTTTGTCCCACAGCACTGTTTAGAAGGAACAGGAGAAGGTTAAAGCAAATCTAGAGAACTTTGCCCTCTGCCCTTTGTCCCACAGCACTGTTTAGGAGGAAGAGGAGAAGGTTAAATTTGGAAACATGGCTGCACAGTGCCCTTCATAGAGCCATCAATTGAGCCCAGCCAAATGAACTGTACCACTAAGAACAGGGCTATCATTTGTGTAATGACAGCCCATTCACAAATTCCAGATAACCAGAGTACCACTTGAATTACCAGAGCTGTCTCCTCTTTTCCTTAGAAGATATGTGTGATAACATCATTGGATTTCTAGGTGGATAAAAGCACAAACTGGAACTAAAATATTCAAATCCCCAAAGCCAGGATAAAGCTTTATCCTGTGGTCTCCTCAGCATTTAATAGTGGCAGTGACATTTGGGATTACAAGAGTTTTTCTGGAAACCCCTGTTTTGTATCAAGGTGTGCCTTTAGGGGAAAAAAGTGCTCAAATATTAACAAGGACTGCATGCTATTCTGCTGTTTTTATAAATTGTATTATCTTAATGAAACAGGGATCTGTAATAATATGCATTTGGTCATGTTGGCAAAAAATTAAAGTTGCTTGGGAATTGCGATCATGTTACAGTAATTGCCTGAAATACTGTAATGTTCTTCACTTGTTTTGTGTTGATTGAACAATCTTTTCAGTAGATGGTAAATCTCAATGGCTTTAGTAATAAAAATCTAAATAGTCTAATAGTGTTTCAGAGCGCTAGCAGTTCTGCATGAGTTTTCATCAGAAGACTGACACTGAATTCCAATGATGGTAGGACAGAGTAATGATCCTTTTGCTTGGCTCTTCTTCATGCAGGAGTTTGAATATTTTTGTCTGTGCCCTGTTGTGATCTACCTCTTATGCACCTCTGTTCATTGAGCATTCAAAGTAATGTGCCTACCTTTAAACAGTAGCTCCCTGAAAACAGGAACTGTGTCTTTTAAAGCAGTCCTGTTACCTCTTCAAATGTATAGCACAGTGCCATTTGTACTGATTTATCAGTAAAACAGAATGCACCTGGTTCTCCTGTGACAAGTCTTGCGACATAAAATAATGACAACAACAACAACAGTAATAACAGTGGTGGTGTTTAAGTGCTAACTTGTGCCAAGCACAGCACTTAGCACTAGTGGAGGTAGAAGATATTCAGGTCAGACACTGACTCGGTCAAACTCCTCACCTTTTGGAGTTTCTCTCCATCACCTTGCACCGTTTTACCTCGCCTCCCTTCTCTGCATCCCAGCCTGCACACTCTGCACCTCTGGTGCTAACCTTCTCACTGTGCATCCAACTCACCTGTCCCACCGTCGACCCCTGGCCCACGTCGTACCTCTGGCCTGGAACGCCCTCCCTCCTCAAATCCGCCAGTCACTCTTCCACCCCCCTTCAAATCCCTACTGTAGGCGCACCTCCTCCCAGAGGCCTTCCCAGACTAAGCTTCCCTTTTCCTCAGCTCCCCCTCCCTTCTGCGTCACCTTGACTCACTCCCTTTGCTCTTCCCCGCCGCCCCACAGCACTTTCGTATATATGTATATAATTCTATTTATATTGATGCCTCTTTACTTGTTTTGATGTGTATCTATCTATAATTTGGTTTATATTGATGCCTCTTTACTTGTTTTGATGTGTATATATCTATAATTTGGCTGATATTGATGCCTGTTTAATTGTTTTGATGTCTGTCTTCCCCCTTCTAGACTGTAAACCCGGTGTGGGCAGGGATTGTCTCTCTTTATTGCTGAATTGTACTTTTCAAGTGCTTAGTATAGTGCTCTGCACACAGTACGCACTCAATAAATACGATTGAATGAATGAATGAATAATGGGCTCACACTGGGAGGGAGGACAAGTATTTAATTCCTACTTTACAGGTGATAAAACCGAGGCACAGAGAAGCTAAATTACTTGCCCAAGAACACACAGCAGACAAATGGCAGGAGTCCTAGGCTTGTCCTCTTTCCACTAGACCAAGTTATTTCTTTTTGTTAGCTCCTCATTAAGGAAAACATGCATCTTAGTTCTCACCCATCCCTGATGTGGTGGCATAGGTGTGTGCAAACAGTAGACTGTGAGCTCATTGTGGGCAGGGATTGTCACTCTTTATTGTTGTGTTGTACTTTCCCAAGTGCTTAGTACAGTGCTCTGCACACAGTAAATGCTTAATAAATACGATTGAATGAAAGAATGAATGAATCCAACAGGCCAACGTTGTTGGAAGAATCTTCCCTCCTTTCTTAAGGACGATCTAGCCAAAATGTATAGTGAAACCACTCCTTATGGCAGAGCCCAGTGTAATTAAAAAAAAAAAATAAGTTAAATTCCCAGGCTAATCTGTGTAACGTGTCCCAATTGAAAAGAATTCTTCAAGGTGGTTTACTTTGAACCGGCTTCATTTTACTGCATGGTGACATCACCAAAACTGAAAGGCTTTCCACAATTTAAATGGAAATAAAAATGGTAATAATTGTGGCATTTGTTAATCACCGAGAACAGTGTTTGGCACAGAATAAATTCTGGAGTTGATTCAAGATAATCAGATTGATCACAGTCCTTGTCATACATCAATCAATCAATCGTATTTATTGAGCGCTTACTGTGTGCAGAGCATTGTACTAAGCGCTTGGAGCTTAGTACATGAAGCTCACAGTCTAAGTGGGAAGGTATTTAATCCCCATTTCACAGAATGAGCAAATTGAGGCACAGAGCAGTTTAGTGACTTGCGCGAGGCCACACAGCCAGCAAGTCTGATTTAGAGCCCAAGTCCATTGACTCCTAGTGCTCTTTCCACTAGGCCATGCTGCCCCTGTTGGGTAAGGGAAGAGATTATCAAAGGAGTTTGGAAGATGGCCTCAAAGCTTCTCCAGCAGTGACAGAGTTCTTAGTTGTTCTAGAGGAGGCAGAAACTCGTCACCCTGGGCTTCAAGGCTGTCCATCACCTCGCCCCCTCCTACCTCACCTCCCTTCTCTCCTTCTACTGCCCAGCCCGCACCCTCCGCTCCTCCGCCACTAATCTCCTCACCGTACCTCGTTCTCGCCTGTCCCGCCATCGACCTCCGGCCCACGTCATCCCCCGGGCCTGGAATGCCCTTCCTCTGCCCATCCGCCCAGCTAGCTCTCTTCCTCCCTTCAAGGCCCTGCTGAGAGCTCACCTCCTCCAGGAGGCCTTCCCAGACTGAGCCCCTTCCTTCCTCTCCCCCTCGTCCCCCTCTCCATCCCCCCATCTTACCTCCTTCCCTTCCCCACAGCACCTGTATATATGTATATATGGTTGTACATATTTATTACTCTATTTATTTATTTATTTTACTTATACATATCTATCCTATTTATTTTATTTTGTTGGTATGTTTGGTTTTGTTCTCTGTCTCCCCCTTTTAGACTGTGAGCCCACTGTTGGGTAGGGACTGTCTCTATGTGTTGCCAATTTGTACTTCCCAAGCGCTTAGTACAGTGCTCTGCACATAGTAAGCGCTCAATAAATACGATTGATGATGATGATGTTTACACAGGTAGGTTTTAGTTGCTAAGAGCAGGAACAAATTGATTTGTTTCTAGTCTTTGTTTTTCTCCTAGTGGTTTCAAATGCTCAATTCTTTACCATCACTAGGGCATTATCCAGGAATGCTCTTCCACACTTGTTCAGTCTTTTGAGGAAACAAAAACTGATGAAGGGTGATTCTGGCTTATGCTCCACCTGCTGGTGGACTGATGTTCATTCATTCATTCATTCAATCGTATTTGTTGAGCGCTTACTGTGTGTAGAGCACTGTACTAAGCGCTTGGGAAGTACAAGTGTGCATCTAAGCCTGCAGAGTTGCTTGACTCTTATGTAATGTTCAAGGAACTAGTGGCAGAGTGGGTCATTTGTCTCTGGCACGATTGGTTTCTTATCTCCCGTGGCTCACCTCTATCTCCCACCTTTCCGCTGTCTGGATCTCCCTCCCCTTTGACATCTGGCAGACCACTGCTCTCCCCATCTTCCAAGCCCTTCTCTAGATTGTAAGCTAACTGCGGGCAGGGAATGTGTCTGTTATATTGTACTATGTCAAGCTCTTAGTACAGTACTCTGCACACAAGAAGCACTCGATAAATACGATTGATTGACAATTGCCTGGCTGAAATCACATCTCCTCCAGGACATCATCCCCAGTTAATCTCTCCTCTCCCCCATATAACCCTTCCAACTACTCCTTCAGTACTTTGTCACAAGTGCCTGTAGCACATATGTACCTATCTTACATAACCCATCACTTAAGCTCCAACCCCTAAAGTACATTTTTCATTTTCCTTCTCACTCCTGTATGAATGAGTTTAGTGCCTCCTTCCCCAGCTTGAAAGTAAAATCCTTGAGGGCATGGATCAGATATGTTTATCTACTGTGCTCTCATTCATTCATTCAATCATATTTATTGAGCACTTACTGTGTGCAGAGCACTGTACTAAGCGCTTGGGAAGTACAAATTGGCAACATATGGAGACGGTCCCTACCCAACAATGGGCTCACAGTCTAGAAACTCCAAGTGTTCTGAACTGTATTCTGCACAGATGTTCAATAAATAGCATTGATTGATTGCAGTTAAGTTGTGGAACACATCCTTCCAGGACCATTAAGCAAGGAATAGCAGACTCTGTGGCTCATTTCCATCTGTCGGTTACCTGTGCTATTCCTGCAAGTTAGCTGTCATATCCTGGGCCTCACTTTGCGAGTGTATAAAAACTCCTTTGTGAATATAGCTTTTTATTAGATACCATAAAGTCCCTTTTTTGAAAGACAGTGCAGCACCAAAAAACAAAATGGAAAACTGTTTGAATTGTAATGAGCGGCTCTTTTCTCGGAACCTTGTACACACTGTTTTTGGTGGGTTTTTTTGTAAAGTAACTGGAAAGATTAAGTAATAAGGGGAGAGGGATGTTGTCCCCAAGGGACAGTTTACAATTGACTGTGAACCAGGGGTCCGTACTGCCAGCCAAAATAACATGACTGTGTTTTAGTTCCATGCATTTCTCTGCAGCATTGATGCATTTTGGCCTGAGCCAGCAGGGTAACTAAGGCACCGGGGTGCACTTGGAATAAAAAAAAACCGCGCACCATAAAACAGAGTGACACTCTGTGACCTAGCTGAAGGGGGGCATATTTGGGTTCTTTTGCAATGCGATGTCCCACAAGAGCACAGGTTTCCGCTGCCCTTGCTCACCTCACTCGGCCTCCACCTTCTCCTTAAAATCCTGAATATTTTAATTTCAACATGTGAAGCAAATTAAATGTGCATCTTTTTAAGTGACTTAAAACTAGACACCATCTCAATGTTTCCCCCTTTACATATGCCAAATTCAGTTAAATGGTTACAGCATCAACACTGTCTTCAAGACATTGACCTTTTAAAATGGAATAAGGAAGATAGGATTGTTTTGAAGCGCTTTTAGCTTTCTGTTTTTAATATTTGGGATGTTATAGGTTTTGCAGTGTAGAAAACACTAGGTAAACCAAAGTTCCTTGCCAGTGGTTTCACAATCAAATTGTAATGCAATGAATTTAAATGACATAATTTAATTAATGGATAGCTATTGTAATGTGGATTCAGCCAGAGGCTCAGAAACTGCATTTGCTTTGTAAATTGATTAAATAAATTGTAAATATTCTCTGCATGGCTCTTTGCAATTACTCCCCATAAGGGCAGACTCTTTCGTAGAACTATCAAAACAAATGCACTGTTGGGGTTCCCTTCAGGGTAGAGTTGCAGTACTTTAGAAAATACTGTTAAAAAGTACATTTTCCAGCCTTAAGCTTCTATGAGATAGTTTGTCTTTCAGATAAGATCCCATAATACTGACATTTACTCTCCTGATAACAAACAGATAGGGAGAGGGATGTGTTCAGATTTTTGCCAGTGTTTGGATTCTGGATTCCTTCAGAACATAGCTTCTTTGTTTGCCAATAAATCATCATTTTAAGCCTATAAGGTGAAATAATACAGATACTTGAAATAATTTTGATTGGGTAAATTATAGATTTCCTCTGGCATGTCACTTTAGTCTTGAAATTTTCTGACAGTCTCTTTAAAGCTTTGTCTGAAGCAAGCAGGAAAGCAAAATTACAGGATAAGTATGAGCAGAAATACTTGGCCTCTGTCAGGATTTGACAGACAATGCATTTCTTGTTCCTTCTCATTTTTTAAAAAATTTTGATTTTTCCTTTCCACTTTCCTCTCTTCCTCACCCTGTCACATTCCTCCACTGGCCGTAAACCCGTGGGTCATGCTCTTGTGGGTTTTGTGTGAATGTGTGTGTTACTTTGAGTGCCCAACTTGAGGCTTTTGTGTCTTGTGTATAAGCATGATGCTCAGTGTGAGTAATTCCTGTAGCAGTGAGTGTGTTAAGATTTTCCCACTGTGACCATCTGGCCCTGACCCCATATAAACCAAAGGAGGCAGGAATTTGGGGCAGTCAGCAGCCATTCCGCCTTGGGTTTCTCACTGCCACCACTATTAATTCTACCTCTGGCTGCCTGGGGGTTTATCACTACTGGATTTCCAGTGAGTGTATGGCCAGGAGGGAAGCAGGGCAGGGATTATTAGTCTCTTATTCCTCCTTCTGTTAGAGGACCAGGGCCGCGTTGGTGGTTGCAATGGGAGGGTAGATGTGAAGGAGAGTGGCACCCCATCTATGCCATTTGGGGCACTGGCCCATTCCTGTGAGTGGTGGGCTGCATTAACAGTTTGGGGCACAAAGGTTGTGCTTAATATGTGAGTGTTTGCCCCAGCCTCTCCCCATGCCCAAGGTCTTCCAGACAATCATGTGAACTGGGCCAGTCTCCAGATCAATTAGGACAGGCAGAGATAGCCACCCAGATCATAAGTCCATATATAATGTGTGTTTGATAGATACCATCAATCATCAATCGTATTTATTGAGCACTGACTGTGTGCAGAGCACTGTACTAACCGCTTAATGTTTATATAAATATTTACCATTCCAAAAGTGGAACTAATTTTTGAAGGTTTTCCTCTCTTTTAATTTTTTTCCCTCCACCAGCCTTTTGCAGTTAGATGATTGTTAGGGTCAACTCTAAATAATGTAATAGGAAGTCTCTTGCCAAATAATTAATTTAAGCTAGACCAAACCATGTAGAGCTGTGGGCGAGCCTGTGTGCCTAGGATTCACTTTAGAACAGATTTTCTATCACAATTTTTGGCCAATATTGTAGGCCTGTTATTAAAACAGCATGGACCATTCAAGCCGAAAATATATTTTCTTATAGTAGGTAGGTTTTTTGGTTCTTTAAATTGTTAGTGTTATATATTTTCTCAGAAGGCAGAGGTGCAGCTTAGAGGAGAGTTTAAACAGAGATTCCCCAGAACAGTAGTCAGTGCAAGATAGCTCCAAATATAATTAATGGAAATGTCCTGGCCTGGATTAGGTTTGATCTGCATCAAAAGACATCCCTTTAGACTCAACACAGGATCATAAAAGTCCATGTTTATCTCTGACCACGTGGTTAAGATAAAGTGATTTATTGAGCTAATGTTAGGTTGGGCATTTGGGAACATTATAGAGTCATACCTAATTCCATCTTTATGCTTTGAGCCAGGACTTCCCTTAAACTACCCCAGGAAGAGTTGCCTCCTGGGTATTCACAATCCCACGACCTTCCTTGGAAATAAATTCCATACTGATCTAGTCCTAATTGTAGGATGTTCTTTCTTAATCCTCCTGTTATCTGTGGAAACAAATAATTGAAGAATCCTCTCCAAACCTTTTGTTCATCATCATTGTCGTCATTTGTATTTATTGAGCGTTACTGTGTGTAGAGCACTGTACTAAGTGCTTAGGTGAGTATAGTACAACAGAGTTGGTAGAAACGTTCCCTTCCCACAACAAGTTTACAGCCTGGGGGGGGAGACAGACATTAATATAAATAAATAATTTATAATATATAATTTATAGATAGGCACATAAGTGCCGCGAGGTTGAGTGGGGCAAATATCAAATTCATAAGATCACAGATTCAAATGCGTAGATGACGTAGAAGGGAGCAGCATGGCTTAATGGAAAGAGCACGGGCTTGGGAGTCATCATCAATCATCATCAATCGTATTTATTGAGCGCTTACTGTGTGCAGAGCACTGTACTAAGCGCTTGGGAAGTACAAGTTGGTAACATATAGAGACAGTCCCTACCCAGCAGTGGGCTCACAGTCTAAAAGGGGGAGACAGAGAACAAAACCAAACATACTAACAAAATAAAATAAATAGAATAGATATGTACAAGTAAAATTAATAAATAGAGTAATAAATATGTACAAACATATATACATATATACAGGTGCTGTGGGGAAGGGAAGGAGGTAAGATGGGGGGGGATGGAGAGGGGGGACGAGGGGGAGAGGAAGGAAGGGGCTCAGTCTGGGAAGGCCTCTTGGAGGAGTCAGAGGTCATGGGTTCAAATCCCAGCTCCACTAATTGTCAGCTGTGTGGCTTTGGGCAAGTTATTTAACTTACTTCTCTGTGCCTCAGTTACCTCATCTGTAAAATGAGGATTAAGACTGTGAGCCCCCTGTGGAACAGCCTGATCACCTTATAACTTCCCCAGCACTTAGAACAGTGCTTTGCACATAGTAAGCGCTTAATGAATGCCATTATTATTAAGGGAGAGCCCATAACCTCGGCATTATCCTTGACTCTGCTCTCTCATTCAACCCACATACTCAGTCCATCACTAATTCTCCTCAGTCCCACCTTCGCAACGTTGCTAAAATCCACCCATTCCTCTCCATCCAAACTGCTACCATGTTAATACAGTCAATCGTTCTATTCCGCCTGGATTACTGCATCAGCCTCCTTGCTGACCTCCCAGCCTCCTGTCTCTCTCCACTCCAGTCCTTACTTCACTCTGCTGCCCGGATCATTTTTCTACAACAACATTCAGGGCATGTTTTCCCACTCCTCAAAAAACTCCTGTGGTCAAACAGAACCTACTCACCTTTGGCTTCAAAGCACTTAATCACATTGCCCCCTTCTATCTCAACTGGCTACCCTCCTACTACAACCCAGCCCTCACACTTCACTCCTCTAAAACTAACCTTCTCACTGTACCTCAATCTTGTCTGTCTCGCCGCTGACCTCTCGGCCACATCCTACCTCTGGCCTGGAATGCCCTTCTTCCTCAAATGCTACGGAAAATTATTCTCCCCCCCCGCCCCACTCTTCAAAGCCTTATTGAAGGCACATCTCCTCCAAGAGGGCGTCCCTGACTAAGCCCCCGTTTCCTTTTCTCCCACTCCCTTTCGTCTTCCCCTTCCAGCCCCACAGCATTTATGTACCTATCTATAATTTGTTTATATTAATGTCTGTCCCCCTTTGCCCCCTGCCCCCCAAGGTTGTAAGCGTACTCTGGGCAGGGAATGTGTCTGTTTATTGTTGAACTCTGTCAAATGCTTAGTAACAGTTCTCTGCATACATTTAAGCATTGAGTAAAAATGAATGAATGAGAGGGAACTGGGAGAAAGAGAGCTTAATTGGGGAAGTTGTCTTGGTGGAGCTGTGACCGTAATAAGGCTTTTTCCCATGCCAAATGACCCATTAACTCAATATATTACTGGGTGAAGAGACTCACTTACCTAATAAACTTCACTCTACCGGAGAGGGATGAGTAAAAAGTGCGCTCAAGAGAGGTGAAGAAACTCTCACAGAAATCTAGGGTAACATTCAGGACAGTACTTTTCAGGTATTTAGAATAATTGTGGTATTTGCCAAGCAGTTACTATGTGCCAAGCATTATGCTACACACTGGGGTAAATACAGGATAATCAGGTCTGGCACAGTCCCTGTCCTAGTTAGGGCTCACAGTCTCGGGAATAGGTTTGTACCCTAATAATAATAATAATAATAATAATAATAATAATAATAGCATTTATTATGCACTTACTATGTGCAAAGCACTATTCTAAGCACTGGGGAGGTTACAAGATGATCAGATTGTCCCATGGGGGATTCACAGACTTAATCCCCATTTTATGGAAGGGGTAACTGAGGCACAGAGAAGTTAAGTGACTTGCCCAAAGTCACACAGCTGACAATTGGCGGAGCCGGAATTTGAACCCATGACCTCTGACTCCAAAGCCCATGCTCTTCCCACTGAGCCACGCTGCTTCTCTATTGCAACCTGAGTTCTCATTCTCCACCACTGGATTGCAAATTCATTGAGGGCAGCAAACATGTCTGCCAACTCATTATTGTACTCTATTTTATTCCCCTCAGCGTTTAGTACAGTCATCTGCATAGAGTAAGGACTCAGTAAATACTGTTGATTGACTGATCCTTCCCACTGTTACAAACAATTAGGAGGAAAGGGAGACTCTCACAGACCACGTTGTGTGTCATTAATATGCCCCTGTGGAAAACAGTGCTAGGCTGGCACTGCCAATGAGTGAGCTTCCTCAGTAACACCTCTCCCATGCACAGTAAATTGCAGTGTAATGATTGCAGGGACTCACTTAGGAGGTCTCCAAGGTACATTCTGGTGTAGTTCATTTATTCATTCGTTCAATCGTATTTATTGAGCTCTTACTGTGTGCAGAGCACTGTACTAAGTGCTTGGGAAGTACAAGTTGGCAACATATAGAGACGGTCCCTACCCAGCAGCGGGCTCACAGTCTAGAAGGGGGAGACAGACAGCCCAGCCCAGATAAATAAAATAATAAACAAAACATATTAACAAAATAAAATAAATGAAATAGTAAATATGTACAAGTAAAATAGACTAATAAATCTGTACAAAAATATATACAGGTGCTGTGTGGAGGGGAAGGAGGTAGGGCGGGGGGGGATGGGGAGTGGGAGAGGAAGGAGGGGGCTCAGTCTGGGAAGGCCTTCTGGAGGAGGTGAGCTCTCAGTAGGGCTTTGAAGGGAGGAAGAGAGCTAGCTTGGCGGATTTGCGGAGGGAGGGCATACCAGGCCAGGGGGAGGATGTGGGCCGGGGGTCGACGGCGGGACAGGCGAGAACAAGGCACTGTCATCATCATCATCATCAATCGTATTTATTGAGCGCTTACTATGTGCAGAGCACTGTACTAAGTGCTTGGGAAGTACAAATTGGCAACATATAGAGACACTGTGAGGAGGTTAGCGGCAGGGAGGGTGCGGGCTGGGCTGTAGAAGGAAAGAAGGGAGGTGTGAGGTAGGAGGGGGCGAGGTGATGGAGAGCCTTGAAGCCCAGGGTGAGGAGTTTCTGCCTGATGCGCAGATTGATTGGTAGCCACTGGAGATTTTTGAGGAGGGGAGTAACATGCCCAGAGCGTTTCTGGACAAAGACAATCTGGGCAGCGGCGTGAAGTATGGATTGAAGTGGGGAGAAACAAGAGGATGGGAGATCGGAGAGGAGGCTGATGTAGTAATCCAGTTGGGATAGGATGAGAGATTGAACCAGCTGGGTAGCGGTTTGGATGGAGAGGAAAGGGCGGATCTTGGCGATGTTGAGGAGGTGAGAGCGGCAGTTTCTGGTGATGTATTGGATGTGAACGGTGAAGGAGATAGCAGAGTCGAGGATGACAGTGTAGTGGTACTGTTTGGGAACCACTCCTGGTCTAAAAGCCTGAAAGGGTTAATGGACCAGGTCTCTCTTCAGTAGGGCAAATTCACAAGACTTTTCCAGATCTAATTTTCCCATTTCCTTTCCAGTTCTAGAGATGGAATGGAGAGAGTTTGATGGAATAGCTGGATTTCTAAACTCTGAATGACTTCAGATGTTTTAAAGAACAATGAAACATAGTGTCAGTTGGGTTATTTTACAAGGAAGAATCCATTTCCTGTATTTGCTTAAAATATTATGGATTGCTAACTTGTTACTGTAGGTTAAAATAATCTGGAAATGTATCAGGAAAATCTATTTCAGTGATACTCTGTGTGCTTTTAGTGCACACAATAAATTAAAAAGAATTAAGAGAGCCATAAAAATAAGTGTTATAAGGGAATCGTGTCTCATTTTTCACCTTCAAAATAAAATATTCACTGTGGAATTATGCATTTCAAGGGTCACCACATTGCTAGTGGGCATTAATAGCTGCCATAGGTAACTGCTGAAGGAGGCGAAGGACACCATTTCCCATAACACAGAGATTAAAATGGGCAATTTACTGAAAAAACCTCTCATTAAAACAGTTAACTAATGCCAGATTGTGCACTGAGGGATACAGCTTTATATTTAAAATTTGCATATGGATACGCTGTCTAAACTTGCGTCTGCTACATGTGAAATATTGATTAAGTTAATGTAACATGAGGTCATTTCTCATCAGTTTTCCCTGGTTTAAGCACATTTTCTTTCCTTTCTTTCTCCCCATTCAGTGGAGATGTAAGTTTTGGTTATGGATGCTTGGATTTCTTGCACAGTCATGTCTTCAAATGCCATATACAAGAGTTTTCCTCTTCAATTTCAAACCGTTTATTAAAATAATAGTACCCCAGTAGCCCGTGATTGCTTGGATAAATTTACATGACAAGTAACAATTATTTTAGACAGTTACTTAGTTGCTTTAAAAATCACCCATAGTCATTCATGTAATGACATTTTCCAACTAGATAGATATTAAAACCAATGAGGCACATCATGCCAAAACTCCCAGTTGCAGCCTAGGGTGGAGATGGTTCGTGCAACCTATTGAATTAAATAATCCTCATCCTTTGCATTGCAACTCTGAGTTACCTTAAAGTGGAACAGGGATTTAATCAGTCAATCAGTGGCATTTATTGAGTGCTTACTGTGTACAGAGCATTGACCCAAACAATTGGAAAAATACAACAGAGTTGGTAGACACTTTCTCTGCCCACAAGGAGCTTTCAGTCTAGCTTTCAGTGCATCTGTGTGAAGCTGCCGTTTTTTGTATCTGCTGACTTAGTTGTTCTCTGCTTACAATAAAATAAGGAGGGAGACAATCTGGCCAGAGCAAAAGAGTTGCCGGAGATATCCCTGCAGATATCCTGGAATAAATGAACTTGGAGTCTGTTGAAATTAGCAACAATAATAATAATAATATTTGTGGAATTTAAGTGCTTACCCTTGCCAAATGCGGTAGTAAACTCTGGGGTTAGGTACAAGGTAATCAGATCGGACACGGTTCCTGTCTCACATGGGGCTCACAGTCTAGAGGGAAAGGAGAACAGGTGTTGAATCTGTCCAAGGTCACATGGCAGGCAAGTAGCAGACCCAGAATTAGAACCCAGATCTGACTCCCAAGCCTGTGGCCTTTTCACTAGGCCATGTGCTTCTTCACCCTCCACCTCCTACTCCCCATTCCAAGATTTCTTCTAAAACTTTTTGGTGGTATTTTTCTTGCCTACTTTTATTTTATTACATAAGGACATATGCAGCTTATTATACATTTGATGCCCCTGGGGAGAGGATTGCTTCTGACTTTCTAATATAGGGTGACAGTATATATATTTTGTGAAAAATGGCAAAAATACCTTCTGCACTATTGGGAATTTAATTGAATTGTGCTTGGTTTGCTTTCAAATTAAAGTGTGAAAAAGGGATCAGTGTGTCCTAATATAAAGCACAAAGACATAAGGCAAACTTTCCTTTTGTCCAAGTTTCTCTGATCCTCTTCCAGTTTTAATTTACTAAGAGTGAAAAGCATCCAGCTAGGATGTAGGAACTGTGAAATAAATAAGTGCAATTACTTTTTGATTTTAGGTGGGATAAAATATTATAAAAATTCCGCTGGAAGATGTTGGCTTTGGGAGGGAAGCAGCTGAACCATGATCAATTTTCAGTTAAGTTTATTCAAAGTCCTGGCCTTTAAGGGGTAGAGTGTTCAAACTTTGTACGTTTGGTATTTAAGAAAAATCAAAATGCTTTCTGTTGAATAAACGATGTCTGTTTGCAAATGTAAGAATGTGTAAAATGGGAAGGGATACCTGTATCCATAGTGATTATTGAATGCTCACAGTACCAGAGCAATGTGCTAAGTGCTTGGGAAAGCCCAGTAGTTAAATGCCATGATCCCTATTCTCCACGAGCTTACAATGAGCCCTTTACACACAAGGGAGACTCTGAAACAAGAGGACTCAGAACTTGTTATATCAATATATTTAATTTGCAGTGTTCAGTCAAAAAACTCCTTTGTGGAAAAGTTGTCTTTAGGTGTTACTCATTGTCTCATCATGTATCTGCAGGCAATGCAACTTGGAAAGAACTTTTGAGGTTACTTAGAATCTGAGGCCTTTGGAAGGAAAAAAACAATGGCATTTAGTGTTCTAGAATCCCCGGTTATAATGCTCATAAAATATTTCTTGTCCCATATTAAAAGGCATCACACTGTGTCTCAGATTTGCAAATTTTTGCCACCAAAGTTAGGCTACCACATGGTTGTTTTGGCTTTCTTTCCAAAAGGGCTGTATACCTTTAGCTACTCCTCACTTTCTGTTGTTTTCATTCCTGTCCTACAATGCCCCTGATACTCAAACATTCTTAAAATTAACTTCAGAAGAGACTTGGAAAATATAGGTGTATCAACACTGTTCTTCTGTGAAATTTAAGACTGGGGTATGTAACTGCAGGGCGAGGGGAACCCACTCACATATGACCCATTTTCAGCCAAGGAGCGGCTGTGCAATTGAGGATTTGTTAAAGAGCTGAAAATGGTTCACATGTGAGAGTTACCCTTCCTCTCTCACCCCTCTTTGAAATTTGTTCTTGGGGTCTATGGAATCCTCACCCCCTAATTAAAAATATTTTAAGTAATAATAATAATGATGGTGGTATTTGTTAAGCGCTTACTGTGTGCCAAGCACTATTCTAAGTGCTGGAGGGGTGGGGTGGAGATACAAGGTGATCAATGTTGTCCCACATGGGGCTCACAGTCTTAATCCCCATTTTACAGATGAGGGAACTGAGGCACAGAGAAGTAAAGTGACTTGCCCAAGGTCACACAGCTGACAAGTGGTGGAGCCAGAATTCGAACCGTGTTTTTTCCACTGAGCCACGCTGCTTCTCATGCAACCAACTAAGGGTAAATTTACCAAGGTAGTCTTTTCAGGCAGATATTTTAAGTCAAATTGTGTCATTGGTTTGAAATGTAGAAGATCCACAAAGCCACTTAATTCCTGAGCCCATTACCATAAGGGTGTTATCAGAAACTGCTTCCATTAGTGGCTAACAAAGTCTATTTTGCTTCTCAGTAGGCAAAATCAGGAATGTAGAGGTTGCTGTTTACTTAAGCAGAGTGTTTGAGTTCAAAGTTTAAGGAAGTGTTAAAGCCAAGCTACCTGAATGAAGCATAGAAATGATTAGTTTGGAGGAAGGAAGATAGAGAGAAAAGGTAGTATCATGGGAAGTGATAATGTTTCTTTGTAGGAACTGATAACCTAATTTTTCAGTTTCCCTGAGCAGAGTTTTAGAGGTTTTTTTTCTTTTTGAGAGAGGAGAAACTCCCTCTCCTTTTTCCTTTAATCACAGTTCCCTGAAAACTGAAAAGTAGAGAAAACGTCCAAACGCTCTGCTAATCCTATTTTGTACCAAGGTCGCTACCTTTCATCCCCCTATCTGTTTTTAACCAGGCTTGACAGCCTTATTGTACAGAAATAATGCCTCTAAGTCTTGATGGACTGAGCTCACCAGGGCCAGCTTATTTGCTTCTTCGGGATATTGGGCTGTCTTCTATAGCATGCCATTCCAATTAATCATGATTTTCCTGGAGCTGTGAATCTGTGGGCATCATGCAGTTTGAGGTGCTTCAAACACTGTGGGAATTAATGCTTCCTGAACCTATCAGTGATAAGGCAGAGCCGTTCAGTCAATCAACCAATCAATCAGTGGTATTTATTGAGCACTTACTATGTGTGGAGCACTGTACTAAGCATTTGGGAGAATATAATACAACAAAATTAACAGATATGTTCCCTGCCCATAGCGAATTTACATTCTAGAGCATGCTCCTCCACTTGGAAGCAGAGCAGTGCCACCAACTGCACTGTCTGGGAGACCCAAGCCCCCAAATGTTATCTGACTTTCTTTATCCAGCCTCCTCCACCTATTTGTCCCCTCTATAATTCCTCACTTCCCCAACTCCCAGCACCTTTGTCAGGAGTATCGGGATTAGTGGGGCATTGGGAGGAAGCTTACTGACCTATAAGTATATTCTGTTTGGCACCCATTATAATAATAATTATATCAATAATGATGAATTATGTTTATTAAGCACTTTTAGGTGCCAAACACTGTACTAATCCTGGCTCCACCACTTGTCTGCAGTGGGGCCTTGAGCAAGTCATTTAACTTCTCTGTGCCTCAGTTACCTCATCTGTAAAATGGGGATTGAGACCATGAGCCCCAAGTGGCTGTACCTCACATCCACCCCAGTACTTAGAACAGTGCTTGACACACAGTAAGAGCTTAACAAATGCCATCGTTATCATCATTATTTCCTAAGTGCTGGGGTAGATGCAAGGTAATCAGGTCAGACACTGTCCCTGTCCCACATAGGATTTACAACTGAAGGGGTAGGGAGAACAGGTATTTCATCCCCATTTTACAGATGAAGAAACTGAGGCACAGAGAAGATGAATGTCTTGTCCAGGGTCACAGAGTAGGTAAGTGGTGGAGCCGGGATTAGGGCCCATGTCCTCGGACACCCAGGCCCATGCTTTTGTGACTCTGTTCACACATCTTGGCTTTAAGAAATTTCTGAGCAGAATGTGATATTTAGGGCAGTTGTGACAAAAAATAACTTCACAGAAATTCTATCCACAATTGCCGCTCTTCCAAACGTAGGGGGTATTTGAAATACAGGCTGTTTATTCACTCCGGGAAAGGTGAGTGACTAATGGAAGCTCTAAATTTTTGCAGTATATGAAAGAGACAGACTTTAAACCCCAGTTCCTCCCTCTGATAAAGTAGCTATGTTGTTTAACTTTAAGAGAAATGATGTCTGTTGAAAAGATGTTGTAGTATTTTTTAAGTTTAGCCATCGAGCTTGGTTCAGGTTGTTGATCATGAGCAAGAAAAGAGGTCATAGACAGACAGCCATTCTTGCCTTTAAGTCCTTGGAATTCCAGATTTGGAGCCTCATTGTAGCCCTTCTTTTGGGGGTCAGTGGAGGTGAGAACCTGATTAATTAGGTGGCCATCGTGACTGCGCACAGCAGCTGTTCAAACTACTTCCTCCTGCTTCTGTGGCTCTGCCTCATTCTGGTTCCCTGGAGTTTTCACCTAGCTGCCATTATAGCAGAAAGCAGGGATTTTTGCCAATCCCATGGCCTTCTGATGGGTGATGGGTTCAAGAAATGAAATATTTGATTGCCTCATTGAATGTGGGACAAATGGTCACATAATACTGGGGCAGGCTGGTTATTACTCGTGTAAAGAGGGTGACAGGGAGACAAATATTTCTAATCTCATCGGTGTCATTAAATTACACTTAAGATGGAATTTGGTTTTTCCAATCTGGTTTCGCCAACTTCATCTTTGCCAACCAGTCCTTCCTACTTTGTGGTTGACGTGAATGAGTGAGGGAAAATAATCTCCTTACTAGCCTTTTCTCAATATGTAAAAAGATCTCCTCAAACAGGGCCTTGCCTCGAGTCCTAATTAATAGCCTGACTGTTCCTTTGCTTACTTCATGGGCTGGCCCTCCTCACCTATTTAATCTCCCAATTTCCTCCACATCTGTTCTAGCCATTAGCACTCTCTAGAGGACCTGGTGCTGTGAAGCCCATTTGACTGGTTTGGGAGTGAGGGCAGTTGGGGACTACTAGACCCTGACTTGCCTCTCTCTGCCCTTTGGTGAATCTCTGAAGTTCCTGAATCCCCTTGGCTCTGAATCTGTTGGGCAAACTTCCCACCAGAAGCTGTTGCAACGGTCTATATCTGCCCCCAAATCCACCCACCGTATTTATCTCGGGCCCACGGTCTAGCAAAAGCATTGCTGGTGGTTTGGGTTGGGCTGTTGCCTCTCAATCCAATAAAAGAGATCATAGTTGTACTTGCAGCCAGTTAGTGTCGACTAAGCTTGGGCAGTAATTAGCAAATGGATGGCAATCTGCTACAAGTCAAAACTCACCTGTGCTTGGCAGCAGCAGTATGGGAGAGAGTTGAGGGCAGAGACTTGTTTACTGTGCAGAAGGAGGCAATGTAAACCACTTCCATATTTTTACCAACAAAATTCTATGGATACACTACCAGAATGATTGTAGATGGAAGTGGGGCATTCTGGAAGAGATGTGTCCGTGGCATCACTATGGGTCGGACATGACTTGACAACATAAGACAACAACAAGATTTGGGAAACTGCCTGATGATTACTTGCTCGGGGGTACATTTTTTGGTACAACAAATGAATCTGATCAGCTAGCAGAACTCACATGGGTGGCTTTCTAGTAGACTGAGAAGTGTGGTGAAATTGCCCTGGGCCATTGAGTTGGAAGGATCCTTAAGGGATTTTCTGGTTCAATTAATTAGCACTATTATTGTGGTTTTTAAGTGCTTACTTTGTCAGACAATTAGTCATTAAATCTTATTTTTTGAGCACTTACTGTGTTGTGTGCAGAGCACTGTACTGAGCACTTGGGAAAGTTCAGTGCAATTGAGTTGGTAGACATGATCCCTGCCCACAAGGAGCGTAAAAGCACTGTACTAAGTGCTCAGGTAGGAATAAGGTTATCAAGTTAAACATTTTCTCAGGTAAGCGTGCTCCCAACATATTCAAGCAGATGGTTCTGAGGCAGTTTTTCCGATCAGCTGTCTCGGGTAGACATTTTTAGAGTGTAGTTACCTTTATAGATTAGAAATTTGTTTCCTTGTGCATAACCAAGCCCTCTCTGGCTGCCATTTAAACTCTTGTACAGCTTATAACCATACCTCTTAGAACTCAGCCCTGTTTTTGAATCATGTAGAGGCAAGTCCCCAAAAATAGCCCGCATAGTCTCATAGCACTAGGAGATTTCCTGACAGGGTCCCGTAGCAGTTCCTCTTTTGCACGTGACTTGGCCATAGCACTATTATTTCTTCAGTGTACTGATTCTGAACCACATTTGAGTGATACCCCACATCAAAATTTTCTGAAAAGGACTGAGTCTGGTTACTGAATTTACAGGCAAGAATATACAGCCTACAAGGGTAGATGTGAACAGGCTAGAAAAATATAGCCGCTGATTCCATTAGGAATTTAATGCTTATAAACATATGGGAGTACATCTGGGAAGAACAAAACAAAGAGAAAATAGATGTGAAATAATGTCATGTTAAAGAAACCAGTGAAGGACAAAGGTCAATCGCGTCTACCAACTTCATGTTGTACTTTCCCTAGTGCTTAGTGCATTTGGTGCCTTGCACGTAGTGCTCAATGAATACCATTAATTGATTGTTTTCAAGGTATGAGGATGGATGTGAACAATCCCATTTAAGAAAATAGAAAGTAAGGTTGAAGCTGCACTGAAACAAAGGTTAATTTTAAAATGGAAGAAAGAGTTAATGTTCCCCTCCACTGCACAGTATAGTAGTAAGGGGTGCAGTTGCAGGTTAATGGGCTTAATTGGCTCAATACTAAGAATTTCTCTTCAGGGAACAGTTCACAACCTTGGAAGTCTGAGTGATTGAAATCTTTAAAGCAAATATTTAAAATAGTTATTATGGGATTTTAACAAGGGCCTTTGTGTGACAAGTGAATTAAGGCTGGATTTGAATGGACTGTGAAGAAGTATTTCTAAAGGAACACCTGATTGCATTGAAAGAATGGAAGGGGATATAAATGAAGCATGTAGCCTACACCACTTGAAATTTGGTTTAATAGTGAATCCGGTTGGATAGCAGTATTGCTTTCGTAAAATTACGGAAAGGAGAAGCGAGTGGATCAGATTGTACATTGGCAACCCATTATGTTCCAGGACATTACCTGCCCTGTCTGGTCTGTCAGATCCCCAAACACCACTCTGCTGCCACCACCCATGCCAACCTGCCCAGGAGTGCCCACAAAAGTGGTTAACCAGTCCACTAAAAGGAACATGGCCTAGTCGAAAGAGCACAGACCTTGGAGTCAGAGGACCTGGGTTCTGCCAATTGCTTGTTTTGTGACCTTGGGCAATCCACTTAACTTCTCTGTGCCTCAGTTCTCATGTTCTCCTTCCTACTTAGACTTTGAGCCCCATGCAGGGCAGGGACTGTGTCCAACCTGATTTATTTGTATCTACCCCAGTGCTTAGAATAGTGTTTGACATATAATAAGGGCTTAACAAAAAAATTGCCCTTTCATTGCGCTGTGGTTCTTTGGCTGGTTGCTACCATCAGCTTCCCGGTGGCAGGGGCCCCACAGAGTATGGTGGTGTAAACCTGAGAAGTTACCCCACTCCCCACGGTCGGGGGGCCCAGCATACACTGTGCCCTTTTCCACATGTCCCAGTTTGGCCTGGCCCAGCCTGGTCTGTCAGAAGAAACTACTGGCCTGGACTAGCTGGGAGATACAGAATAACCTCATCCAAGCACCAGTGCTGGGGTCTTTAAGATGACAACTTGGTACTGATGAAGTGTACAGTAAATGTTGGACCCACAGGCAGAAGCATCTCTTAGACATACTTGAAAGTGTGTCATAATTACTTCTGATGTTAAATGTAATTTCCTCCATGGCACCGCAGCTTTAATAAGGTTTCTTTGTACTCGTGTCAAAAGTTTTGTCGAAGGAGGCAGCTGTTGCTGCATATATCAAAAATGAGGTATTTAATATTACCACTCTAGTCTCATAGTGTCATCTTGGCAGCTCCTTCCTTTGAGTAATCTGACATTGAGGACTTCCAGCTCTCCCCTTTCTGCCCTCTAGATTCTTTTGTTGAGGGCTCTAACCTTCCTTCCGAAATCCTGAGAACTGTGGGAAACCAATTTACTTTCACTGCCCAGATCTTTTATGAGAGAAATGTGAGGTTAATGAAAACATTGTGGGTTGGGTGTGAACAGTTTTATTCAGGATCCGTGTTCAGTGTTTGCTGGGATTTGGAAACCTGCAAATGATATTAAGATTGATTTAAGTCAAATGATAAAAGCAAGCATATTCAAGGTTCAGGAGGTTATGTATTAGGAGTGGGAAGGACAAGGGCAAGGAGGTTATCTGATGGATTTGGAGGTTATTAAACGGCTACAGATTGACATCAGCACAGTTTGAACAATAATCCAGACTCTAGTTGAAACAAATGGTAAACTAGGAAAGAATTGCTTAGTGAGCTGCTACTTGAGTAATGACAGAAGTCTTGAGGGTGTTAAGGCAAAGAAAATAAACAACACAAGAAAGTCAGTATCAGGTAATAATAAAGTGGGGATTGTGTGTGGAAAGGCCTGGCAGATCTGAGTTTAGGAAATATGTCCTACTTCTAGCCAAAAATGGTTGAAGAGTCCTTGCAGTTAGGCTTGTTGGATGGCACATCAAGTCCCACTCTCTCAGCTGGTGGGGTTGTTTAGGTTGATTTCAGTATTCTGAATCATTACTCTTTATCATGAAGATAGATCAGGATGTATATTCAGTTCAGTAGAACAAAAAATTCACGGACCTCCTCCAGTTACTAGTACTTTGCAATTTGAATTTGAAGGGATTATAACACGATAGAACTGGAATGATTTTGGTGGGGCCATTTATTTCATGCTCCTGCTTTATGCAGGACCCAACCTAAACTGTTTGTCAGATGAAAGCAATCCTTTTGCAGAGACCTCTGGAGACCACTCCATCCTAGGGTTTAAACCATCTCTACTGGAAAATTTATCCTTATGTCTTACCTAAATCCCTCTTGCTGTAGAAAATCTGTTGCCTTTGATTCAGTCCCTATTGGAGTGATCTAAAGAGCCTTTCATGTAGTTGAAAAGGATCATAAGCTCTTTGAGGCCAGGGATAATGGCTTTAATTTTTACTGTTTGGTCCCAAATGCCTTGTAGGCATGCAAATGCTGTTGAGGGTGTTAAGAAGTGTCCTTCCAATTCTCTCTTCTTAACAGGGCTATCATGGGATTCAGTAATTTTCTGTGAACAGGGCACCATGCTGGCAAAATGCCTAAGCCCTCATTTTCTGTTTTCCTGTTTCCTTCTGCAAACCCTGACTTACTCCATCTATTCACCTCCCAGCCCCACAGCACTTCTGTACTTATCTATAATTGATTTATATTAATGGCTGATCCCCCCCCCCCCTCCCCGCACTGGACTGTAAGCTCATTGTGGGCAGGGAATGTGTTTGTTGTATTGTAATTTTGTGCTCTCCCAAGAGCTTAGTGCAGTGCCCTGCACACAGTAACTTCTCTGTGCCTTAGTTATCTCATCTATAAAATGGGGATTAAGACTATGAGCCCCACGTGGGACAACCTGATTACCTTGTACCTACCCCAGTGCTTAGAACAGTGCTTGGCACATAGTAAGTGCTTAACAAATACCATCATTATTATTATTCCACAAAACTTTGCATCTCAAAAAAGTCCTTTAAGAAGTGATTAAGTTGGAAAAACTAATGAAAACTTCATTTTCCAACCCTGTAATTGTAATAACAGCTGTTATATGAACAGCTCCAGTACCAACAAGTCTTATTTTATAATCAGGAGTTCAGTTTACGTGTGATAACTGGATTATTGCATCCAGATTTTGTTTTTAAAACTAAAAAAAAAGACCTGGTGCTACAAATTAATTGTTGAGATGGAGAGAAAGGGGTGGATTTTAGAGATGTTGGGAAGGTAGAACAGGCAGGTTTTGGTGACTGACAGTGTACGGGTTGGAGGAGAGACATGAGTCCAAAGCTAATGCCAAGGGTGTGGGCTTTTGAGGCAGGGAGAATGGTGGTGGTGGTTTCTACAGTGAGGCAGTGCAGCATGGTGATGGAGCAGAGGCTACTCTGTGGGAACTGATGGGAGTGGCAGAGATATGGAGCCCTGGTGTTATGCCTTGTTGTCTGTTCCTATATTGCCACTACCCTTTCCTCGCTCTGAAGTGTTGCTGAGATATGAAGTTTTCAAAATGCGTGTTGCAGAAGTGGGTGGAACAAAGATCCCCTCCTTACCACATTCCCTTGTCTTGTCCCACACTGGTGTCTCACTCCCGGGGGAAACCACCCTGCTTGTTTTGCCTGAAGAATATCAACAGAGTACTCACCCTCAGCAAAAACAAAAAAATGAAATGGATGGATTCCTGGGATATGCTACTTATTTTAATAACTGATTGGAGCCCTTTAGAACTTCATGTGTCATGATCACGCACTCCAAAACTTCATGGCGTTCTTGTTTTTCTATGCCCAGTTTCCCATGCCCATCATTTTGTTTGGATATGCCATCTCCTCTTCCTGTTCATTGAAGCAACATCATTGATTTTCTTTGTTAATCAGTGCTCTCATTTTTTTTTTACAAAAAAGCCAGACACGTTTTCTCTGAAAAAAGATGTTTTCTTTGTCTTTTCTGACTGTTAGTTTTAGTATGTATTTCTTTTCTTGTCATATATTTTTTGCTTTAATAAAAGGAGGCATTAGAGAAATAAACAGGGGCCCAAGAATTTAATCTAGATTTTGATTCCTTTCCAGCAAATCAGGTACTCTCCACTGCTCTCATCTTTGTATAAATCTGAAAAATAATTCATTACAGTTTGTTTGATGCACCATTCTTAGTTGGAAGAAAATCTCACATGACATTCCATGTTTGCTTTCCTGCATTTTAGCTATTATGGTCCCAGCATCATTCTTTTGAATTTTAAAGTATTTATGGAAAATATTTATGGTAGACAAGCAGTTGTAAAATTTGCCCGAACTAATTCGTGCTCAAACCAATTTTTTCTACCCCACTTCAGAAAATTGTAGATGTTGCCAACCATTTTACTTCTGTGTGTTTGTGTAGGGGTTTCAGTGGCCTTTCTTGCTCAAGGAACCCCCCACCATTTCCCCCAAATAATGTGGTTAGTAATTGGTCAAGGAACAGAGGGGCTCCGAAATACAGAAATTATCAATATGTCATATTTATTGAGGGTTTGCTGTGTGCAGAGTATTGTACTGAGTGCTTGGGAGAGTACAGTATGACAGAGCTGGCAGACACGTTCCCTAGAGAGGGCAAAATAAATCAGAAATAAATCATGGGAGGGATTCTCTTCCTTAATGAAAATTATAGTAGAGGAAAAAATTTAAATCCAGGCAAGAATCAGATGCTTTTCAAGTGTTAAAAATAGGTGTGTTCACCCAAGTTGGAGGAAGAGATGATAAAATACCCTTTGATGAGGAGATATAAAAATACTCTTTTCCACAGATGGCAAACTGCAGAGAAATGCCCTATGTGTGGTACAGTGTGTAATTATGTCATTTCCTCTTGATACATTTTATGAATTTGCATTAGCTGGGTGTCTGCTGTCTCTGTTTTTCCTCATGTATATTCATATGTATGTGCACATTAAAATAAAATATCAGAATCGCTAAATCTTTTTAAACCAGTCACGCGTGGCTTTCTTTATGGTAGAGGACTGAAATATTTCATGTTTTAAGAAATATTTAGTGTATCATCAGTCTCATGAAGTCAGTTATTAAGCCTGCTAAGAGGTATGCATTCTGAATCTGATAATGGAGTATTATGGGGTAGTTTTGGGAGTAAAGTTAGTCAGGGCCGAAGTCTTTGTTTTATAAGATGAGTTGATTCTTAAGTGTAGACATCCCTTAGAAAGAATCCTTCACCTGTAACTCGCAGGCACAAATGTGATACAGCATGTATTTATTGAGGTGGATGAGCTGCTGAAGTTAAACATTTTTGCTAAACAATGAGAGACAGGAGAACAATGTAAAGCAAAGAGGCAGTTTTTCAGTATCTGTTGAACGTAGCTGATTTTGAAACATCGGGTGAATTATCCCCATACATGATAGATATTGTGCTGGTTCCCACCAAGACTTATAAATTTATTATCGGAGGTGTGCAAAACCAAACCATGTCTCTGGAGAGAAATATGAAAGGACGGGGTGAAAGCAAATATGTACTTGCCAGGTTGTCTGCACAGCAAGTAAATACGAGAATAATCTTAGTTCCCCTTCAGAATGATTATGCTAGAAAATTAGTCCATTATAGAAATCTCAAACTATTTTAAATGAAAAATTATGTCTCCAAAAGCACTATTGCCTTTTATGCTTGGGGCTGTTTTTTATTTGCAGTTATTGTAAAATCAGTTCTTCCTCACTTATACATTTTCTCAAGTTTGAATGGTTCTCCTCTATGTTTGGCAATGCAGTAAGGCCTAATGGAAAGAACATAGGCTCGGGAGTTGGAGGACCTGGGTTCTAATCCTAGCTCTGCCAGTTGTCTGCTGTGTGACCTTGGGTGTGACCTTAGCTTCTCAGTTGCCTCATTTTTAAAATGGGGATTGAATACTTGCTCTCCCTCCTACTTTGAAAATAAGGCTCTTGTGGGACAGGGACTGTGTCCCACCTGATTGGTTTGTATCTGCCCCAGAACTTAGAACAGTGCTTAACATATAGTAAGAGCTTAATAAATACCATAAAAATGCCCCCAAGTGAATTTGTGGCAATTTACATTCATTGGAACGCTCCTTTTTTTGCCCCTTATGTAGCTGAAAGGACGCAAGAATATGAATTGACTGGGGTTGGTGGGTAGGGAGGTTGTGCAGAATGCAACCTGTTGTCCTCCTCAAGGTGTCCAGGGCTCGATAGACTGCCTGTTTTGGCTGTGTTGAAACAGGTAACCAGAGCCCGCTCTTAGTGCCATTTACAATTTGGGTATTAGAATATCTGAACTGAGATGCCTGGGTCGTGGGACATTTTAAAATAAGCTAGTGTATTTTTGCACATAATCGGCCTTTTTGCCACTTGAAATCCACATTGCATGCTACACAAGATGATCTCTGTCCAGATCTGAACTCATTCCCTCCTCCTGCCCTGCCTCAAATATGGTTACATCTCCTCACCCTATCCCTTCATTTAGTCTTTTGTTAACCCAGTTGGCAGCATAGCAGATGACCATATCTGCCATTCCTCACAGTTTTCATACTCATTCATTCTATCGTATTTATTGAGCGCTTACTGTGTGCAGAGCACTGTACTAAGCTCTTGGGAAGTACAAGTTGGCAACATATAGAGACGGTCCATACCCAGCAACGGGCCCTATCTGACCTCATGTCCCTGTTCATAGGTTTTTGATTTGTGTGTTTGTGTGTGACATTTGTTAAGTGTGTGCTATGTGTCAAGCACTATACATCAGCATTTGAGGTAGCTACAAGAGAATCAGACTGGACACAGTCCAGGTCCCATATGGCTGCTCTCAATCTCAGTCTCCATTTTACAGATGAGGTAACTGAGGCACAGAGAAGTTAAATGACATTCCCAAAGTCACACAGCAGACAAGTGGCAGAACTGGGATTAGAATCCATGTCCTTCTGACTCCCAAGTCCGTGCTCTATCCACTAGGCAACAGTTTTTGGTGAGAGGGCTGTTGGGGAATTAGGAAGCGTTCTTCCGACAGTGCATGTCTAACTAGATAGAATGTGATTTCTATTTTGGAAGAAACAGTTTTGTGCACCTGCGGTGTTTCAAGCAGGACATGAGTATAGTATTGCGAGTTTTCCTTAATATGTGTTTCATTAAGAATGTAACTCTGGGGTGATTGGAAAACCAGCTGCATTAGCTATGCTGTAATCCAATTCGGATTCTCCTAAATTTCAAATCTCAGTGAACAATGTTTGTATATATGGAACTGAATGAGTGGATGGGGAAAGATGAATGAATAGCATGAGGCTTTGGGATTATGTCCATGCCAGTGAAATGATCATTGTCTGGTGTGCAGAGTGCTGCACCAAACTTTTATAGGCATACAATAAAAGAATACCCAGTCCCTGGCCTTGCAAAGTCTACAGTCTGATGAATTAAGGTATCTTTGTTAAGGGTGACTTTTTATATTTGCTAGAATAAGAGTTTTCATCAAAACATGCAGGGTGTTAAGTTGATTCAAATGAACTGGCATACACCAATCAGTGGTATTTATTGATTGCTTACTATGTGCAGAGTAATCAGTTAATTGTATTTCTTGAGCACTTACTGTCTGCAGCGCACTGTAGTAAGTGCTTGGGAGAGTACAATGTAACAATATAAACAGACACCTTTTCCTGCCCAAAATGAGCTTGCAGTCTGAGGGGGAAACAGACATTAATATAAATAAATTACTCCATCTGGGATTGCTTGCATAGACCCCACAATTTGAATGGGAACAGTTGAAGGGAGGTGTTTTATCTTGCTGGCAACCATTCCTAGTAGAGAGTCCCCTGCAAAGGCAGCATTTCAGTTCCTCCTCAACCCAAGTAAGGACAGTGGAGATGCCATGTTTCTGCAAGGCCAGAAATGGGACCACCATCTGACCTCTGCCACTAGGTCAGTGCTCAGCTTCTGAGTTAAAGTAGTTCATTCAGTAAAAATGGGCCCTCACTTAAAAAAGAAAATGGTTGAGGCAATGGACTGGTAGAATTTTTACCAGAGAAAGGAAAGGAGGAAACATATATAAAACCCTAGTGATGATCCTTTAAAAATACAAAGAGTACTTGCATTTGCACTGTACTAAGTTCTTGGGAGAGTACAATACAACAGAATTAGACACATTCCCTGCCCACAGTGAGTTTACAGTCTAGAAAGCTTAATCTGGAAGGGTCACTATTCATAGTCGTTCTGCTTGCTCTGCAGCAAATTCCGTGAGCAGCATTGGCGTTTCAATGTAGACACAGAATGCACATTCCATAGTAATGCAGATCTTGGGGTTGCTGAAGTATTTTTGTCACAGAACATATTCGAGTACTTTTTTTTTTTTAAAAAAAAATTCACATCCTCGATTCAACTTCCACATCTTCTCTTTCAATGTACAAAGTGCATTGTTGGGGTTTTTTTTTGCCTCAGGTTCTGTTTCCTGCATAGAAGGATATGTAAACCAAGAAACAATTGCATAAATTTCTGGAGTGGCAGTACATGTCCAATACCAGCCTTATGGTATTAACTGACATCCCAGTGTGTTTATGAATCAAACAAAATAATACTTTGTAGACAACCTGGACCTCACCTTTTCCTGTCTAGTATTACAAGATACATAAAAAAGTGTTCTAAACTTTCAGTATTATCTCCTAGGGTATCTCGATATCAGTGGTATTTATTGAAAACTTACTGCTTGCAGAGTACTAAGCACTTGAGAAAATACAGTACAGCAGATTGGTAAACATGTTCCCTGTTCACTAAAAGTTTACAGTCTAGAGGAGGAGACAGACATTAATAAAGATAGATCATATCAGACTTCATAAGAGATTTTTAAAGAAAAAAAACCAACAATAGAAGAAGTAGTAGGGGTAGAAGAACCTGGTAGATGAAGAGATGACATGAAAGGAATACTGCTGACTCTGTCCTCAATCCTTCCAAAGCAAGAGCCTGACCTTCCTTATATTGTCAGGTTGGGAGAATCATTCCAAGCTGGTTTGAAGCAGCCCCTGTAGCCCAAGGCCCAGACGCCATCCCTGAGGTCAGTGAGGTCATTGGGTCAAGCGACTGCTAGGGTCATGGCCAAACGAAGGACAGAAAGTTTGGAATTGCTGTTATTCCTATAATGACTGCTTTTGCCTTCCAGACCTACATGTGGGTGGGATGAATTATGGTGCCTTATTTTTCATGATCTCGCCTCCAACCCCTAAATCACACCCTTCCCCCTGCCTGGAACGCCCTCCTCCTTCAAACACAACAGAACACAGTTATCTCTAGTTTCAAAGTACTTCTGAAATCCCATTTCCAAGAGGCTTTCCCTGATTTAATTTTTCTTCTTCCTAGGTCACACCTTCTCAGGTGTCATCTCATCATTGTAACCCTCACAACTCTGGTTGCACTTTTATGTAATGTCTTCTACCTCTGTTGTACTTTAAGTGCTCAGTACAGTGTCCTACAGTAGGCGCTCAGTAGATACTTAGGATTGAGTCCCTGAACACTCAGAAACAACTTGGGGGCAAGATTAAGTTCTTATGTTTATATGTTAATGCATATTTTCGTAACGTTATCCCTTTTCTGGTATATCCATGTCACAGTGACAGAGAGCGTATGTGTGTGTGTGTGTGTGTGTGTGTGTGTGTGTGTGTATAGAGGTGGGGATGGAAGCAGAGTGGGAGTGGAGAGTGGGAGTGGAGCAGAATGTTTTTACAGATGAAGCATGAGCCATAATCGGAAGAGGAAAGATTAGTAAGTTTCATCTTTACAGATAGGATTTTTATATATTTAGAAAATGTACCGAAAGGGAATCAAAGCGCTTAGGATCACTCATTTTCCATCTACATTTAGAACTTCAAAAATCGTTGATCAGAAAGTTCCCGTTCCCAGCATATTTAGTTCTCAAGATAGATCAGGTTGATGGATGAAGAGTTGGTGTTTCACTGGCAGACCGAACATAACTCTATAGTTTTTTCCAGTAGCTAGCAGAAAAATGTATTGGAGGGGATGAGATTTTCTGCAAAAATTAATTAAACTATTGTTTCCATTGGTACCCTGCAGATTTTTTTTCCATCAGAAATAGTCAGGCAGTTTAAATACTTTAATAGCTTTCAAAAACAATATTTCTAAATGTCAAGTTAATATGTTCAGGGAACATTGAGGCTCAAGGACTCAGTATGAGCTTCAAGTTACATCTGCTTCCACAAGTAGTTTTGGGAACCTTTGAGGCATTCACAGTTGGAAATGGCTATTTGTTTAAGGGGTGAAAAAGATCTTTTTTAAAAAAGACAAAGGTGAATTTTTTGTGGCATAATCTGTTCTTTCAGGAAATGAGATTTATAAGACATTTTAGACAGTAAACATTACTAAATTCTCTCAAATGAATTTTTTTGATGGGAAGAAATAAACATAATTAAACATAATTTGAATAAGGTAAGTCTCTGGCTCAGATGTGATTACTTTATTTTTTAAATTGCAAAGCAATAATCTAGTAATTAAAAAAATCCATTCAGTTTTCTATAGGCATTTAAGAATTACTGTTTGTTTTTTGGAGTAGAGTAACATCTTTCTCTGCTAGTTTTTGGAAAGTGGCCCAATGCTGAATATAGATTTCCAATGGAGCATTGTATTTCTTCTGGGTAATTGCACTGAAAGAACACATTGGCATATTGTATAGGTTATAATGAGCTGGAAGCAAAAATAAAAAAAGCAGAAAGCCTCAACAATGAATTTGTAGCACTGAATCTTATTCTAGTTTTAAAAACAAAATCTGGATGTAATGATCCAGTGATCACATGTAAATTGAACTCCTGATTATAAAGTGAGACTTGTTGGTACTGGAGTTGTTCATAAAACAGCTGCTATCACAATTACAAAATTGAAAAAAAATTCACTGGCTTTTCCAACTTAATCACTTCTTAAAGGAACCTTTATAGATGTGAGGCTTTGTGGAATGATCACTGGTGCTAGAAAGAAAGGTGGGGGAGACAGTACATTTTGAAAACAGCCATTGAAAGGTTTTGGGGATGAAACTCCTGAATTTCCTGAACTCTTTCAGGGGACAGCACCTTTCAGTTGTGCAAGAGATGTTCCAGAGTTGTTAGACTGGACATATCGATAGAGTGGCTATCAAAGTAAAACCTGAACAAGCATGAAGCTGTGTCAGAAGGAAGAAGACTTAGAGGCTGCCCAAGACAAGCACTGCATACGTGTGACGAATTTAGAATGAAAGGAACTAAGAAGATCATGTGAAAAACAAGATGCCTGAAATATGGTAGGAATAAGTGAAAGCATTTCTAATGCTAGGAGGTATGAGGGAGAATTCATGAAAAGGAAGAGAAAGTGAAGGAAGAATGATTTTTTTCCTCTAGATTGTAAACTCCTTGATGACAGGGATTGTGTTTGCCAACTGTCATATTATTTTACTCTTCCAAAGGCTTAATTCAGTGCTCTGCACACAGTGAGTACTCAACAAATACCACTGATTGAAAGCTTCTTGTTGTTTCAGAAAATAAATCAATGATTCAGTCAAATTCGTGATCACAAACCCTCTCATCCATTTGAATATTGAACATACTTCTTAGTGGACTAGAGGTTAGAGTGAAAACTCATATGTTAGAGAGTAAACTCCTTGCAGCAGATACCCTTGAATTCTTAGGGGTTGGGCTGGGTGGGCATTATGGGTTTCTGCTGCACTATGTTTGTGGCGGCCTAAATCCCTACAAAAGGACACACAAGTACTTACTCTGCCTGCCTTAGGGCAAATGGTGTTCAAGCAGGGTTTAGGGTAGAATGGGTGGGGCCAGGGCAGTTCTGGCTGAGAAAGAAAAAGGGAAAAAGCAGGGAAGCCTTAGGATGGGCTTAGGCCAGGCCATTATTTACCTCAGTCATCCCTATAATGGCTAATAATAATGGTGTTTGTTAAATGCTTGCTGTGTGCCAAGCTCTGTACTAAGAACTGGAGTAGAGACAGAACAATCAAGTCAAGCCGTCCCTGAGTAAATTCTCCTTTCTTCTTCTTCTCCCACTCCCTTCTGTGTCACCCTGACTTGCTCCCTTTATTCATCCCCATTCCCAGCCGCCCCCCCCCCAGCACTTCTGTATATATCTGTTATTTATTTATATTAGTGTGTCTCTCCTTCTAGACTGTAAGCTTGTTGTGGGCAGGGAATGTGTCTGTTATATGATAACAATAATAATAATAATGATAATGGTATTAAGTGTTTACTGTGTGCCAAGCTCTGTTCTAAGCACTGGGGTAGATACAAGGTAATCGGGTTGTCCCACGTGGGGCTCACAGTCTTATGGTTGCCTCCCAAGCTCTTAGTAGAGTGCAGTGTCTGGACACAGTAAGTGCTCATTAAATATGATTGACTGAAGTCAGGCTCTTTTTCTGTGCCACATGGGGCTTAAAGCCTAATTAGGAAGTAGAATAGATATTGCACCCCATTTTACAGATGAGAAAACTGAGGCACAGAGAAGTGAAGTGATTTACCCAAGTTCAGAAAACAGACAAGTGGCAGAGCCAGGATTAGAACCCAGGTCATCGGACTCCCAAGCCCATACTCTTTCCACTGGGCAATACTGCTGCTACTCTTCGTTCACTCATTTATACAAGTGCAACTGATCTCACCTGCCTCCAGCCCATACCTGTGTTGCAAGAGTAAATTCCTGATGGCACTCCCCCTCACCCCTCACTGGACCCAGCTGGTTAAATCGAAGAGTGTGGTTTATACAGTGCCACTAACCTAACCGTGGGTCTGCCAACTCTGCTGTATTGTACTTTCCCAAGCACTTAGTACAGTGCTCTGCACACAGTAAGCATACAATAAATATGATTGAATGAATATAGAAAGGTAAGGGCCCCATAGCACCCTACAATCCATCACCATGCCCCCCTTCTCTGGAAGGAGAAATACTGGAGTGCAAATCACAGCATGGCATTTCAAAATGGCCTTAATGAGATCATTTGAATTCTCCACTTTGATCTGGAAATAGGTTAATAAGTAACTTTAAATGGTTTGAAAAGGCTAATGCCCTAGATGGATGCCAGGTTGTCCTGAGATATGTCGTGGCCCTTTACTCATTCCTCTCTGCCTTGATGTTAAGATGTGGCACTTTCTACTGCTACAGCTTCTGAGCTCCTTGGAGTAGCCGGAGGCCACTGAAGCATAAAGGGCTTTATTCTGAGTAACCAGAATTACTTGATTGATATCCCATAGCCTTAATGTTTCTGTGAAAGATAACTCTGATGCTTGTTTGTGAAAGCTATGATGACAGGGGGACCACCACTGTACCCACAGAACTCAGAATTGAGGTGCGGACACAGAGGTCAGAGAAACTAGGTGAAGTGGGTTTTTTTTTTTTACCTCTTTTCTCTTAAAAATGATTTATGGACTACTTCTCTGAGTTGGTTTTTGGATGACAGTGGAAAAATCCAACCAGAGAGGATGTATTGCTGGGATGAATTTTCCAACATGCGAAATACTTGCAAACCAATAAAGCTCCATGTTGGTTCTCTGGGGAGTATCCTAACATCTTGGGAGGCTTCAGAAGAAGTAAGAGGCACAATCATTGCCCTCAAGGATCTTGCACTCTAAATAATAATAATAATAATGGCATTTATTAAGCACATACTATGTGCAAAGCACTGTTCTAAGCCCTGGGGAGGGGGAACAGTCAAAATGATTTACAGAGAGGAGGAAAAGATACTGGAAAGATGGATAGGTGAATAAATAAGTGCTTAGGTTACAAAATTGGTGTCTGTGAAAGTGCTGCAGGCGACAATGACCTAAAGTGTTGATGTGGTAGTTTGGAAAAAGTGGCTGGGGGAATAGTAACCGGCTAAGTTTTTTTGCTTGGTAAGGAGGAAAATGGGTAGACTTGGGAGGCTTTTGGGAAGAACAGAGATGTGAGCAGAGCAGTGCTTTAGGAAGATGTTCCATCTTCTGGAATGTTGTATATAATGAACCATGGGAGAGGTTAGAAACAGGGAGACCATATTCTAATCCCTGGAGCTGAGAGCTTGAACACCGGCAGTGTTTGTGGAAAGGATTAGGTCTATTTTATTTTAGCACTGCTGACACAGCATCTGAGCTTTGAAGTCTCAGGTGTTTTATGTCCACTTTATGTAGGGGATCTTTTTTGATGTCTGAAACACTGGGAGAAGGAGTAAATGAATGCAGTTGTGATTAGCTCACAGCACCCTAGATGAGTATTCTCAACCTTTGTGTACAAATGTATGTTTTTATTTATATATTTCAGTGATTCATTTATCCATATGTACATTCAACTGTTTTAGCTGTTTTGACCTGCTGATTCCCAGCTCCTTGTGGGCAGAGAAGGTATGTCTTGCTACTGTTGTGTGCCTAATACTCAGAGGGAGCTGAGTAGGTGCGATTGATGGACTGATTACAGGCTCAGAAATGCTATTCAACTGAGGGAGTGCAGATTTCCATGAAACATAGAATCGGTGCGTGTATGCTTTGGCAGTAGGATTGCTTCAACACACTCATTTGCCTAACAGTACCTTTTCTTTTCTCCTCCCATTTCATGGGTTGCCCCCAATTTTTGTTAGTTTCTTTCTCGGTTGGGAAAATCCCGGGATTGGGAAAGAGGGAGGAGGTGAAGGGGCAGATAGTAAGAAGGAGATTGCTACGAGGAAGCCTTAAGGCTTTGCAAAGAGCCACTCTCCTTTTAGGCTGCAAGAACATAATGCTCACATTTTGAGATTCTAACGCTGTGGAGTTCCTTTGGACCATTTAGCACAGTGATTCCTGTGGTGAACACATTGAGCTGTGGCGGGGGGTGGGGTGTCTATTTTACCAGGCAGAAAGGAGAAGCAAATCATGTAAATCTGTACCCTGGCTGAATCCATCAACATTATTAATAAACATTTTAACACATTCTGCCTTTTCCCCATGGGGCATTAACCTAAGGCATTACTTTGCATTCAGATACAACTTTTAAAATGAAAGTAGAATCATTGAAGGTACACATTGTTATTTGTTTGATCTCGAGGCATGTGCTCTTTCAAATTCCCTAACACCAAAATCAGAGTTATTTTGATTAGTCAGTTAGTGGCATTTATTAATATTATTATGGTATTTGTTAGGCACTTTACTACATGCCAGGCACTGTACCAAGTGCTGGGGTGGGAACAAGGAAATTGGGTTGGACACAGTCCTTGTTCCAAATGGGGCTCGCAGTCTTAATCCTTATTTTCCAGATGAGGTAACTGAGGCACAGAGAAGTTAAAGTGATTTGCCCAAGGTCACACAGCAGACATGGGGCAGAGCTGAGTTTTGAAGTCACATCTTCTGACTCCCAAGCCAGTGTTCTTTCCACTAGGCCATGCTATTTCCCCTAAATGCTTACTGTGTGTAGAACATTATACCAAGTGCTTGGGAGAGTACACTGCAACAGAGTACAGCATACTCTGTCCCCTCCCACAAGGAACTCGCAGCCTAGAGTGGAAGACACATTAATGTAAATGAATAAATTATGGATATGTACTAAAGTGCTGTTTTGCTGAGGGTGGGGTAAATATCAAGTGCTTAAAGGGTACAGATTCAAGCGTATAGGTGATGCAGAAGGGTTAGGTAGTATGGTTAAGAGGCCTAAATGCTAATCCTATTGCTCATTGACATCCAATTTTCCATTTGGGAAATTATTTTAAAACCACACAAGAATGAGAACTCTGAAGCAATGCAGATGAAACTTGTGTGCACTGTCTGCTTCCTTCTAATAACTAATGCTTGGCCTGCTAAGAGTGGAATTGGATCTTGCATGGATCAGCATTACGCCACAACTGAAACTGCCTCACCCAATTTATTTTGCTCTTTAATTGTAGTCCTTAAGCAATAATTAAGAAGAATCTTCTTTAGCATTTTTTTCAAAATAAATTTCGTTGTGTTTCATTAAATTTTCTCACACAAACTGTGGACTGTGTGAGACTTTCATTAACCCTTTCAAGCACCAGCCAATAAGGAGAGAGGAAAATCTACCAAAATCAAGGATACATAAATTAACTTAGACTGTGAGCCTCATGTGGGTCAGGGACTTTGTCCATCCTGAATAGCTTGTATCTACCCCAGTGTATGGCTCATAGTAAGTGCCTAACAAGTACCATAAATATTATAACTTAATACAGTTTGAGTTCAAGTCGCCCACGTGCTTTTGAAAATGCTTTCTTAATCACAACTAGGCTTAAAGAACTCTGATTTCTAGCATATGTGAAAACAAAAAATAACAAGTGTCCCTTTGTTGTCATACCTTTTTCATGTTGCCTATTTTTAAAGTTGCAAATAGTATTTAGATATACACATGAAAAATGAATTAATAATGAGAAGCATGCAGCCTTTCATGATCAATATTGGGAGGAGTGAAGGGTCTTAGTTTTTTAGTCACTTTAACAATGTGTGAATTTAACAATCTAAATCTTTCGACAGAAAATTTCAGTTGTGAAGTAGCTCTGTTTAATGAATGATTCTTTTTGAAGACTTGTTTATTGGGTCACTGGGCTTGCGAAATGTTGATAGTACTAGTGTAATTACATTAGGTCTGTTACATGTCAGCATGTATGGATGACTTTTGAATAGACTGTAAACTCGAAGGCAGGGATTGTTTCTGTCAGCTCTGTTGTACACTCCCAAACGCTTAGTAGAATGCTCTACACACAGTAAATGCTTAATAAATTCCATTGACTGTTTGACATGGGCTGCTTTATTCACCCTCTAGGAAAGGGAGAGGTAAAAATTTAATTCTGGGATGTTTAAAATCCCTGGAACCCAGGGAGAAGGATTAAGTGCATGCAGTCACAAGGATAAAATGTGTACCGATTTTCCTGAAATTTAGAATTAGCACAAGCATGTCCGCAGTGAGAGTGTTTTTAATTCATATTGATTTGTTCTTCCTTGCTTTTACTTTTCTCCACCCACTCTTCCAGGTCATGAGAGTTTCTCCCAAGGTTTTCTTCCAGAGTGGAAAAAGTGGTAGAATTGGGGAAGATGGAGGAATTGGGAAGGAAACTGGGCATTTATAGTTCAGGCACAGGATGATGGTTTCTCATTATGTAATGCATTTAAGAAATAATAGCATTTCATATAATAGCATCAACCTGGAATTGGACAAATAGCAGAAGATGAGATCCGTAATCCAGTATTCAACAGGTCAGTTTCAAGAAAAATCTTTGGGGGGGGGGAAAAACTATTTTTGAGCAGTTGCTCTTTGCCAACAAAAAGAATAGCTACAATGGCAAGGAAAGGTGGTAGATGATTAGCCAGATATCTAAAAAGGATAAATATGATAGAGGAAACTAAACTGTTTCCCATTGAAGTTTAGTTATATTTTGACATGTGAGAGTGGGAGGCGGAAGATAGAAAGGAAAGGTAGATTTGTATTTGAAAACTTGGCAGGTCATAACTGAATGGGAGAGCATTGAAAGTTTATTAGAAATTCAGATTTACATGCTGACATGTACCGCGGAAAAAAATTTCAACTGTATCCTTCATTTGACATTTTTTGAAAGTCTAATGAGATTCACTTAAACTATTGTCCTGGGCAGCTTCAGGATTCCCCTGGGTGGCCAAGTATGTGGCCTGTTATTTCACTGATCTACCAACACACATGCATACATATGAAGATTTATATATAAAACTACATGCATGTGGATGTATGACTTTACAATATTTTAAAGGATTTATGTAACCTAATCACAGTGTTGAGCTGGTTAAATTGTTTGATTAATATACCTTTTAGTTCTAAACTGCATCTGTTCTATTGTAAGGCATCCATCCTATTTCACTCTTCATTATCTAATGTTCAATACTTTTGCCTATGGAATTCAGATTATGTGATTTAAATCTTAATTGCCACACAATCAGATCTCATTCTATTAGGTCAAGTCTGGCAATACCCAGCAGTTTTCAGTCCAAGACTGGTCCTTAATACCCAGAACATCACAATTCTAGATTCAATGAAGATGGTATGCAACTTAGTTGCATGCTATAATTTGGAACCACTTGGGTAATGTTCCCTCCACTTTAATGTTACATATCCCTGTGCATGTTCCTCAGTAATTGAAAGGGATATCGGGCAAATTTGATCTGTCTAGCTTTGACTTATGCCATCCTTATCTTGGCCTTCGTGTCATTAAGAAAAAAATTGGTATTGATCTTGGACTGTACCACTACATTGTGCTGCAATTTTTCTTCCCTGCTAGTGGAATATAAATCGATAAAAGGCAGCTGCTTTAGACGCTGGCCAGATATGGTGCTGTCATTTATATATTGTAAATCCAATGATAGCTGATCAAATCAGTGCTTCTGCTGTTCCAAACTTGACATGATTGAATTGTCAATAAAAAAGATTTTACAGTAAGGGAAGGAGAGCTGACAGAGTAAATGTCTGAAAACCCAATGAAGCCCGATACAGAATGAAACAATAACCCAGGCTTTCCTTTTACAATTTCTAAAGGAAAAAAAAATGGTGGAATGTGGCTGGTGGCAATGGAGGACAAATAAAAAACTTGTAATTTTTTTTGAGGGGGCGAGGGTGGGAAGGGGAATGAAAATGACTCTTCTATAAATGTCATTGTCATCTGATTTTGAGAGCTGGTGGCTAGATCTTGCTAGTTTTTCAGTGCACCAGTACATTAGAGAGTGAACACCTTCCAAAATGTTCAGTTAACTCCTGAGGCATTGCAGACTGGAGATTGGCTTGAGTAAACTTGAGCAAGGCACTTGGCCTCTTTCCCTGTTGTTCTGCCTCGGTTCCCTCATCTGTTAATTCATTGTTGTATTTATTAAGCGCTTACTGTGCCAAACACTGTATTAAGGGCTTGGGAGAATACATTATAAGGTTAATTATACCTTCCTCGCTCAATCACCTAGGTATATTTTGAGGATAAATTGAGAAAATACATGGGAAAATACTTCGATAACTAAAGGTTCTATTCAAATTCAGAGTATTATTATTTTATTATCCACTTGCTGGGTCTGGCAGAATTCAATTCAGCGTTTTTAGAATTTAACCAGATAGAGAGGTCTTAACCTAAAGAGATTCAATAATAATAATAACAATAACTGAGGCATTTAGCATCTTCTAGACTGTGAGCCCATTGTTGGGTAGGGACTGTCTCTATCTGTTACCAAATTGTACTTTCCAAGTGCTCTGCACACAGTAAGCGCTCAATAAATACGATTTAATGAATGAATCACTGTACTGAGTGCTGGGGAAGATACAAGATAATTAGGTTCCACATAGAACTCACAGTCTGAGTAGGAGGGGGAACTGGTATTGAATCACCATTTTGCAGATGAGGGAACGGAGGCTGAAAAGTTAAGAGACTTGCCCAGGGTCACTTGGCAAGTATGTTGGCAGAGCCAGGGTTAGAACCAGGTCCTCTTACTCCCAAGTCCATGCTCTTTCCACTAGGCCATGCTGTTTCCCTGGAGATGGCTGTTTCAAGAACATTGTTACAGGGTTGGAATATTGGGCCCCCAATTCCAGTACTCTGTTTTGGAAACATGGGTAGTAGAAAGAGCACAGGCCCACGAGTCAGACTTCTAGCCTTGGCTCTGCCATTTGCCTGGTGTGTGACTTTAGGGGAGTCACTCAGCTTCTCAATGCCTCAGTTTCCTCATCTGTAAAATGAGGAAAAAATACCTTTTCTCCCTCTGATGGTGAGCCCCAGGTGGAACAGGACCTACTGTCCTAGTGCCTAGGATAGTCCTGGATGCATAGTAAGTGTGTAATAAATTCTGTCATAGTAATTATTATTAGAGGAAGTAAGGACATTCTCTTCTAGTTTTGACTTGAAACCATTTTGCATTCTGTAACTATAGGATATGGGAAGGATTGGATTGAACTACTTGAAGCAGCATGGTGTAGTGGGTAGAGCATGGGCCTAGAAGTAATAAGGCATGGGTTCTGATCCCTGCTCCACCACTTGTCTGCCATGTGACCTTGGGTAAGTCACTTAACTTCTCTGTGCCTCAGTTACTTCATCTGTAAAACATGGGGATTAAGAGTGTGAAAGCCCAGTGTGGGACAGGGACTGTGTCCAACCTGATTAACTTGTATCTACCCCAACGTTTAGAATAATGCTTGATACATGGTAAGCACTTAAAAGTACCATTATTAATTGATTAATGAAAAAGTTAAAAAAAACTAGAAAGTTCTAGCTTAATTGCTCTTCATCTGTTGAATAGCCAGGATAGAGATATCAATTCTTTGTTCTTATAAGTGGTTTTTTTGTTTTCCAGTTAGTGGGAGGAGATGGACCAATTGGACTCTGAGCATATTTTATTCCAGGAAAGTTATTTCTGAGAATAAATTCCGTAAATGTTTATTCGGGGAATGTGAAATAGAATCTTCGGGAAGCTAACGAAATACAAATTTTACCACCTGTGAAGGATGATTCAGGTTGCAAAAATATGGATTGGAGAGCATCTTTAAGAGACCTCTATGAACAGACAGAAATTTGATATCCCTTATTTTTTCAGTCACCCATGCCTCAAAATGTTGATATAATAAAGCGTGGCAGACTGTTTTCTTTTCTGCCCCATCTTATCTTTTTTTCATTATTAAAGAAAAATAATTGTAGTATTTAAGTGACTACTATGTGCCATACCATGTACTAAGCGTCAGGATAGATACAAGATGATCAGTTTGAACACAGTCCCTGTCCTAAATGGGGCTCACATTCTAAGTAGGAGAGAGAACAGATAGTGAACCTCCATTTTACAGATGAGGAAACTGAAGAATAGAGAATTTCAGAGACTTAGCTAAGGCCACACAGCATGCAAGTGGCAGAACTGGGATTAGGATGCAGGCTGTTGACTCCAGGCTCTTTCCAATAGGCTGCATTGCTGCTTCTGAGAGGACATGACTTTCCTTTCCCTGTGCTTGGAAGAAAGGTGTATTAAGCATTTTTGAATTGTTGACAGATTCTTGATTGTCACTTTATATTCTGCCAGCCTTTCTGTGCATCCTTAAATGCTCTTGTCTCTTAACATAGCATCTTTAGCCAACACTCCTACCGAGCCTCCAAATTTAGGTTGACGTTAACAACAGGTTGCTACTTTAGAATGCTCCATTGACCGAAGAGAAAACATTGGACTTGTCTTCCAGAATTCTAAATGAAGCCACCACTTTTGTTGATGAGTGTCCTGCACCACTAGCTGTAGCTGTTAAACCCAGGTAATTAGGCCACCTCCTCAGGAATGTGACCTGCTGTTCTACTTAATGGGCTGTTGTGAATCATTGTTGTTCATTCTGCATTGCTTTTATTGACAGGAAGATATTTGCATTCATTGGCAAGAAGGTTTTCTAAACTGAGTGGAAAAGTAAGGCTTTTTTTGTTTCCCATTTTACCTATAGTGTCCAAAAGCCCCTCGGTGCCCATTTGTTTCTTGATGAAATGTTTTTATGACTGCCCCTCAAATACCTTTCTGGGGGGTTATATTTTACCTGTACCTATGATGGAATAATTAGGTTTATTGAGACTTTTGTTATCTGGATGATAATCACCTTTATATGTAAGACCTGAGCTTTCAATTTGCTAATGAGTAGCCAAAGACCTTTTTCTTAAAACAGGTTTTTTTGCTGCATCATAAACTCAGAAAATTAAGAATTAGTTCCTTCTCATTATCAGCATCTTGAAGCATACGATAAATGTAGACACTGCAGGCTCTAACCTCTAGGAGCTTATGCTCTAAAGAGCTTATTGCCTAATGGTTAGAGCACAAAACATTGTACAAGAGGCTCTAGAATTGAGACCACTTACCATATGAACATGCTCATCTGACAGTTAGTCACTGATCTGGGCCCCAACATTCTGGCTGAGCTATGACCTGCTTTCTGTGTTTGCTGATTTGACTCCCACCTTGTTTGCTCACTCTGCCTTCCCCAGTTCTGGTGCAGTTTTTAGTCTCTCCTATCCCCTCCCTGAACCCTGAATTCTTCCTCCCTCTTTCCCTGATTCCCCACGTTCTGCTTCTTCTGCTTCACCGCACTCCCACTTTGTCACCACACAGGCCCAGCCCTCAGACTTGGCCCAGACCTTTCCTTCATTTTTCTCAGCCGCCAAATCCCTTCTCCCCTTTGAGACCTGCTGCGTCTCATCCTACTGCAGCCAAAGCTACGGGCACAGGGATAGGTGAGTAGGGTTGGGGTAGGGGTGCTAAAGTGATGGAGGAGCTTCTGGAATGGATCTTAGTGTGCAGAACCTGCAAGTTGATGGAAAAAATAGATTTCACCATACACCCATATTGTCAAGAAATGTATCCCCAAGGGAGAAGGAATTTATAACCTATATTTTGTGTTGTGACTCAATGAGGCAACCCATCTGCATCAAAATTAATTTGAGCCATATTTTAATAGCATTTTCCCCCTTCAATGGATTTACCTACCAATCATAAGAAGTACAGTCAATTCTCCTGTAGTGAGGGGTGGGTTCTATGAGCCGCATGTTAAGCAAACTTGTATTATGATAATTTTGCTTTGAACTTGCACTAAACCATTTATTCTGACACTGAATAGCAAACTTCTTGTACTTCCACCCTCGCACCTTGGTGAGCAGTGGATTGGACTTCGGGAGAATGTAGCATTATAAGAACTATGTTTCAAGTTCATTGGAATCTCCTTTTTTAAAGTGGGAAGAGTCATTGGAAAAGAAAGATGTGGAATGCCAATCAGGTAGCCTCCTCAGACAATAAAAATGAATTAGGAGATCTCAATCACATAGAACACACCTGCTTGAATGGAGCATAGATCTAGTGCAGCTTAATTCTGAGCAGATGCAGAATTCAAACATTGGATGTTTTCCTGACCCACTTTGAGTTTGTTTGAAAAAGGATCAGGATCCTTTGTTCTGATAAACATATTTTAGAAGTTTTTAGGTAACTATTTTGTTTTGGTCCATACTGACAATCTAAATGGATATTCAGGTTAAAAGATGTCCAAAGGAGGCCTGAATTATTCATGTATATATACATAGAGTGAATTAACTGAATAATTGATTGGGTCACCATTTAATTTGGGAGGTGCAGACTCAGCCTCTGTCAAAAGGATCTAATTCTTTTAGATTTGATACATTCCAATTGAAACAGTAACATATTCTAGCCAAAAAAAGAAAAAAATCAATATGCTCTTGATAAATCCAAAAGCACAGAATGACTGAAGTAATTTTGGTAATTATTGAAATAGTGGATAGCTTTGATATTCTAGATGAAGATTTTCTTTTTCAATGGAACTGATGAGAACTATGTGTTTTCTTCAGGCCTAGATATTAGACTAAGGAATTCTATCTGGTTGCTCTATTTTCCATTAAGGAATTCTGAATTCCACATTAATTACGTTCCCAAGAGTTAAATTGTTGCACTCTACATAACCATCAGGACAATGTAAGAAATCTAATAAACCTAACATCTAAAATATGTATGCATTTGCTGATGGCTCTTGTGCATGAACGTGTAGGAACAGACCCTGTCCTAAATAGGAAAGCATTTTCAGTGGTTGATTATTTTATATTTTTCCACTTAACCAATTCCAGTCCCATGTCCTGGATCTGCCTTTTGTTTGAACTGATGGTCCAAGTACCCTTTAGTGCTGAGTAAATGTCTTTTGATAATGACGATGTTGGGAACAAGGAGTACCTCAGTAAATTGATGAGTTTTGATCTTTAATATGTCTCTATGAGACTAGTACATTGCGAGGAAGAGACATTTTTAAGGAAAATATATATTCTTGGCGAGCATTCTTTCAGGACCAGGCAGTAACAGTTCCTGAGCTGTGTGATTGCACCAAATGTTATAGAGCAACTTAACTTGAGTCTAACTTTAGTAGCAGCAACCCTGAGGTCAGTATTTTTATCCAATTGACTTTGATGATGCCAGGCATCTTCATCCTACCAGCCCTGATCCTCTTGTTGCCCCGCTCTGAGGCATGGAGAAGCAGCATGGCCGAATGGATAGAGCATACGCCTGGGAGTCAGAAGGACCTGGATTCTAATTCCGGCTCTGCCACTTGGCTGCTGTGTGACCTTGGAAAATTGACTTAACTTCTCCGCGGGTCAGTTACTTCAGCTTTAAAATGGGGACTAAGACTGGGCCTCATGTGGGACATGGACTATGTCTAACCTGAGTAGGTTGCACTACCTCAGCGCTTAATTCAATGCCTGGAACAAAGTAAGCGCTTAACAAGTATCATTAAATAAAAAGAAAAATCTCCAGAAACTTGACAGGCCTGGCAGGGGAGGTGAGGAGGAATTACGAAAACTTGAATGCGTTGAATGAAATGCGGTTTCTTCCTCACCTGCCACAGTGAGAATGCAAAAGTTCCCCCTTCCCACAGGGTGCTAGAGAAGAGGGGCCATTTGTAAGGAAGCATGTGCAGGGTATCTAGGGCTCTGGGTGAACTCCACCACTCCTGAAAATTTTGTCTTAATTGGGCAAGGTACCAGGTTATCTACCAGTTGGGTAAGATAATTGGGTAAGATAAAATACTAGAGCAGAACTTGTGCAAGTTGTGCTTGTGCGAGTGAGTGGGGGCCCAAGATGAGTTTGCATTAGCATCTCCTTTTGGTGTACTGCTGCCCAACTGGGTAGCAACTGGAAGGTGTAAAAATTGATTTAAAAAACAAACCTAAGTATACAAATACTTCACACTTACAAGGTGGCTGCCCTGAAATGTCTGGAGGGTAGTAAGTCCATTGACATTGCAGAGACTGGGAGAGAAGAAAACCAATGAGAGACACTGTCCGGTTAGAAGCTGTAGCAAGAACAAGGAGAGGTGGGCAAGTCACGTAACTTCTCTGTGCCTCAGTTACCTCATCTATAAAATGGGGATTAAGTCTTTGAGGCCCATAGGGAACATGGATTGTGTCCAACCTAATTAGCTTGAATCTGCCCCAGTGCTTAGTACAGTGCCTTGCACATAGCAAGCCATTAACAAATACCATTAAAAAAAGTAGGTTTGAGATTGGACTCCCAAGCCAGCGCTGCTTTCCACCATTCATAATGGGCAAAGGTCTGACAATGTGCTTTCAATTCAGACACAACTGGTCACTAAGCAATTAGCAACCAAGGGGGGATTATTGCTAGGCACCAGGTATACGGGAAATCTGCTTGCAGATTAGGCTGCCAGTAGATTGGAGAGTGGTGGCATGCTGAAATAACAGTTGCGGTATTTGTAAAATGCTAACTGTGTGTTAAGTGCGTTCTGAATGTCGATAATCAGGTCATATGCAGTCTGAAGAAAGGAAACATCCACTGTCTAGATGAGAGGTCAGAGCTAGAGATATAAATTTGGGAGTCACAGATATAGAGGTGGATGAGAAAGTGTATGAGCCCCTTACCCTGTAAAATAGGGAGAGAGTGAGGAAAAACTGAGCCCTTGAGATTAAACACAGTTAAAAGGGGAGCAAAGATGAAGCCAGAGGAGGAACTATTAGAGAGATATTTGAAGAACTAGAATTGGACTGGATTGTTGAAATCAAGAAAGCAAGAATTCTGATGTGGAAACTCAGTTTAGTAGTCAGGTACAGCTGAGGCATGAAGAAGGCATAGAACAGGGAGATGATAATTTGATTTGTCCAGAAGGAGGTCATTGACAGCTCTTAATGAGAGCAGAATCTACAGGGTAGGTGATTGTAGGGGGAAGGAGATGTTACAATGAAGGAGTTCAGTCCCAAAAGGAAGAAGAGAAACTGGAGTGTGCAGCGAGGGAGATTGGGTCAAGAGGTTCTTTTTCCAGAATGGGAAATTTGAACCATTTTAAAGGTAACATTGAAAGGAGCCCCAGAAAAGGGAGAGTTTGATGTTATCAGGGAGTCAGAAGGGAGGGTGGGTAGGTAGGGCTGTAGAGGACAGATAGAGGAGGTAGGGAAATCTCCTGAGAATCAGTGGGAAAGGAGGAGAAGATGGATGGGGCAAGGAAGAAGGAGAGGATATCGTTCAGAACTGGAAAGAGATTCTTAAAGACGTTTGTGATTGGGACTGATTGTCTTGATTGTTTTCAATGAAGTCATTTGTGAGGTGGTCAGGAGTTGAGGAGGTGGAGGAGTTAGTGTTTAAGGTTGAGGGTGGGGGCTGAAGATTTGAAATGGTTTGGACTGTGGACAGGTGATGCAATGAAAGAAAAATGATACTGTCTTGCGGTGGTAAGGTAGAGTTGAGAGTGACAATTTGTAGTGTCTTAGGTCATTTCACTTTGTAGACTTCTTCCAGAAGCTCTGTGCTGCACAAGCCCAGAAAAGAATGAACTACAGATGTATTCCACATTTCCAATATCCCACAATACTTCAAATATATAAAAAGACTGATGGTGAAATTCACCTTTGAATGTGTGGCTGAAAAGGTCATTGAGAATCTCACAGTCCTGGCCACACTGTTTGTGCAATGTTTGATATTTGCAGTATCTTAGTGCTGTTTAGTTTTTGTCTCCTTGTCTCTAGTTCTTTACAAAGGAGCAAGAGCTGCTCCTTTCTTGATTGCAATAGGCCAGGCTGCTTATCCTCAGCCATAAAGTTCCAGTTTTGGGCTGGGATACAGCATTTGCTGAGGCTTTTGTTTTATGGGATCCTAAAAATGTTTCCTCTGCCCTCTTTGCTTTCAGTAGAGAATGGTAGAGGTGAATGGCAGTAGCTTCAGGTGATGAGATGATATGCAGCATGACCTAGTGGAAGGAACATAGGACTGGAAGCCAGAAAACCTGGGTTCTAATCCCCCCTCTGCCACTTTTTTCTTTTAATGGTATATAAGTGCTTACTACATGCCAGGTACTGTATTAAACACTAGGGTAGATACAAGATAATCAGGTTGGACACAGCCCATGTCCCACATGGGACTCACAGTCTTAATCCCAACTTTACATATGAGGTAATTAAGGCACAGAGAAGTTAAATAGCCTGTCCAAGGTCACACAGTAGGTAAGTGGTGGAGCCGGGACTTGAACTCAGGTCTTCTGGGTCCTCTGACTCCCAAGCTTGTGCTCTTTCCATTAGGCCATGGAGCTTCACTTGCTCCTGTGCAACTTTGGGCTAGTCACTTAACTTCTCTGTGCCTCTGTTTCTTCATCTATAAAACAGGTATTCAATACCTGTTCGCCCTCCTACTTTAATTAGACTGTGAGTCCCATGCAGGGAAGGGACTGGTGTCCAACGTGATTATCTTGCATCATTCCATTGCTTAGTACAGTGTTTGGCACCTAATAAGCAAGTAATAAGTACCACAATAATAATGTGGTAAGCCGTGGAGGCAGAGTTGTTCTTCAAGTTACAGTGGGATTATGCTACTCCTCCTCCAGCTCCTGAGAATCCAGTGGGGTTAAAGGGGAGAGATGCTCTGTAGAGAGCAGTAGGGAATGTGGTATCAACAGAGGTGAGCCCAATTTTGGGGATGGCAAAGAGATGGAGTAATTTTTAAAGTGAACTTTGGTTCCGTTTCAACAAGCTCAAACAAGATCTGAGTGATTATTCTGAGTCTGTAGTATGCCAACTTTTTATTAGAATGGCAAAACACTAACCTTGCTGAGTGAGTCATCTCACCTGTGGGTGGCAAGTGGGATCCTTTGACCCTCATCCCCCTGTCTGGCATGCTTCCTAGAACTGGGCGACTCCCCAAATCTCGGGGTCACAGCGTCTTGGTTTTAAGGTTTCTTTTTTTTAAACTCTTTGGTGCATCTCTGTGCTTCCCCCATCCCGTTCTGTACCATCTGGCACCAATCGCTTTGAAATAGTAGGGGAATCCTAGGCTTTGGGAATGGCATCCCAAGGGCCTTCAGCAGGGATAGTGAAAAATGCTTGGAGATTGTTTTTCCCCCAGCAAATGCCAGAACATGTGGTTGGGCAGCTTGACTTGCCCTGTCCTAGTTGAGCTTGGCCAGTTCCAGGGCTTTGGGCGGATCATTGTGCCAAAGTATGTGTGTGGAGAGGGGAAGGGTGGGGGACGCAGGAGATTGGCTCCTCAGATCTTCCAGATCAATCTACAGCTCCAACATCCTGGGACCAGTAAAGTGATGGGCTTCAGCTTTTAATACACCGCTTGTTTTAGGGTTTGCAACCTGGAGCACAACAGGTAGCTTTTTGGATCCAGATAACTGGTTTATTATAGTAATAATAATAATGATGGCTTTTATCTTCATCATCATCATCAGTCGTATTTATTGAGCGCTTACTATGTGCAGAGCACTGTACTAAGCGCTTGGGAAGTACAAATTGGCAACATATAGAGACAGTCCCTACCCAACAATGGGCTCACAGTCTAAAAGGGGGAGACAGAGAACAAAACCAAACATACTAACAAAATAAAATAAATAGAATAGATATGTACAAGTAAAATAAATAAATTATTAAGAGCTTACTATGTGCAAAGCACTGTTCTAAGTGCTGGGGAGGTTACAAAGTGATCAGGTTGTCCCATGGGGGGCTCACAGTCTTAATCCCCATTTTACAGATGAGGTAAGTGAGGCCCAGAGAAGTTAAGTGACTTGCCCAAAGTCACACAGCTGACAATTGGCGGAGCTGGGATTTGAACCCATGACCTCTGACTCCACAGCCCGTGCTCTTTCCCCTGAGCCATGCTGCTTCTCCATAGAACATAGGCCAAAATTCCCCTTAGGGAAGCTTACCAGTTTTAGGATTTGTCCCTTGCCTCAGGAGCTGGCCACTATCCCAATGTAGTTACTGTTTGTCACTTTTAAAGATCATGTGGTTTCTGCCATCTGCTTTAAGCTGAAATGTATCTATTTTGACCTTGGCAGGACACGGATTTCTTAAGGTGTTTCTTTTTGTGAAAAGTCGACGAGAGAGAGAGAGTGAGAGTGAGAGTGAGAGTCTGAGTTAGTTTTGGAGTATTGGCCACCATCCCCTCCTGAAAGCCTTCGCGATTAATATCTGCTGTTCCCAGGTTATATCTCCCAACAACCATTTCGGGTTTCTGTACCACATAAGCCCTGATGTACTTACAGCCAGACTTTGGCACATATTTCACATATTCTATTGCTGTAGCATTAACTAATATGTGGCTCCCCTTTGCAGTGCTGAAAGAGAAATTCACCAGGACACAGGTGGTGGTTCTGACCTCCCCTGCCCCCACTTCCCAGCAGCTGGTGCCACTGCCATCGGCTCCCCTGCCATCCACGAACAGTTGTTCCAGGACTCTTTCTTTACTGGAGCCAATTCTGGCCAGTTTTGGTTTACTTCAGGCATTTCCTTTGTTTTTCTTTCTCCTGAATGTAAATTACTTTTGAATCTGTCTCCTCTGCTAGGTTGTAAGGTCTTTGAGGGCAGGGACCATGTCCACCACCTCTATTGACTGTCCAGTGTTTCCAATACAATTGACTGCACACAGTCAGTCAGTAAACTTCCGCACTCAAAAGGTGTTTCTTTGGGCCTGCCAATTCATTCATTCATTCATTCAATTGTATTTATTAAGAATTTACTGTGTGCAGAGCACTGTACTAAGCACTTGGGAAAGTACAATACAGCAAAAAAAGTGGCAATCCCTGCTCACAACAAGCTCACAGTCTAGAGAAGTGAAAGTCTAATTGAAGTTTACTTGTGTAATCTTCCTTGATTCAACTTCAGGGGCCAGTTTATTATTCTGTCTGTGCTTGCTGTCAGAGAAGAAGGCACTTATAACAACTGGGATTTATGATTAAGAGTGTTAGAGTTTATAATTAAACATGTTGGGAATGGCAAAACCCAGCATATTCATCAGGCAGTTGAAATGTAGATGTCAGCTGAACTTTTTAGAGTGTTCCCTGTTTTTCAGTTGCTTCTTTCTTTAAAAAAAAAACAAACCCAAAAAAACCCACCAAAAACCCTCCCCGAGGAAAAAAACCTAGATGGTTAATTCATATCCATGTGCAATTAAACGAAGAATTCAGACTTCATGGAGACAACACATTAAAAAAAACACAGAAACTTAAGAGACCTATTAGTGAAGTTTGTCTGGGTGACTGAGGTACAGGGAGCCTTTACAGCTTTGACATGCACATCTTTAAGTGTTCTTTGCTTTGTGTAACAGAGATCTGCTAATACATGTTGTGTGTTTTATTATTCTTGACCTTTTAATTAAAATTCTTGGAAATGAAAGCTCGTTGCAGAACTCCAGGCAAAGGTGTTTTTTTTAACCCAGTTCAGTGATAGTTACTACAGACACATTTTAAGACACTTGTCAGTTTTTTCCTGAGGGAAAGAAACCTCTTCCACTCCTGTTTTTTGTTTTTTTTTTGTCATAGTGGCTTTTACAACTTCCATTAGACTCCATCAGCCCACTGAATGAACGCCAAAAGACCTTAGAAGAGGAAAATGGCCTATTGAAATCATCATCCGTATGAAACTATCCTGACTGAAATGAAGGAAGTGACCAATTAGATAGACTATCTTTTTCAAAACAATCAGATATTTTAGGCTTTGGAAAATGATTCCAAGTAAAGTAGTGCAGCACCATTATTTGTGATACTTAAAATGGCCAAATGATGGAAAATGTCCCCCAGAGATCCACCCTGCTTTAGGGGAAAGGCAGAGGGATCATCTGACTGGCTAATTTCCAGAATGGTGCCAGATGAAAACTTTCAAATTTTCTTTCCCTGTGATGGGAAAAAGGAAATAAACCTTTCAGAGCTCTGACCCAAAACGTTTTTAAATTCTGCTTTTTAAAGTCCCTTTGAAAAGCACACCAAAAAACAGCATTTTAAAATACCTTGATTATCAGGATAGAAGTCTCGGTTTTCATGAACATCTGTGGTGTTCATGTTGATCAGGCTAGTCACTTGTACAGTAAAACGTTGTGCCTGAGTAGATTTCAGATATAAGCTGTGGAGTGGGGGAAATGTCATAATCACAGCACGAGCTATTAGGGCTGGGTTCATGCAAGTGGTAAAAAGCCTTCTAAGGACTTCTCTCCTTTGAGGAAACCATTTAATGCTTCTTGTGGATAACAAGGCAGACTTCAATTAGATTTAGGATTTCTCCATCCATTTCTCAGACAATCCCAGGCTTCTTCATTGTTGTCATTAAATTCAGTTGCGTTCCAAATAGTTTGCTTCCTCTCTCATTACAGGGTGGGTGCTCTTCTGCATACAGATCTAATGCTGTCCACAATGCACTTAAGGAATTTTTGGCTTTGGCTTTCTGCATATATAGCTCTCTCTATTATTTGCAAACCCATTAGCATGGTTTTACAAATAACCAAGCCAAGGATTTCAAAATGAAACAGTCCCAAGCCGTCTGGCATGGGCATTGCCCATAAACTTGCCGTCTGCCTCCTGGCATTTGGATTAAAAAATCTGGAGTCTTGGCCCTCTTGGGCACAAAGGAATCACATTTAAAGCAGGGATTTTGCATCACTGCCTCAAACCTGTATATGTCTCTCTAACCTATCTTGTCCTGGGCTGGAAGTTTTTTTACAAACGTTTTGGGCTATTTCTGCTGAGTTAACTGCATCTATTGTAAGCTCATCAAGGGCTGGGAATGTTTCTGGTTATTCTGTTTTATTACCTGCTTATTCTGTTGTATTGTACTCAAGCGCTTAGTACAGTGGTCTGTACCTAGTAAATGCTCAGTAGATACCATCAATTGATGTATTGGGCACTTTCATGCTTTTTGTTGCTTTCAGAAATAGAACCCTAGCATTTGCAGCCAAGGTGGAAAGGAATGAACGAAACAAGTATGTTCCCTAAAACACATTCCTGGATACTCGTTTTAAAATATTTCAAAGATTGTTTTTTAAAAAGTGAATTTGACCATTGTGGAAGTATGTATGTATTGTTGTATCTCAGAGGATACAATAGCTAGAGAATTGGATTCCAAGGCAAAAATAACAGAATTACCTTTGCAGTTCTGTGGTGTGAGAAGAGAAAAGGGGAAGGTGGGCAAAGATCACCACCTGACTATAGAGTTGTGACGGCCATTGAGTCTCTTTGACTACATTCTATCAGCTGTTCCCTACTCCACTAACAGAACCTGGCAGAAAGGCTTGGGCATGGTCAGAGAGGCTGACCTTGGAAGGGTCAGCTGTAGACACACTTTCAAGGCAGCTGTAGTGCTCAGCAAAATGGCTTGGCCCATAAATACTGCTGTTTCTGGGACAGGTAGCTGCTAGAGTTGCCATGGATCTGAACCTGACGCTTTCACGAAAACCATCCTGGTTCATTCATCATTCATTCAATCGTATTTATTGAACGCTTACTGTGTGCAGAGCACTGTACTAAGTGCTTGGGAAGTACAAGTTGGCAACATACAGAGACGGTCCCTACCCAACAGCGGGCTCACAGTCTAGAAGGGGAAGACACACAACAAAACAAAACATATTAACAAAATAAAATAGAATAGTAAGTATGTACAAGATAGAGTAATAAATATGTACAAACATATATACAGGTGCTGTGGGGAGGGGAAGGAGGTAGGGCGGGGGGGATGGGGAAGGGAAGGAGGTAGGGTGGAGGAGGGGGAGGAGGGGGAGAGGAAGGAGGGGGCTCAGTCTGGGAAGGCCTCCTGGAGGAGGTGAGCTCTCAGTAGGGCTTTGAATGGAGGAAGAGAGCTAGCTTGGCGGATGTGCAGAGGGAGGGCATTTCAGGCCAGGGGGAGGACTTGGGCCGGGGGTCGGCGGCGGGACAGGCGAGAACGAGGCACAGTGAGGAGGTTAGCGGCAGAGGAGCGGAGGATGCGGCCTGGGCTGTAGAAGGAAAGAAGGGAGGTGAGGTAGGAGGGAGTGAGGTGATGGAGAGCCTTGAAGCCAAGAGTGAGGAGTTCTAGACAAATTCTGCCACTGGTCCTTAGTACCACCATCTGCACTTAACTCAGTAGCTAATTGCCATTTGGATGCTGCCATAATCAAAGGACAAAACCTTGGCTGAGAGTTCATTTAAGAAGCACTGCTTCCTCTTCTTCCTTCTCCTACGCAAATTCCTGTGTATTATGAAAAAATGCATTTTACAAGATTCTTATTCCTAACATCTTGAGTTTAGAAAATCAACTTGGGCTGTGTATTATGGTGAAGATGTTGGTAAGTGTCTTTTGGACATTTATGAAAAATTCTGGAATTGTCCATTCACTCCAGTGCACCATCATTTACCCAGTAAATGCTTGTTGTGCTACTATCTGGGATAGACAGAAGATGATTAGATTAGACACAGTCCCTGTCCCACACAGGATTCAGTCTAAGGCAGAGGAGAAAAGGTGTTGTATCCCCATTTTACAGATGAGAAGCAGAGAAAAGTTAAGTGACTCGCCAAAGATTATTCTGCAGACGAATTTTAGAGTCAGAACTAGAACCAAGGTTTCCTGGCGCCCAGTCCCCTGCTCTTCCTCTAAGCCATCCCTGCCTGAGGGAAGGTAGTTCCATATTACAATAGAGGAGAAAATTTTTGAACGTATCGGAATAACAATTTGCATGAGTCCCTGTAATATTATGGATTTTCAGGTTCATAGATACTTGATTTATGATTCTTATAAACCAATTTCAAGCCAAGCCTGCCTGAGATCCAAGTCAGCAGGGATGTGGCCTGGGAGGACAGAAGGCAGGTATTGTACTAGAAACTGAATTCTATCCACCGTGCAGTTCTGCACCTTCAGTCAGTCGGTTGGGTTGATGTAACACTTACTGTAAGCACTTAGGACAGTGCTCTGCACACAGTAAGTGCTCAAAGACTGTGAGCCCGCTGTTGGGTAGGGACCGTCTGTATATGTTGCCAACTTGTACTTCCCAAGCACTTAGTACAGTGCTGTGCACACAGTAAGTGCTCAGTAAATATGATTGAATGAATAAATACAGTTGAATGAATAAAGTAATCAAAATAAATGAGTAAGTATATGTGTGTATGTGCCAAGGATGGGTATAAATAAGTGTCTAAGTGCTAGAGATGGCCGATGGATTTTTACAGTTTGAAGTGATAGGACTTAATCAGGGAAGTTTTGCTGGCAGAGGTGGGATTTGAAATTATGCTTAATCAGAAAGTACCCTACTGTCCTTATTTGTCCTTAGAGTGCTCTGCACAATAGTAAGTGCTCAGTGAATACCACTGATTAATTGATTTTGCAAACTTTATGGGCATTGTCCCACCATAGACAAGTTCAGGAGTTCAACTGGATAGTTTTTAGAACAAAAATAAGTGAGACAGGGGAAGTTAGAAAAAACAGAATTGATCGTGAACCAAATTGACCGGGGGAATAGGGAATGGATCAGACTTCCACATTCTCTATCTTAACTTTAACACCCATTTACTGTAGCACGATGAGGGCTACTGCCTGTTTTAAATTTAAGCTTTTCTTCTTTCCAAGATCAAGTTCTTACTGTCAGTAGTTCTTTCCCTTGGGACATTCCTCAGTGCTTACCAGGCCCTCATGATCAAAAGTTTAATCATTCTTCCTCATCCCCCTCTCCCTGCTCAAAGCGGGAGAATGGGTTGCAATACATCTATTCAAATATCCCTCCATGAGGGTTCTTGGGAGTGGAAGATTGCTTTAAGATTGCATTAAGGCTGGGATAGAGAGTCACACCTCCATGACACTGGGGCCCGGGATAACAATGGAGCATCACCAGGCAACACTTCTTATTGGGCAAGCAAGTGTATGAGCTCTTGGCCATCTTCTGTTACATCATTAATCCTTAAAGCACCACCTGTCCACACCTAAGACAAAGTGGGAGAGACCTGTTTTGGAGGTGTGATGTGAGTCTTGGTCTCCCTGTTTTAGGGAGACCCTGTTTTAGGGCCCTAGGGAGCTTGAATGTGAGAACAGGCTTAGATAGTCAAGATTGTGGGCAGGTAACATGTCTACCAACTCTGTAGTATTGTACCCTCCCAAGCCCTTAGTACAGTGGTCTGCACACAGTCAATACTCAATAAGTACCATTGATGATGAGATATTTGGAAGCCTAACTTTGTTTTGCACTCTTCCTTCAGTCTACCAAAGTGACATTCGCTGTGTGGTTAGGAAATGATTCGTGTTCCTTCTGTTTTAAGAGAAAACATAAAGTGCTGAAATATTGAACTGTAAAAAATGGTTCCAGTCACGATTCGTAAGAACTTTAGTTCCATGTTAGTGTACAATATTACATGTACAATAGAGGATAAAAGCTTGTAGCAAGAGCCCATATGAAAGGAATAGCTAAGAGCCATTTTTCACTGTTTAATACCTGAGTAGCTTAGGGAAGGTAGTTCCATATTGTAACAGTGGAGAAAATTTTTGAAGGCATCGGAATAACAATTTGCGCTACTCCCTGTAATATTATGGATTTTCAGGTTCATAGATATTTGATTTATGATTCTTATGAACTAATTTCAAAGTTTTTCTCCCTCCTGGAATCTTTGCATCATAAAACCATCCCCTGCTGGGGAATTTCAGAGACTTTGTTTACCTGATCAAGATATTTAGAAACTAAACTGAATTTTTTTTCCTATAACACCCACGTTGCCTAGGCATTTCATCGTGGCTCTAGACTATAGAACATCTGTGACCATTATCTCAGGTTCTGGAGTTTTTCATAGAAATGAACACTTTACATGAATTGAGGCAACTTTAGCAGGAAGTAAGTGGCAGTAAAATGTAGAATGCATTTTACAAATGTTATAATTTTCGAGGATTATAGCTCCTTTTTAAAGATCCACTTCTGTAAAGCCTCTTCCAGGTTCTATTTAGAAAAAGTTGTGTGCTACTAGGCGAATACGTTTTTTGAAAATATTCCATTTTTTCAGTGAAAATGCCCCTGAATTAGATGCAACTTGGGCTGAAGTTGCCATTTTGTAGAATTCTTGTAATTATGATCATTATACAATTTTAAGCATGCTAAGTTTTTTCTTTCTTGGATTTGAGAAGAAGTGTGGCCTAGTGACATGCAGCATGGGCTAGTGGATAAAGCATGGGCCTGGGAGTTAGAAGAGCCTGGGTTCTAATACTGGCTTCATCACTTGTCTGCTGTGTGACCTTGGACAAGTCACTTGACTTCTCTGTGCCTCAGTTACCTCATCTGTAAAATGGGGATTAAGACTGTGAGCCCCACATGGGACATGAACTGTACCCAGCTTTATTAGCTTGCATCTACCCCAGTGCTTTATACAGTGGCTGGCATATAGTAAATGCTTAACAAATAGCAAAAAAAAAAAAGAATTAGTCCTTTCATTTGATATTTTTCTGCTGCTGATTTTGATGTTGTGTCCCAAGCACTTAGTACAGTTCTCTGCACAAAATAAGTGCTTAGTAAATATCATTGATGATGATGATTAAACTGTCTGTAAACTGTTAAGCTCCATGTGGGCACGGAACTTTGTTTACCAACCCTGAAATATTGTACTCTCCCAAGTGCTTAGGTACAGTGTTCTACACACAGTAAGCACACAATAAATATGATTGATTGACTGATTACACAAACCCTAAATCTTATTATTCCCTCCCACATCTATCCGTTTGATTGCCAGCCTATTGGCTTGGTGAGGATCAGTGTTCCTGTTCATCCTTTTTACCTATTATTTTGTTGCCTTATATTTTTCTAAATCTGCTTCTCCCATTGAGATAGGGAAGGAGTCAGGGTGTTGAGCAAAGACGGGTAGGGATTGTGCATATTTCCACAATGTGATAGGATGAGGTTTTCAGATCCTGAGCTACATTTATTCCAAAGGAGTCTTTTCAGTACTCAGAGACATTAGCAATGGGCTTAAGTATTTTTGTTCTAATCACATGCTCTGTTGTGTACTATAATCACTTCTTCCAAGTTTCATATTTTCTTCCTTAATGACATCAAGAAGAAATGATGAAAAAATACTGCATTGCAGCTGAATAACAGTTATTTATTCCTTCCTTCACCCCAAGTATACCTCTAGGCAAAGGGAATTTGGAGATGATGGGGTGGGACATGAGAAATTAGAATATTGTCTTCTGGATCAACCACAAGTTAAAGTTAAAAAGATTTATCCTGATGATCCTGAACTTCAGTGACGTTCTTTTGATGACTTTGGGGCCTCTCGTGCTTTTCTTTTATGGGATGGTTGAGAAGAAAGCTTAGCTGTGATTTCAGTTTGAATTATGCTTAGACACATAAGCTATATTTTGTCAGCATTCAAAGGGAGTCCAAAGAAAATGATTAACTGTAAAAGCATAAGATGTATCAGCAATCCCATGTAAGGTCCTAAGGGTTTGCAAACTGCTGTTGCTCTATTGTCAGGTCCTTGTGTGTAACAACTTGCCACGCTAAATTTTCTGTAAACGAATGGTTTGATTTATGGCAAAATGCTTACAGGGAACAGTATCGAACATTTAATGAAGAAATACAATGTTAAACATCCATTTTAAAAGTCCAAAACAGTGAACCAGTTCTAAAGTCAGTGCCTGATGAAGGGAAGGCTGGAACTCAGATAATTCCCCCTGGATACAATAATTTGGGATTATGTGAGTTGGGGAAAGAGGTAGGGCCAGGGCTCAGCTTCCACCAGCAATGCTACTCATTATTCAAGCGATTAGTACAGTGCTCTGCACACAGTAAGTGCTCAATAAATATCATTGAATGAATTGAATTAATTCCCTCACCTCCATGAGGGCTGCCATCTCTTGAATTTTTCTAGAACTACAGTCCCAGGGAGATCGTGTAACATTGAAGCTCCCCTTTGTTCTCCGTACTTTCTGGGCCCATAGTTGCGTGCAGGGGGGGTGGGTGGAAAGCAGGTCTTCAGGATATTGTCTGCTCCAGCAGGATCAGCCCCCAACCCAGTTTTGTGTAAATGCAAAGTTGAAAGATTACATTCTGACTTTTATATTCACTGATGAGCAATCTGGGCTATTTTCCTTTTAGGTAGATTTTTCCGTGCTCTATCAGGAATTTTTGGTATGGAAATGATATTTACTTTAGAAATGTAAATATTAGATACTAGAAATTAAACATTGAGATGAATATTCAAATATAAATGTGGCCAGTTTTCATTAAGACCCTATGAAATTTAACCCTGTCCTCCCCCTGACTTTCCTATCACTATAGACAGTATCACCATCCTCTGGGTCTCTCAGACCCGTAACCTTGGCATTAGCTTCAACTCATCTCTCTCATTCAGCCGTCATATTCAGTCTGTCACCAAATCTGGTCATTTCAACTTTCACAACATCACTAAAATCCACCCTTTCCTCTCCAACCAAACTACTACCACGTTAATCCAAGCACTTAGCCTATCCTGCCTTGATTGCTGCATTAGCCTCCTTGCTGGACTCCCTACCCACTCCAGTCCATACTTCACTTTGCTGCCTAGGACATTTTTCCACAGAACCATTCAGTCCATGTTTCCCCACTCCTCAAGAACCTGTGGTGATTGCCCATCCTTCTTGCATTAAACAGAAACTCCTTACCATTGGTTTTAAAGCACTCAATCACCTTGCCCCTCCTGCTTTACCCTCCCTGATTTCCTCGTACAACCCAGCCAGCATACTGTGTTCCTCTAATGCCAACCTACTTAGGATACCTCGATCTTGTCTATCTCACCACCAGTCTCTCACCCACATCCTGCCTCTGGCCTGGAACACCCTCCCTGTTCATATCCAACAGGTAATTACTGCCTTCATTTTCAAAGCCTTCTTAAAATCACATCTCCAAGAGGACTTGCCCAACTTAAACCCTCATTTTCCACTCCTTCTTTGTTGCTCTTGCCTTTGGTTTTGCACCCTTTATTCACGCCCTCCCTCAGCCCCACAATGCTTATGTACATATCCACAATTTATTGAAATTAACATCTTCTCCTCCTCTAGCCTGTAACCTCACTGTGAGCAGGGAACGTGTCTACCAACTCAGTTATACTGTACTCTCCCAAGCGCTTAATATAGTGCTCTGAACACAGTACGTGCTCAATAAATGCAATTGATTATTTGATTGATTACCCTATGGTAAGAACCCAAATGTGCATGCTTCCTTTTTTTTGTGCTTACATTTTTGATCTTAGTATTTTAATAAAGTTTATTTATTTTTGCCTTTAATTATACCCATAATAATAACAATTGTGGTATTTAAGTGCTTACCGTGTACAGCACACTTTAATAAGTGCTGGAGTGGATACAAGCAAGTCAGGTCGGTCACAATTCCTGTACCATAGGGCTCACAGTCTCAATCCCCATCTCACAGACTGTCAGGCTCACAGATTCAGTCCCCATTTTACAGATGAGGTAACTGAGGCCCAGAGAAGGGAAGTGATTTGCCCAAGGTCAGAGAGCAGACAAGTGGCAGAGCCAGGATTAGAATGCCTGACCTTCTGATTCCCAGGCCCGTGCTCTATCCACTACACCATGCTGCTTCCCAGAAAAAAAAACCCTTTTAGCTTGAGTTTGGATGGGCTTCTAATTAAAATGTGTTTCCACCAATTCACAGTGATACATTTCTATGGTAAGCAGGTAATCAGCTTTAAACTTCAAATCATGCCGATGCCAAGAATTGGAATTTTTCCGTGCAAACGTCTGGTAATCACAAGCCCCCAAATTATCATTATCATTTTACTGCAGTCTTTAAATAGAATGCAAAGAAAAGAAGATTGCATTTGCTAGTCCTTTGCATAATTACCTTTTGTTACAAGTCCTGTCTGAACTACTGCATCAGCCTTCTCTCTGATCTCCCATCCTCGTGTCTCTCTCCACTTCAATCCATACTTCATGCTGCTGCCCGGACTGTCTTTGTCCAAAAATGCTCTGGGCATATTACTCCCCTCCTCAAAAATCTCCAGTGGCTACCAACCAATCTGCACATCAGGCAGAAACTCCTCACCCTGGGCTTCAAGGCTGTCCATCACCTCGCCCCCTCCTACCTCACCTCCCTTCTCTCTTTCTACAGCCCAGCCCGCACCCTCCACTCCTCTGCCGCTAATCTCCTCACCGTACTTCGTTCTCGCCTGTCCCGCCATCGACCCCCGGCCCACGTCATCCACCGGGCCTGGAATGCCCTCCCTCTGCCCATCCGCCAAACTAGCTCTCTTCCTCCCTTCAAGGCCCTACTGAGAGCTCACCTCCTCCAGGAGGCCTTCCCAGACTGAGCCCCTTCCTTCCTCTCCCCCTCTTCCCCCTCTCCATCCCCCCCATCTTACCTCCTTCCCTTCCCCACAGCACCTGTATATATGTATATATGTTTGTACATATTTATTACTCTATTTATTTATTTTACTTGTACATATCTATTCTATTTATTTTATTTTGTTAGTATGTTTGGTTTTGTTCTCTGTCTCCCCCTTTTAGACTGTGAGCCCACTGTTGGGTAGGGACTGTCTCTATATGTTGCCAATTTGTACTTCCCAAGCGCTTAGTACAGTGCTCTGCACATAGTAAGCACTCAATAAATACGATTGATGATGATGAAGGAATTGTAAGCTCCTTTGCATGAATTGGAGAGGCCAGGAGAACTCTTGGCAGCTGACCACCAGTTCAGGTCTAGCCTGGGCACGTGCAGATGTTTTGGGGCCATTTCCTGCATTTGATTCTATATTCCAAGTGTGCAAATGCAATCTTCCTTGAGCCTGATCTCATGGAGACTGGTGATTTGTCTAGGCGAGTGTATTTATGCACCCCTGCCCTCTGCTGGATCAGAACAGGCCTCCTTCAGCACATGTGAGAATGTTGCTCACTGGTGGCTGATATTCAGGGTTGAAAAAAAGCATGATGACACCCTGCCCTGCTATGAAGTACTGCTCAGGCGATGTGTAGGATTTGGGAGCCGAATGCCTCAGTTGTCTTGTCATCCCAAATAGTGCAGGAAGCAGTCTTGGAACTTGCCTGCTTTTAGCATTTTTATTGACGAAAAGTTTTGCCAGTTGGGGGAAAGCCTGGGGGCAAGGGCTCTTTGGGTGAATACTTGAATCTCAAAAGTTTTTTCAGTGGATAAGGGAAAAACACTCTGGAATGATAGTCTAGAAGAAAGTCCCCTTTTTGTAGTATACACAGTCATAAGAAGTCCCCCTCTAAAATGTTTTTTCCAATTTTTAATTTTTTTGACAAATCTTATTTTCATACGGAGGCTAAAAGAAACTCTAGCATGTAATCTCACTGGGATTAGTAAAAATGCAAAACAGGCAACTGTCTCACAGGCAATAAAGGGAATTTGGCGTATCACTTTGGGTTACAAAGCCTCCCTTTAAGTACATTTGGAAAAACTCCTTTAACTGATTTCGTCCTCCTTCCCCTACCATGTATCTACCATCTTCATGTCTTTTCTTTTTCCCTCTTCTCTTTATCTCCTCCAACCAGACCTCTTCTGGGTACACACGCACAAAATTTGCCTCTCTCTGGAGCACACTAATCTCCTGTGGGGTAAAGTTAAAGCTGTACAAATTGCTTTTCTCAGTGACAGTTTCTTAAAGTTAATAAAATAGACTTAACATTATGTGTAGGTAGTTATATTTGCATATCTGGTAATCTGTTGCACAGAAGTTGCCCTCTTGTTCACATATCCTGTAATACCGATAGCCTAACCTTCTGCAATGAGTATATAGAAAAAGGAAAATTGGCATGTGTTGGATTTGTTTACCCTCTGGTTTCCAGAAGGTTTTTTTTCATTCTTTAGGAAATAATAGGAAACTCAACCCATTTGTGAAGTGAGCAAATATTGATTATGGAAAAACGGATCCCTTAATGGATAAATCTCTTTCCCAGGTGGCCTAGTGGAAGGAGTTTGGGCCTTTGAGTCAAAGGACCTTAGTTCTAATCCCAGCTCTGCCACTTGTCTGCTCTATCTGCTGTGTGACCATGAACAAATGACTTGACTTCTCTGTGCCTCATCTGTAAATTGGGGTTTGACTGTGAGTCCCAGGTGGAACTCATGGGACCAATATGATTAACTTGTATCTACCCTAGTGCTTTGTAGAAAGCGTGGCACATAGTAAGTGCTTAATACCTTACGAAAAATAGAAAAAAGCCAGCTCAGAGAAGTGCCTGGAACAATTAAGAAATTGGTGAAAGACTGATGAGGATGGATGTAAACCATTTAAACGTGAAACACGGCTCATGTAAACCACTGTAATGGAGCAGTCATACTTTTGGGAAGAGAATACCTCAAAAGTCTGCATCTTACCAGATGATCAAATAGCCAGGTCACAAGATAGAATATGGAAATAGCCATATCCTAGTCCAGGCAAAGTGCACCTTCCCTCCTGAGGTTCCAAGACCTTGTGACATTCATTTCAATCAGAAATATTTATTAAACAATCTTAATGTGCGAAACGCCAAACTAGTTGCAGGGAAGAATAGAACGTCTGGACTAGGTTTAGTCAGAGGTCTGAGAGAATGGTTCTTTTGTGTCACCCCATGGAGAGGGTGTTGAGTGTGGGTTCAGTAAAGGACTATTCTTAGGGCATTTCTAGAGTGGGGTGCTCCCAGCTCCCATTCCACATGACCCACCAGTGTTTCTCTTCTGGCAAATTGGCTCCATGCTATGATCATCCTGCCAGATATTCCTCATATCAGTTGCTTTCTTGCAGTTCTAACTTCAGAGAAATGTGGATATTGACCACCTCGTACCTCGCATCAGCATTGTTTTAGAAATGAATGATAGTGGTGGATACCTAATACCCTATTGATTTAATAAGCTGGCACTTCTCAGGCTTTACTTTGCCCGTGAGCTGCAAAGAGAACCTCTCTTTGGAAAGTTCTCACCATATGGCTGCCAGCACTCCCAGGCTATTTCTCATTTTCTGTGTTAATAGAAGCATCCAAACTATTCCCTTTAGGGGGATTTCTAAATACTGGAGAGCATTGTTATGAAGCATGGCAGGACCAGTTTGTTCTCTTTCTGGCTTCTGAAAGAGCAGGCCCTTGCTCTTTCCATTAGGCCATGCTGGAGAGTTGATGGGAGATCCTGATTTTCACCAGCCAGCCAGGAGGTTTCATTAGAGTGTGAGTACCTTGAGGAAAAGGAATACATTCTCTCAAATACTCCAAATACAATTCTCTCTACTCGGTAGGTGCTCAATAAATGCCATTGACCTATTGATGCATTCCAAAAAGTTAAATTTGGAGTTTCATGAGAGAAAATTAAGCTTATGGTGGGTAGGAAGCATGTGTATCAACTGGTCCAGGCGCTGAGCATAGTAAGTGCTCGCTAAATTTGATTGCTTGATTGAAAATTAAGGAAACTCACCACAGAGGTTACCAGGCTTTGACAAGTTCATAGTTGGACAGGGATAGGGCCTTGGACAGATCTTTGGGATGGTTCTAAAATGGCAAGAAAGACAGAAAAATAGTAAGAGGTATATGGAGGCAGAGAAAGTGAAATCGAGACAGGGAAATAGAAAAAAAGCAGAGGAGTAAGGAGATTGGGAGAAGGAAAATGAGAGAGAGAGAAAAGAGATGGAGGACAAAGGTGGGGCAAGAAGAGGGAGATCAAAGGAGAGAGATCCAAAGGAAATAAAGGAGGGCAAATAATCGAATAGAGTGCAGGGGAAATAATGATAAAATCTCACCTCCTCCAAGAGGCTTTTCCAGATGAAGCCCTCTTTTCCCTGAATCCCTCTCCCTTCTATTGTCATTTATGCACTTGGGTCTGTAACCTTCAGCCCCACAGAACTTATGTACATATTTTTAATTAATTGATTAATTCATTAAGCAGCATGGTTTAGTGGAAAGAACACAGGCTTGGGAGTCAGAGGATATGGGTTCTAATTCTCCCTTGGCCATTTGTCTGCTATGTGACCTTTGGCAAGCCACTTAACCTCTCTGTGCCTCAGTTACCTCATCTGTAAAATGGGGGGTTAAGGCGTGAGCCCCACATGGAGCCACCTTATTACCTTTGTCTACCCCAGTGCTTAGAACAGTGTTTGGCACATAGTAAGTGCTTAACAAATACCATCATTATTATTTGTTAAGTGCTTTCTATGTGCCAAGCACTGTTCTAAGAGCTGGGGAAGATACGAGGTAATCAGCTTGTATATTCATTCTGTCTGTCTGTCTGTCTCTCTCTTATTCTGATACTTTGATCCAGTCAGGAACAAATTGGTCCATTTAGACCCAGACACTTACAAATACACACATTCAGATAGACTTTTATAGACCCAGACAAATACTGGACCATAGAGACATAAATCAATAGACTATTTACTGCTGCATGAACTGCTTCCATCCATGTCCTGCCAGTGGGACTTCCTGCTGCTGCTGCCAGCTGGATCCTTTCCTGGGGGTCCTTAGGACAGCTAAAGCTGGAGCCCAGCCCTCCCTGGGAGGTAGAAGCAACTAGAGCTGGCCCAACCACCATGACCAGCTGGCCACACTAGAATTGGCCCTTCTAGGCCAATCATGGAAATTTCTGGTTGGGCTGAGTGGTGAGTTTCTGTCTACCCTGGAATTTCCCTTCACTACCCTGGAAGGGTCAACTCGGACCTTATTTTTTGATGGTTACACCAGCGGCAGTCATCACTGCTGCCCCCTTGCATTACGGCCATGGTGGAGGGTTCTTTTTCTCTCCATCCAAATTGCTACCACATTAATCTAGGCACTTATCCTACCCTGCGCCTTGATTATGTATCATCCTCCTCACTGATCTCCCTGCCTCCTGTCCCTCCCCACTCCAGGCCATACTTCACTTTGCTGTGTGGATCATGTTTCTTCAAAAACATTCAGTCCATGTTTTCCCATCCTAAAGAACCTCCATTGGTTGCCCATCCACCTCCTCGTCAAACAGAAACTCCCTACCATCGGCTTTGAAGTACTCAACCACCTCGCCTCGTCCCACTTCACCTGGCTACTTTCCTACTACAAATCAGATTGCATACTAATGACAACCTACTCACTGTACCTCAGTCCCATCTATCTCTCTGCCAACCTCTCACCTATGTCCTGCCTCTCCCTTTTCATATCTGATAGACAATTACTCTCCCCGCTTTCAAACCCTTATTTGAAGGCACACCTCCTCCATGAGGTCTTCCCTAAGCCCTCTTTTCCTTTTCTTCCACTCCCTTCTGCAATGCCCTGACTTGCTCCCTTTAGTCATCCACACTCCCAGCCCCCAGCATTTAGGTACCTATCTGTAATTGATTTATATTAATGTCTGCCTCCCTCACTGGACTGTAACCCCATTGTGGGCAGGAATTGTGTCTGTTACATTGCACTCTCCCAAGAGCTTAGGACAGTGCTCTGCACACATTAAGCACTCAATAAATACAATTGATTCTTTTCAGCTATCCCAGTCAAAAGTGGGACTCTTAACATCCTTGGTTAAGCCCTGTGGGTGGCATGGCAGAACCTCAGAAGTCATGCCCATTCCTTCTACTGTGGGATATCTGATCTGCTTATTCCCAAGAACAGAATGAAGAAGCCATTGTAAATAGAAAAAGGCATAATCACAGAGCTAACTATTCCAACTACTTGGTCTTTGTGACCACACATGTTTGATATTTCCCCGGGGGCCCTTAATGTGCCTGGAGAATTCCAAGGTCAACACAATTTTAGGGCCTTGGGTTTCATTCCCTCTGTTGGTCTGACAGGATTTCTCCTTAGGTTCAGAATCCTGGGTAAGATCTGTTGAGAGTTTTTACTAATAATAAATATTAATTGTAGCATTTGTTGCACACTTACTATATGCCAAACATTGTACTATGGACAGTAAAGCTTAGTCACAGCACGTATTATGAAACCACAAATAACTTAGTACTTCTAGGGTTTGACTAGATATGAAGAAACCTGTTCCAGGTCCTAGGGTGTTCTGCTGCTGTGGCTTTTACATACTGAGTCCTTTTGGACCATTCAGTCTCTTAAAGGAGCACATCTCTACAAGGTATGTTGCCAGCATCTCTACTGTAGCTGCTGTCAGTCAGGCAGATTTTCAGACCAACTGGGAGCCAAGCCTGAAGATGCCAACGTATGGAAAAAAATACCTGTGAACTTAGACCTCAATCAAATGGATTTCAAAGAACCATGTGAAACGCCACAAAAACTGTTGTTGCAAATTTCTCCCATTAGATATATTTAAAGTGAAGCAAAAACATGTTTCATCAAGAAAACAAGTTAATTTGGGATTTTACTATTCCAAATGAACACTTGTTTTCTCCGTTGCAGACTCTGCTGTAGCCTCTTTTTCTTCTCTGTGCCTACCCCCACTAGTGATTATCAGGACTTAACAAATGCACTCACTTCTCTCCGGTGAATGGAGAAATCAGATTTGAGAGGCAAGCTGCCCTTTGATACTATTTGTAATTAGTTAACACAGCAGTGGGAGGCAGAAAGATATTGAGCAAAGATATCAAACAACCTAAACCACCAAACAGATAAGGCAAACACAGGCAGAGAAAAAGAACATCTGATGGATGGATACTTTGTTTGGTGAACTAAGCCAATATTTGTTGAGGGCTAGTGATACACAGTACTGGCTTTGGAACATTAATACATTCTAAGATCTGATTTCTTTTGATGATTGGTGTCACAAATGATTTTTTTCTGGTGTCTCTTTTCTGAATTACAGTAGAATGGAAAGTAATTCAAGTATTAAGTGTGAGAAATAGCTTAAAAGTTTTGTAAATCTTGTTGAATATTGAATTACAGTTTCCTTTCTTTGAAGGGGACTGGTACTAGCCAATTCCTTTGCCTTTTCTCCAGTTAGACCTTTCTCCATTTTACTGTTCCAACCCTGTTGTCTCAGCCTGGATTTCAGTTAGACCCATAGGAGGTCTAAAATCGATTACTCTGGGGCAGGGCCGAACTACAGTGTAGGTGGTGGGGAGTTGGGTGGGTAGGGGACAGAGGGATGATCAGCGTGGCCGGGCACCCGTGGGTTTTAATCAATCCAATATTCATGTGATTGCCTGTACCCACTGTCGTCTTGGGGTCCATGCTCCACGACTAACTGCACATGGACCCCGACCAGAAAAATGTGACTAGAGAAGTGCCTACAACTCCTGATTTCAGGCATATCTTCCCATCGGTTCTCAGGTTGTTCTTGATTATGAAATGGTTGGATAGAATTCAAGTATAGGGCCTGTCTAGTCAATCAATCGTATTTATTGAGGGCTCACTGTGAGCGAGCACTGTACTAAGCATTTTGGGGAGAGTACGATATAACAATTTGAGACACATTCCAAAAGTTGTTTGGCTGTGGTGGTTGGCATTAGGCTGGTAAAATCATGGACCATATTTAGAGCTGCCATCCCTAGAGGAATTGCCCACTGCCCACCTGCTGCTGCTTACTTTGAAAAGGAGAATGGAACATTAGATGGTGGGAATAAGAGCAGATCAGATGGGCAACAGGATTGGAGAGGTGGGAGAAAATGGGTGGGAAGGTGAGAAGACAGAATAATAGGTCAGGCAAAGAGAAGGATTTGTGTTAAAGCCACATATTATAATAACAAAAAATTGTTGAGGCATTTGTTTGCCAAGCATAAGTATTTAACACTAGGGTAGCAACTTAGCTAGTCAGCTCACTGTCTCCCATGGGGCTCTCAGCCTAAGTAGGAGGGAGAACAAGTATTTATTTCCCATTTCATAGTTGAGGAAACTGAGGCACTGAGAAGGAAAATGAGTAGCTCCAGATTACATAGCAGGCAAGTGGAAAATCTGGGATTAGAATCCACGTCCTCTAAAACCTAGTTTGTGCACAAAGTAAATGCACAATCAGTTTGATTGATTGTTTGCTTCTCTTACTGGTAATAGGATAGGAAGCTCCACTTGGCCTCCTAATTCCACCCTCCTGCTGCCTTCTTTATGCTCCTGTTCTGCTCCTGTTCCCTCAATGTCCACCCTCCAAGCTGAGTGGAGGATGATTTTTCAGCTCTCCTGGGGTTCTTTTATTAAAATGGTTGTTTCAGGGTATATGGCCAGTTATCATGTATTCCCGGGGCCCAGAAACAGAGAACATTCACTAGTTTAGGACCAAACCGTAAATTAATGCAACAAATTTGCAGTGCTCTTCAGGCCTGGACTCTGAAACAAATTAGATTGTTACTCCTCTCCACCCACCAACTCTCACCACCAAATTCCCCCCAGTTTCCCCAGGGTAAGAAGTAGAATAACAATGGAAAATATGACTCAACATGAAAACTGTTATGCTCATTGCCATCAGGCCCATATTGCTTTGAGCATGATTGTGTCATTATGGAGATACAGTAAGCCTGCTTTCAGCCCTCCCATCAGAGATTCAGCCTAGAGATTTCACCTCTACCCCTCTCCCTTTTTCATACCCCCTGCCCCTCCACACAAAGGACAAGAGTCTCTGGCCGTTCCAGATCTGATTGGTTGATGTAGAACAGCCCAGGTCCTACATCCTGCACTCTGAGAAACCCCAGTTCTTCTTGGTTCATAGATGAGAAACATGTTGACCAAACAGAAAACTGGGGAGTCTTAGTCTTTATTTCCTCTGAAAATGATTTTGTAAACAGTAGCCATTTCCTATAATTGAGATAGTTTCTGTCTATTAACTTAGATTGAAGGGATTTCTAGGGGATCACACCATTATTTAGATGACTGTCCTGATAAAGGTAGAAAGAGTAAGATGCAGGCATAATATTTTACATCAAAAATGGAGACTCATGTGTATACAAACACACACTCACATATGTATGTTTTATTTGAGCTGCAAAAATGTAAGTCAGGAACGAGACAGATTTTATTATGTACTTACTGGGCTAATAAAAGTAACAATTCCCATTTACATTAGAGAAATTTGTTCACAAAGTTAAATAAAGGCTGTTTTGAATCCAAGATTTATATATCAATTACATATATTAATAAATACATATAATTCATTGTAAAATGCCATCATTTTACGGTTTCATTGTTGATCACTGGTGAAAAATTAGTTTTTAATTACTGATATTATTGTCATTATTAATACTCATATTTATTGAACACTTACTGTTTGCAAAGCAGTTTACCAAGTGCTCAGGAGAGTACAATATAACATCAAACGCATTCCATACCCACAGTGAGCTCACAGTCCCAGTGTTCTAAAACCCAGTGATCTTGTCTCATTTCTGATGCTCTTATCTTTCCATGTTTGAAATCATCTATTTCAGTGGCTGCCAATTATTTTTTTACTCCAAACTGTTTCCTAAATTCAAAATTGCATGTCTAAAATATGCACCTAGTAAAAATATTTATAACAAGCATGACAGCCAAATCATTTTAATGAAAGATTTATATATTTAGATATATAAAATTAAGGTTATGAAGAATGGAATGCCCTTTAGATTGAAAGAGTGATTGGGTGGATTAAGTCCTTTCAGGAAAATGATGTGGAGTGAATCTTCATTCCTCCCTTAGGTTGATTGAGTGGCCTGTGTCTAGGGAACCCAAATGGACCCAAATCCCTAATGAAGCTAAGAGTTAGTGTTTAGTTCGGACCTTGCCTGGGAGGGAAGAGGGAAACAGGGAAGTCATTTTTGAAGGTCTTTTTTTAGTGTATGGTATTAAGTGTTTACTATGTGGTAGGTACTGTACTGAGTGCTGGGGTAGATACAAGTGAGTCAGGTTGGACAAAGTCCATGTCCAAAATGGGACTTACAATTTTACGGATGAGGTAAGCTTGTTGTGGGCAGGGAAATGTGTCTGTTGTTGTATTGTACTCTCCTAAGTGCTTAGTATTGTGCTTTGCACACAGTAAGCACTCAATATAATCGAATGACTGTATGAAGGTAACTGAAGAATTATGTGCCAGGCACAGTACTGAGCTCTGGGTAGATATAAGCCAATCAGGTTGAACATAGTCCTTGTGCCACAAGGGACTCAAAGTATTAGTCCTCATTTTTAAAGATGAGGTAACTGGGGCACAGAGAAGTTAAATGATGCGCCCAGGGTCACACGACAGAGAAGTGGCAGAGCTGGGATTAGAATCCAAGTCCTTCAGACTCCCAGGACCATGATCTATCCACCAGACCACACTGCTTCTAACTACTCAATCACCAAGAGAAAAAAAAAAATCCTTCAATGCATGGGAACCTTAAAAAAGTGACATTACCCAGTATTATATCACTGTCTTGAGGTTTCTATGGTGCTTTACAATTTGTTTTTTACTATTGGCATATTCGATCCCAGGCCTGCCTGTATAATGGCCTGACTTTCAACAGAATCTGCTATTGAATGGTGGAAGCTCAATGGAAAGGTTAAAAATCTACTTAGAGCTGAAACTGGTAAGCCAATCCAGCATTTTTTCCTTTTTCGGAGATCAAGACAAATAGCCTTTTTTAATTTTTGCTTGAGTCAAATGAACTGTGATTAATAAAGTATATCTCACCAAATAACTTGATTTATCTTGATAAGTGATGCAATTTGCTACATATGCATTTTTCAGAAAACTGCAATCAATTCCAGGTCAAAGTCCATTAAGGCACTACACAAATTGATAATGAAACCTTAAGAATGCTCTGGAGTTTGGGAACTTTAAATCATGACTTGCTATAAATTAGGATGACATACATTAAGAATCATTTTCCAACAAGATGATGAAAATTCATCACCATTCATTATGCGTAACTTCAGCGGCACATTCCATTAATTTTCCAACCAAAGTAAAGGAAGTGTGAGTACTTTTCCTAAAAGTTGCTACACTATTTAGACAGGTATGATTTTATTAATGAATCAAAGCTGTCATTAGTCTGCATGATTTTAGTATCTTGTCATGTCACTTCAACCTACAAATTGACATGTGTAAAAGCTTGACATTACCCAGTCTGTTGAAATTACAATTTCTACAAATTCATTCATTCATTCCTTCATTCAATTGTATTTATTGAGCGCTTACTGTGTGCAGAGCACTGTACTAAGCGCTTGGGAAGTACAAGTTGGTAACATATAGAGATGGCCCCTACCCAATAGCGGGCTTACAGTCTAGAAGATGAGTGAGGGCATCCCTTAAAGGCAGGGATCGAATCTACTAACGCTGTTGTATTATACTCTTCCAAATGCTTAGTACAGTGCTCTGCACCCACTGAGTGCTCAGTAAATACCAGTGATTGAGTGATGTAATTTAAGCATCTTCTTGGAAGCTTCAATTGTGGACCTTGAGGGAGGCTTAATCTCTGCTTTGTTTCCCCAGGAGCCAAATGAAATAATTGAATTTGTGTTGCCATGCCCAGTATATCATGCATTTACAATGCTTTCTGACAAGCTTGGAAATGCATTGGACATTTCAACTGTTTAACAGTCCCGAAATTAAGCATCCTGTTTTGGAATTTTAAGCAACCCCCAAGTGCTGCCCCCGGATTGAAGCCAGGACAGTAAGGATTTTCCTTAATGTGTTGTGAATATTTGGAAGTCCCAGGAGGAGCCATACATCACCTGGTGGAAAAAGCACCAGACAGGGAGGCAGGAGACCTGGATTCTATCCCCAGCTCTGCCACTTGCCTGCTGTGTGACCTTGGAAAGCCCATTGAGGCTATCTGTGCTTCAGTTCTCTCACTTGTAAAATGGGAATGAAGTACTTCTTTCCCTTTTAGACTGTGAGCCCCTTGTGGGACTGGGCCTGTGTCCAATCTGATTTTGTAATTACAACACTTAACCTGGTACGTAATAAGCACTTAATAAAAATGACTTAGTTGTAGGGACACAGAGACTGACTCCCATGGTCTTGGAGTTGGCCGTGAGATGGGCTGCTTCATTCCTGTCCCTCAGGTACCACTAATTAATAATAATAATAATAATGATAATAATAATAATGATGGCATTAGCGTGGCTCAGTGGAAGGAGCATGGGCTTGGAAGTCAGAGGTCATGGGTTCAAATCCCGGCTCCACGACTTGTCAGCTGTGTGACTTTGGGCAAGTCACTTAACTTCTCTGTGCCTCAGTTACCTCATCTGTAAAAAGTGGATTGACTGCGAGCCCCACATGGGACAACCTGATCACCTTGTATCCTCCCCAGTGCTTTAGAACAGTGCTTTGCACATAGTAAGTGCTTAACATTATTATTATTATTATTATTAATTACACTAACCCACATTTCTCGCTCTCCTTGCTCTGTTTCCCTCAGAGTGGCAAACACAGGATTTGAAGCAATCTGAGAAGGAAGTAGTGTGGCCTAGTGGAAAGGGCAAAGACCTGAGAGTTCAAGGCCCTGGGTTCAAGCCCCAATTCAGCCACTTTTCTGCCATGTGACCTTCACATGACTTCTCTTTGTCTCTGTAAAATGGGAATTGAATACCTGTTCTCCCTTCTGCTTAGGCTGTAAAGCCCCATGTGGGACAGGGATTGGGTCTGACCTGATTAACTTGTATCTACCCTAACATTTAGTACAGTAAGCACTTGATTAATGGTATTTGTAAAGTGCTTAGTAGAAGCAGTAATAATAACAATAGTTATAATAATGTGAGAATCACTTGTCTTCTAGAGAATTACCTGAGATCTTCCCAGAACCCTGCTGGATCCCTTTTCAGTAGTCAGCCACCTTAGGTATGCTAAGTTGCTGAGTATCAGTACTTTCTCTGCACACAATTTGGTCCAAAATGATTCTACTGAATGCACTGAAAGTATGATTTCACATTTTCAAATTAAAAACTCTGCTAATATGTGAAATTTTTGCAAGGAAGTCACTTTATTTGCTGAGAGAACTTTATTGGTCTTGTTCAACCTGGACTCAAAAAGGGGTTTCACAAAGTCTCCAGTTGCCACATTTTAATACGTGACAACTGTCTGCAGTTTATGTGTTCCTGGCAGTGTAACTACCCAGCTGTGGCATTCACCATCTGGCCTGGCCTCTCACTCACCCTGCAGCATGATTGACTAATGTGGCAGCAAAACATTTCCATTCAGTTTGGCTGGAAGAGATGGACAAGTGGGTTTGATTTTTTGAGATGTAACACAAGGGAACTGAGAAATTTCCTTTCAGCCTATATTGCAAGAGAAATCTTCAATATCAAGGTAGTTGGAAAAGAAGATAAAACCATAGCTGTAGATGCAGAGAATTGATTTGAAGAGAAAAATGATAAAAGAATAATTACAAAGAAGCAAAGAGTGAGGTGATAATAGGGAAGGAAGCCTAATTGCTCAGACAAGGAAAGCGGAGCTTCTGAAATAGTTTTCAATGAATCAGCAAGTACCCTGTAATTCCATTGAGATTGTTATATGAGGGAAAATAAAGTAAATATTGATAATCAACCATTATGAGGAGAATGATCTCTGATGAGCTGACATTCACTCTGACTTTGACAGAATGATAACATAACCAGAATTATTTGGAGCCTTCTTTTGAAAGTTTGGGTGTGAGTATGTGTGCATCCTTGCTCATGTGTGCCTAACTATTATGTTAATTTTAGTGTTTTTCTCCCTTTGCAGCAAAGCAGTAAGATTGGTATTTTTTGCCTGCCCAACTCCCCTTGGTAACAGACTCTATATGCATGCCCTTCACTGGGGGAAGAAGTGTTTTCTTTGGCTATGCACCTCTCCTCCCTCCAGCTTTAATGAGTGTCCCCTTTTTGATTCATTTGGTCATATTTATTGAGCGCTTACTGTGTGCAGAGCACTGTACTATGCGCTTGGGAGAGTACAATTCAACAATAGACAGATAGATTCCCTGCCACAGCGAGCCTACAGTCTAGAGGTGGGGAAACAGACATTAATATAAATCAATAAATTACAGATCTGTATCTATTCTATTTATTTTATTTTGTTAGTATGTTTGATTTTGTTCTCTGTCTCCCCCTTTTAGACTGTGAGCCCACTGTTGGGTAGGGACTGTCTCTATATGTTGCCATCTTGTACTTCCCAAGCGCTTAGTACAGTGCTCTGCACACAGTAAGCACTCAATAAATACGATTGATTGATTGATTGATTGATAAGTTCTGTGGGGCTGGGAAGGGGATGAATAAAGGGAGCAAGTTAGGTTGACACAGAAGGGAGCGGGAGAACAGGAAAGGGGAGCTTAGTCAGGGAAGGCCTCTTGGAGGAGATGTACCTTCAATAACGCTTTGATGTGGACTTAGTACAGTGCTCTCCACACAGTAAGCGCTCAGTAAATACGATTGAATGAACGTGGGGGAGAGTAACTGTTGGATTTGAGGAGGGAGAGCGTTCCAGGTCAGAGGCTGGATTTGGGCGTCTTGCAGTTGTGGCATTTAGTGGGTAAAAGTCCCATGCCTCCTTTGCCAATATCCTGCATAATTTACTAAACTTCATTATGTCTGTACTAAGCCTGCATTTACCCCAGCTCTTTTAGATTTCCCCCAAAGGAAGCTTCTCCATTCCCCTGATCATCTTGGTTGCTCTTTTCTGAATATTTCCCAACTTTAATACATCCTTCCTGGAATATAGCTGTAGGAACCACACAGTATTCAAGATGTGGGCAAACCATGTTTTTAAATAGAGGCAAAACCATTGGTTGCTTGGTTTTCTATCCTCTTCCTGATGATGTTCAAATTGGGTGGTTTTTAGCTGCCACATATTGGACTGATGATTCAGCGAACAGCCACCAGTGGGTCTGAGACCTCTTTCCTGAGTTGCCTCTGACAGCTTAAACCTGTCATAATAATAATAATAATGATGATGGCATTTATTAAGCGCTTACTATGTGCAAAGCACTGTTCTAAGCACTGGGGAGGTTACAGAGTGATCAGGTTGTCCCACGGGGGGCTCACAGTCTTAATCCCCATTTTACAGATGAGGTAATTGAGGCTCAGAGAAGTTAAGTGACTTGCCCAAAGTCACACAGCTGACAATTGGCAGAGCTGGGATTTGAACCCCTGGTGAACCCCTGGTCATCATATAGTTGCTATTTGGATTGCTTTTCCGTAGGTCTGTTTCCTTTGACTTGTTCACATCGAGGCTCACAGCCTCAGCTTTATGAAGTTTTTCTGCATTTCCCCCCCATCTTAATGGCCTTTCACCCCTGAAATAGCCCAGAATAATCTACAAATGTGAAGATTTCACTGCATATCCCCTCCGGGTGATTTAGGAAAATGTTGAACAAAACTGGGCCCTGGGGGACCTCACTGTAAGGTGACCGGCTATTCCTGACCGTTGTTTCATATCTCTTAGCCAGTTCTCTACCCTTGACAAAACATTACCTCCATCCCATGCTTACAAAAATTTTTTCATAAGCCTTCGACAGAGGGGCTCCCATCACCTCATCCCAGACTGTGCATGTGAGGCTTTTTTAATGGTATTAAAGTGCTTCCTGTGTGCCAAGCTCTGTACTAAGTGCTGGGTAAATGCAAGATAATCAGGTTGGGCACAGTCCACTCCCACATGGGGTTCAAAGTCTTAATCCTCGTTTTATAGATGAAGTAACTGAGGCACAGAGAAGTTAAGTGACTTGCTCAAGGTCACACAGCAGACAAGTGGTCCTTGCTCTATCCATTCAGCTCTATCCCCACAGCACCTGTATATATGTATGTATGTTTGTACTTATTTATTACTCTATTTATTTTACCTGTACATATCTATTCTATTTATTTTATTTTGTTAGTATGTTTGGTTTTGTTCTCTGTCTCCCCCTTTTAGACTGAGAGCCCACTGTTGGGTAGGGACTGTCTCTATATGTTGCCAACTTGTACTTCCCAAGTGCTTAGTACAGTGCTCTGCATACAGTAAGCGCTCAATAAATACAATTGATTGATTGATTGATTGATTGATTGATTCAGCTGCCTCTCAGGTTGCTGCTACCATCTTGTGACTCTTAGCTTTGGAATCTCCAGAAAACATGGGGATCATCTAGGTTCTTCTGCTGCTAACCTCCTCACTGTACCTCGTTCTTGCCTGTCCCGCCATCGACCCCTGGCCCATGTCCCCGCCAGTCTGGAATGCCCTCCCTCCACACATCCGCCAAGCTAGCTCTCTTCCTCCCTTCAAAGCCCTACTGAGAGCTTACCTCCTACAGGAGGCCTTCCCAGACTGAGCCCCCTCCTTCCTCTCCCCCTCCTCACCCTCCCCATCCCACCCGCCTTACCTCCTTCCCCTCCCCACAGCACCTGTATATGTGTTTGTACAGATTTAGTACTCTATTTTACTTGTACATATTTACTATTCTATTTATTTTGTTAATGATGTGCATCTAGCTTTATTTCTATTTATTCTGATGACTTGACACCTGTCCACATGTTTTGTTTTGTTGTCTGTCTCCCCCTTCTAGACTGTGAGCCCGTTGTTGGGTAGGGACCGTCTCTATATGTTGTCAACTTGTATTTCCCAAGCGCTTAGTACAGTGAGCCCACTGTTGGGTAGGGACCGTCTCTATATGTTGCCAACTTGTACTTCCGAAGCACTTAGTACAGTGCTCTGCACACAGTAAGCACTCAATAAATACGATTGATTGATTGTGCACACAGTAAGCACTCAATGAATATGATTGAATGAATGAATGAATGAATGAAAGCTTTGGGAGGCGACCTGAAGATTGAACAGTCTCTCTGCAGTAAAAACATCTTGGTGTCTCTGCTTTATGTGCAGGGCTAGCTAGCTCGGAGTATTACAGGAAAAGATGACCATCTTTGTTCTTAGCTCCCCCTTGGAGTTATAGTCCCTGTTTATAGTCCCTTTCCACTCTAGGATTCTAGCTCTCTAAAACAGTACAGTGGGCTGTCAATCTATGGAACTCTACCCCCCAACTCTATGGAAAGGTTATTACCCCAACTTGGGTTGCATAAAAATCCTGCTTCAGTTTCCCGTTCAAATAATGGTATTTATTAAGTGCCTTCTGTGTAGAGAGCATCAAACTGTGAGCTTGGAAAAAGAGGTAAAAGCATGTTACGTTTTTTTACCTTTTAGAGGTAAAAGAGGAGCAGCATGGCCTAGTAGATATAGCACGGCCCTGGCAGTCACGAGGACTTGGATTCCAACCTCAGGTCCAACGGTTGTCTTCTGTATGTCCTTGGGCAAGTCACTTAACCTCTCTTTGCCTCAGCTAGCTCATTTATAAAATGGGTTGTAAGAATGTGAGCCCCATCTGGGATATGAACCGTGTCTAACCTGATTTGCTTGTATCTACCCTGTCACATAATACAGTGCCTGGTACATACAAAGCCCATAACAAATACCATTAAAAAATTCAGTTTCAGCCCTCGAGAAGCCTACAGTCTAATGGAGGCAATAAGTAGACCCAGTTAATTTTTATAACAAGAGGATAGAAGCAGGGAAAAGTGATCAGGTGCCCAAGTAGACTATTAAAGCAATCTATATACAAGAGCTACCAGGGGCTGTTAGTACATGACTGCTGTGGTGGCAGTTGAGGTGATTTGAAATTTCTCTTCAGAAAAAGTTTGTCTCAGATTACAGATTATTATAAACAAAAGCAACAATCGTTCTTTTATAACTCTGGAATAAAGACTCCAGACAGATGTGAAGAACAACATTAGGTTATGTCTACAGATGTGGGAATTGAGGCAGAGGAAAAGCATTTCCAGCAAGGTTAGAAGTTAGGGAGTTTCACAATCCAAAGGAGAAATGCTCTGTTGCTTTTGTGCTTGTCATTAGTCCAGCAAGAGTGACTTGACTAGGATCCCTGGAGTTGGAAATTAGTGCATTTTATCTTCTGTTTTGTGGTGTTCAGGTGGTTAATTTTGATACACAGCTTTAGAGAAAGTGGGGGAAAAAAACACCTTCAATTGCAGTGAACACTTTTCTGACAAGCCCGTACACCAAATAACAGCCTATGATTTCTTAGGCAATCTTGACAAAAGGTAGTTTCCTAAACCAAATTGCATTTTGATATAGCCTGTATGATCACTTGAGCCATACAAACCCCTTTATTTTCCTAGGTGATCTTTTGATATAACCCCATGTCCTCTACTACTTTTCTCCCTGTTATGTCAGAGTTCTGCCTACTGTTTCAAGAACTCTCATTGTCCCTGATTCTTTCTTCACATCCAAACAAAACTTTCTGATCCCAGCAGATAGCCCAAGTCAAATAAAACAATTGGATGTTGTCAGTTTCATACTTTTTAAACTATTTTGGCTGTAATGTTTTACCAACTCTTTAAACATTTTTTTACACTTTCCCAGGAGCTCACATGAAGATATTATAAGGTAAATATTCATCCTACATCAGGTAGAAAAGTGACTTGAAAAACCCTTAGTTATTCTCTACAGCACCTGTGTATATGTATATATGTTTGTACATATTTGTTACTCTATTTATTTATTTATTTATTTATTTATTTATTTTACTTGTACATATCTATTCTATTTGTTTTATTTTGTTAGTATGTTTGGTTTTGTTCTCTGTCTCCCCCTTTTAGACTGTGAGCCCACTGTTGGGTAGGGACTGTCTCTGTATGTTGCCAACTTGTACTTCCCAAGCGCTTAGTACAGTGCTCTGCACACAGTAAGCGCTCAATAAATACGATTGATGATGATGATGATGATGATGATTCTCTCAACTTCTGAAAACACCAGCTTATTAGGGATCAGATTTTTCCTGTCTTTAAAAAGGTTAACTAGCTTGTTGGACTGGCTACCTATTCATTTCGTAGCCAAACTAAATATTTTAGAGATTGAGGAAAATGCTACCACATTAATATTTTAACTAATGAACATTCAATTCATGGTGACAGGTTCTATAGATCATCTAGGAGAGAGAGAGTGTGTAAGAGTGAGAGACTTGTGATTAAAACAACTATTGGACAAAAATTGCTGCAGCTGCCTCCTGGTTCTTACTTCAGGATTGAGAGGCAAAATCATGGCTGCTTTCCAAGTCAGTAAGCAGGAATGGTTATGAGGTGATGGAAACGTTGTCATAAAAGCTGATAGTTAATTCCTTGGTTGGGAAGGTTGGATCTTTGACATGACTTTTTATAATAAGATTTCTTTTGGGTAGATTCGCAGCCCAGAGCTGTGTATTAGGTGAGCCCCCCTCTTCTCCACTCCCCATGAGCTGGAACTCCTTACCCTGTCATTTGGGGCTCAGATGGCTGATAGAGTTTTGGCAGACGTGCTTGGTAATGAGCACCAGAAAAAGTGGATGCAATAGGGCAAATAAATCCCCGAGGCCTTATGTGTCTGTGTTGTGCTTGGATTGCAAGGCAGAGGAGAAGATCGTAATAATAATTATATTTGTTAAACATTTACTCTGTTTCAAGCACTGTACTAAATGCTGGGATAGATTTCAGGTAACCAGGTTGGATACAGTCTCTGTCCCATGTGAAGATCACAGCCTAAATAAGAAGAGGAGGAACAGATATTTCATCACCATTTTAAGGTGAGGAAATTGAAGCACAGACCGGTGAAGTGATTAACCCAAAGTCACACAGCAAAGCAAGTGTCAAAACTAGGATTAGAACCCAGGTCTTCTGACTCCTAGGCCTGTGCTTTTTCCACTAGGCCACACTGCTTTCTATATTGCTGGAAACAGCTCCTCACCGGCTCTGTCAGCTCCCTCGTCTTGGGCAGTGTGCTAATAACCATGACCAGGCCTTCTGTGACCACTTACAATGCTTCAAGCATTCCTGCTGCTCCAAGTCTTAGAGACACTCAGGGCAGACATGCAAGGACCCTTCTTCCTTTTCTCACTGACTGGTTTTTGGAGGGGCCTGGGGCCAAGGCTAAAGTGACCAGAAATTTTATCATATTAGTTCATTGGAGCTGGGCCAAAAAAGGACAAGGAGAGGAACAGAAATGAGGAAGCAGGGAGGAAGGGGAGAGAGAAAACTGACAGGTTTAGCGAGGGACTGAATGTGAGAGTTAAAAGATGAGGATGAAGAGGGTCGATTGTGCAGTGCCATTCAGAGTCTCTCATCCCTGCTAGTTGTGTTCTTCCTGAGGCACAAATTGTAGTGAGCAAACAGGGTGGGAGTCATGTACAAATTTTGTATGTGCAAATTTTTGAATTTTGTTGCTTTCCCCTACCTGTGATTTAGTTTGTCTGTCTCCCCTGCCAGATTGTAAGCTTGTTAAGAGCTGGAATCATGCCCACTAACTCCATTGCAGGCTGAGGAGGAATGGTCAAAGACATAGGATAAGACCAGTGGAGAGCACTGTGAAACCAAAGCCAGAGTGAGTTTCTGTCAGGTGAGTGTAGTCAAGAGTATCAAGGCAAACGAGGTCAAGGAACTGTAGAACAGAGTAGAGCTTATTAATGTTGGCTTTGGAGAGCCTGCTTTCAGTGTGAAGAGGGCAAAAACTCAATAATAATTAATAGTAATAATTGTGGTATGTTAAGCGCTTACTCTGTGTCAGGCACTCTACTAAGTGCTGGGTGGGAATACAAAAGTGTCAGGCTGGACACAGTCCCTGTCCCTCATAGGGCTCACAGTCCCCATTTTACAGATGAGATAGCCGAGGCACAGTGAAGTGACTTACCCAAGGTCACATCCGGAAGATAAGTTGTGGACCTGGGATTAGAACCCTTGACCTGATTCCCAGGCCCAGTTTCTATCCACTAGGCCATGAGTTGGTGGAGAGGAAGTGAAGGAAGTGAGTATGTACAGCCCATTTGGAGAGTTTGAACAGGAATGGATGCATGGTGGTGTGAGGCCTATAGCTAGAGGATGCAATTGGACTCAGAGGAAGTTTTTTTTAGAATGAGGGAAACTTGAGTATGTTTGAAAACTGAGGCAAAAGAGGCCCAGGAAAGGGAGATATTGAAGACAACAATGAGAGGGGAAGAGAAGGCGGAAGTAAGTGTGTTTCAAGGGTGAGTATTGTTAAGGTCCTGGCACAGTATTCACCCTGAAACCCTAATTTAGTATTGTCAACTACAAATTCTAGTATTTTTTAACCTTTTGCCTTTTCTTCAGCTTTTCTGAGTTGAGCCAATAAAGACCAAAAATAAATTATGTATTACTGAACCATAGAATGGTAGATCTAGACCTAGACCTAGGCAGGGTCTAAAAGGATGTAAGACCAAAAATTAACCCGGATAAGTAATACCTATAAATAGAAAATAATTTTTAATATTCTGAATGTGTATAATGAGATAGTTATGATACAGGTTTTTTCTCTGAATTTTCAGTGAGCTTAATTTTAAGTAGCTTTTCATTATTCATTATCTTAATATACCGATATATTTCAGGAAGATAAGCTCCAAAAAGAAAAGCATAATTATAGGCTGGAAATTAATGTGAGCAAAATGCCCTGAGAGGTTTCTTTGCTTTGTCAGAAAATAGATTGCTTTTTCCATCATTCACTTGTTGCTGTTATAAATGCCCACCATATTTGTCCTTCCCATGAGCCTTTGGTTTTTTCCTGTGTTTCTAGCTCCTCAGTCTTTAATATTTTTTAACCAGTGACCTTACCTTAAGTTACTTTTTATCCTCCTCTGTGTGTGTCAGTCTGTCACCCAAGTGCTACCCATTGCCTCCCCAATATATCTTCTTGCTTCCACAGTTCCCTCTCTCCTCCTTGCTCTCTCCCTCTCACTCTCACTCTCCCTCTCCCTCTCCCTCCTTGGATCCCATGCTTTCCCATCTCTTGAATTTATACTGGCAGCAGCCAACTGTGGTTAGTGTCATAGGACAATTGGGTGCTTTGAAGTTTTTAACCAGTAATTAGCTTTGTCTTAGAAACCACAAACCATTAGTCTTGTCAGTGAGCCAGCCCCAGCAGTTGAGACCAGTCTCTCTGCCCAGTCGAAAACAAGAGTATTTAGCCTTTCCAGTGAGTCTTGCTAGGCACCCTCACCTTCAATGCCTTATTAAAAACACATCTCTGAGTTCTTTCTTGGCTAACCCCTCATTTAATCTTCTCTCACTCCCTTCTGCATTGCCCTTGCACTTGGATTTGTACCCTGTATTTATCCAGACCCACAGCACTTATTCTTGTCTTGCTGTCGTTTCCGACCCTTAGCGACGCCATGGACACATCTCTCCCAGAATGCCCCACCTCCATCTGCATTCATTTTGGTAGTGAATCCATAGAGTTTTCTTAGTAAAAATATGGAAGTTGTTGAGCATTGCCTCCTTCCATGCAGTAAACTTGAGTTTCTGCCTCAATTCTTCCCCATGCTGTTGCTGCCCAGCACAGGTGAGTTTTGACTTATAGCAGATTGCCCTCCATTCTCTAGCCACTACTCAAGCTAATAACGGAATGATTATGCCTCTGCTTGACACTCCCTCCTGTAGTCAAGACTGGTAGAGTACTGGAAACTCACCAGGTGCCACACTGAGAGAACAGCACTTATTAAGAGAACAGCACTTATTACATATCTGTAATTTATTTATACTAATGTTCTCCACACAAAGAGAGATTGATTGGTACATAGAGAGTTGGACTCTGAGAAGCCATGCATGTTGGACATTCATATCCGGGCTCTGAATTTGTGAAGGAAGGTGGAAATCCATATTAAACAAGCAGCTATTTTTATTGGGCCCCAAAATTCTTGCCAAAAACCATACTTCTTATGTGGTGTGTTTTGATAAGCAGCCAATTTAAAATATTGACCCTATTGAGTCCATTGTCAGAACAGGGCAGTACACCATTTCTTTATTTTTAATGTATATGTTTAAATTCTTTTTTTAAAAGTGTTTCTATTTAAAACATTCTTAGATTAAAAAGACTCATTTTAAAATTGTGCCTGACCCATGTAGTTGTAGCTGTTTAAACCTCGTTTCTCCTTTAGATCTGGATATCCCATTCTGCTCAAATGTACTATGGGTAGGATATAGTCCAGTGTGTTTTGTCTGGCTAAGAGCACTATTTCCATTCACACAGATGTTCCCTCTTAAAAATGATTGAATCTCAGGAGGCCTGTCAGCCCTTATCACCCACTTGCCCTGATAGAAAGCTTATACCAATAATTTGCTTCTTCTTGTGTCATCCCACTTCCCAGATTGGGGTAGAGCTTTTTGGAGGAAGGTATCTTAATTTATTTTGGGATGCTGAAGATCCTGCTCTAGGAAGGGAACAAAAACCAAGGCTCCTGCCATGTGTAGACACTTATTTTATTTTCCCCTCAGCTGGAGAGGCAAACTGTGAGCAGTAAAGGATAAAGATGAGGACTGGACTGGTACTGCAAGAGATTTGCCAGCAAGAGTCTGGAAATAATAGCTTTCATTTCTGGTTATTTGTCTTATGAGAAGGGAGTTTGTCTTTGAGGGGATGGGAAGAAGAATGAATGCATATCTAAAAAGCCCAATTTCCATGATTTGAGAGAATTTCTACAAGAGTAGAAACCTTGTTGCTTTAAAACCAGTAGTTGAATTTCTACAATTAAAATTATTACTAGAGTCTCTACTTTGGTCAGTACATTCCACAAATGACCTTTATTGAGTAGATAAGAAATATGATGCCAAAAAACCTGAAGTTAACCAAGTATTTGGATTTGCCTGAGGGATTGCAAATCTAGATCAGATGCAGTCCCTGTTCTATTTTGGGCTCACAGTTTCAATAGGAGGGAGAACAGGTATCGAACCACCATTTTACAAATGAGGAAACTAAGACCCTGAGAAGTGAAGTGACTTGCCCAAAGGCACACTGCAGGCAAGTGGCAGAGTGGAATTAGAGCTCAGATCCTCTGCCCATGCTCTTTATACTAGGCTACGCTGCTTCAACATCAGAGACCACTCCCTTCTCCTGGAAACCATATATAACCTTGGTTATGCTGCCACAGGGTTTTTTTTGGTTCTCTTACCTCTCAGGACAAACCTCCTTAATATCTTTAGCCAAATCATTTTCCACCCATCACCTCCTAAATGTGGGTGTCTCTCAAGGCTCTGTTCTTGGTCCCCTGTCCTTTTAACTTTACGCTTACTCCTTTGAGGAGCTCATCTGCTCCCACTGCGTCAACCAGCACCTCTATTTAGGTGACTTCCAAATTTACCTTTTTAGTCCCTCCATTTCCTTTTCTTTGTAGCCTCACATTTCCTTCTGTCTCCAGACATCCATACCTGGAAGGCTTACCCCTTGTCTTTAATAGGTCCAACACTAGCACCTCATCTTCCCTCCCAAGTCCTCTTTTCCACTTAAATTTCCCATTACAATTGATATCACAGCCTTGGCATTTCCTTTGATTGTCTGTCAGTCTCTCCCCCCCACCCCCAATAGTCAGTCACCAAATCCTGTCAGTTTTTCCTCCATATTTCCAGGATCTGCCCCTTCCTCTCCATCCAAATCTCCACCCCCCATCCCAGGATCTCACGGTAACCTGATTGGTCACCTGCATTAGCTTCCTTCCAGGGTTCTCTGCTTCTAATCTCTCCTTTTGCCAGTCCACATTTCACTTTACTGCCTGGGTGCCTTTCTAAAATGTCTTTCTGCACGCAATCTCTCCCCATTCCTCAAAAACCTCCATTAATTATTTATTTCTTTTAGCATCAGACAATGCTTTAATTCTTTCTCCCTCTTGCTTATCCACTCTCTTCTTCCATCTACACACCAGCTTGTACTCTGCATTCCTTTCATGTGCCTCTTCTCACTATATCTGGTCATGAATATTTTGCCTCTGAACCCTTGCTCTCTCCCTGTCTTCTTCTTGAAACTCCCTTGTCCTTTAAATCTAACAGTACCCAATTTTCAGAACTCTTCTGAAGTCCATCGAAGTCATGATCTTCCATTTACCACCTGCACTTTGAGCTACTTTCATACTTGGGTATTTTCAAGTCATAATATTATACTTGTGTACCTAGGGTCTTATATACTCTACTTTTTAAGTACTTGTTCATTGACATGAACATTTTTCCACCATTTTTCCTCCTATCTGTAATAGTTTTGTGTCTGTCTCTCCTGTTGTATTGTAAGATCCTTGGGGGCAGGGGTCATGTTCAAGTACTCTAGTATACTGTACAATGCCAAGTGCTTATTTCAGTCCTCTAGACAGTAAGCTTCTTGTGGGCAAGGAGCATGTCTCCAAACCGTTGTATTGTACTCTACCAAGTGCTTAGTACAGTGCTCTGCACATAGTAAGCATTCGGTAAATGCCATTGGTTGATCGATCTGCACACAGTAAGCCCACAGATGGTGGTATTTGGAAGCGTTTACTATGTGCTATATACTATGTGTTACTTTGTAGTAAGAACTGGGGCAGAAAAATATAATCAAGTTGGACATTGTCCCTGACCACATAAGGCTCACAGTCTATGTAGGAGGGAGTAGGATATAGTCACCATTTTACAGATGAGGACACTGAGGCACAGGGAAGTTAAGTGACTTGCCCAGAATTACACAGAAGATAAGTGGCTGAGCTGGGGTTAGGTCCCAGGTCCTCTGAATCCCAAGCCCATGCTCTCTCCACTAGTCCATGCTGCTTCTAAGCACCGTAGTGTAGTGTTTGTCACGCAGTAGAAACTCAGTAAATACTGTTGATTGATTGATGAGCAACACACTGTGAATTGAAGACAGGAGAAGACTGTCTTAAGAAATTTCAGAAAAGGGATTTGAGAAGCTGGAAGCCACCAAAAACGAGGGAAGTAAGAAAGGGGAGGGATGATTGAGGCTGGAGAGGGGATAGATTAGTTAATAAGGATAAAAAAATGAGACCAATATCTTAATAATCACTGGGAATCTGGTTTCATGCTAAATCGAGTATCTTTTGTGAAATGCTGTTGCCTGAGACACAAAAATAATGCAGCGTGCTTAGTACAGTGCTCTGCTCACAGTAAGCGCTCAATAAATACGATTGATTGATTTAAAGGGGAATCATCAAGGCTACCAAGCACCAGATGATTATCTATTTTGTATTTGCAAATATTCCTCCTTTGGAATCACTAGCACATTGAAATTGGCTTAACCTGCCTGTCTCTGATCTTAGAAGCCCTGAAGAGAGCAACATTTTGTCAGTGGCACTCAAATGTTCACAAAATTGGGACACAGATCCTAGGAAGTACTTGTACTTTTGCATGGAGAAGAGTGAAATTAGTGGGAATGGTTTTTTCAGGAGAATCCAGAAAGGAAATGTTATAAATGGGAGGGAACTAGAATTTGGCTCATCTTTATAGGAATGTCCATGGAGAGCTCTGAACTAGAATGGAAAGTGTTTTCTGTAATGCTGCTGGCAAAAAATATACAGGGCTTGCTTCAAGGTGTTCAGTACATCACAAACCTTTTCCTCTCCTGTAAATAAATATTTTGGGCAGTTTGAAAAACATCTAGAATTTTTTCGGAGAGATTGTGCCTCTGGCAGCCAAGTCATTATTGCAGATTGTAGCACATCATTTAACTGCCCAGTCTCTATCCTCTTGTAAAGAACTGCAGGGAGGAAACAATTTACATCATGATCAGAGATTTTGCAGCAGTGATGCCTTTGATGTATTTTTCCTACCAGGTGGCGTCTCCTTTTGTCACCTTAGTCCTAGAGATGTGCCAGAAATGACAAGCCATGGTGAGCATGGCAGTGCAAAGTTTGTGAAGTACAAGAATTATTGAATGGGCCACATGGGACATATTCAACAAGGCTACAAGCCGTGTGGCACAGTGGATGAAGCGTGGGCCTGGGAATCAGAAGGACCTGGGTTCTAATCCTCGCTCCACCACATGTCTGCTGCATGTTCTTGGGGAACTCATTTAACTTCTCTGGGCTTCAGTTTCCTCATCTGTAGAATGGGGATTAAGAGTGTGAGCCTCATATGAGACAGGGACTGTGTCCAACCTGATTAACTTGTATCTACCCCAGTGATTAGAACAGTGCTTGGCACAAAGTAAGCACTTAACAAGCACCATGATTATCATTATTATTATTATCCTCTCTGAGAAACATAGTTGATCTGGGTGACCTTTTCTTCTGACCCTTCTCTTCACCAACCATCTTCGTCTACGTCAGCTTTGGTTGCGGTGCTTACCTTCCTGATGGGGATTTGAAACTCATGATTCCCGAAGCAGCTTCTGCCCTGATTTAATAAAGTGCTTTCATTAACTTCCTCTGAGCCTGCAGATTTGCTGCTTTCAGGTGCCAGAGGAACCAGCAGGACTCTGAAACTAAAGAAACTCGAGTTTTGGGCCCTTTAATGCAGCACTCTTCTGACTCTGTGTGCAGCCCTGTGAAGTGGCTGGGGCTTCAGGGAGGACATGGCCTTTTTGCTAAGGCTGATATTTCAATTAAATACTCTGTTTTTTATGATAAGAGCTGAGAGCTTTGTGATTTCATACTCACATCAATAAGCCTTGCTAAGTGTACAGTTTTGACCTTTTCTGCTTATTTTCTTATAGTTACCATTTCATAATGAAAGCATACACTTCAGGCACTGTATTTCGCTGGAATTATTGTTCTTGTTTAATAGTGGAAATCATTCAGACTCCAGGTCTTTTGCCTTACATCCCACTTGAGCTACAGAGTAAATTCCGTAAATGTAGTCCCGGCTCATCTCAGCGTGGCTCAGTGGAAAGAGCCCAGGCTTTGAAGTCAGAGGTCATGGGTTCAAATCCCGGCTCCGCCAATTGTCAGCTGTGTGACTTCGGGCAAGTCAGTTCATTTTTCTGTGCCTCAGTTCCCTCATCTGTAAAATGGGAATTAAGACTGTGAGCCCCCTGTGGGACAACCTGATCAGCCTTGTAATCTCCCCAGCTCTTAGAACAGTGCTTTGCACATAGTAAGCGCTTAATAAATGCCATTATTATTATTATTTAGCAGCTTAAAGATTATGCACAGTTAGACCCAGTGAACCCAGCCTTCTTTTACTTCCCTGGACAAAAAGGTCAAAACCGAAAATGTAAAACTAACCTTTAGGAGAGGCAGCATAGTTTAGTGGTGAGAGCGCGGAACTGGGATTCCTGACACCCAGGTTCTAGTCCTGGCTCTGCCACTTGCCTGCTCTGTGACCTTAGGCAAGTCACCTAACTTTTGTGGGCTTCAGTTTCCTTATCTGAGAAATGGAGATTAAATGCCTGCTCTACCTCCATCTTCAAATGTGAGCCCTTTGTGGTCTTGTATGTACCCTAGGGCTTAACACTGCACTTGGCACATAGTGAGAGCTTAAAAAATACCATTATTATAAAAGCAATCAGTATATCCACATGGACTTTGTATGTAGAATTACATAATACACTGAATGCAAGATTAGTGATGCATCCATTAAAATATGAGCTCCTGGAACATCACAGCACTTACATAAATATCCTTATATACTGTTGCTTCTCCTATCTGTAATATATCTGTCTCTCACTAGATTGCAAGCTCCTTTTAGGGCAGAGATTGTGTCTACCAACCTGTGCTCTCCAAAGCACTCAAAAGTACCATTGATTGAATGACTGGCATACTGGCACCCAGTACATGTTTGGTGCAGTACTTTGCACACAGTAGGTGCTCACTAAATAGGCTTAATGGATTTATGGCAAACACTGACCCGAGGACATCAGCTATAACCCAGGCAAGTATAGGAGCAAAATTGGGTGAGGAGAAGGGGACTAGGAAAAGGATAAAAGCCCCAGAATAATGAGGAGAAGCAGTCATTGCCCCACGACCATCCTGAGGGAATACACAGAGAGCTGATGTGCACCCAGAATGCTAATGGTTGGCAGTGTGATTTTCCAGGAAGCAACTTGTAGACGTGGGTCACAGGAAAGCTGCCAAGAGCAGGATAACTGTGATGTCAAGGAATGGTGTATCTTCTTGGGCTTCAGTAGAAAGGTATACCAGATCAGGGATAGGTGAATCTTCCTGCATCAAAAAAAAAATCAGAAATGTTATTGCTACATGAAATCTTTAACAAGAAGAGACCAACTTTCCATTTACTTTGTAGCCAAAAACAATGCCTGAGCAATCAGTGTGCATGGAACCTACACATTTGGAGCAATCTCAACATGGGGGAAACTCGGGGAGAGGATATTTGATAATACTGCAAACCTCAGCTTCTGGTCCTTGGAGGGTGGACCTGGCTGGCTTCTCGGGGATTTCAAGGGCAGTGAATATTAGGGTCACGGGATGGAGGCAGCAAAACCCTGGCTCAATCTCAAGATGACCGAGTGTAAATCCCCAAGGGAGTCTGGCTTCTCCTTGTGGGCAGGAATCGTGTCTATCATCTCTCTTGTATTGTAATATCCCAAGTGCATAGTACATCCCATTGTTGGGTAGGGACCGTCTTTATATGTTGCCAACTTGTACTTCCCAAGTGCTTAGTACAGTGCTCTGCACACAGTAAGCGTTCAATAAATACGATTGAATGAATGAATGCACTAAATAAGTGCTCAGTAAATACCATTGATTGACTTAATCTCTAGCCCAACTGAAGTTGCTATGAAAACCGGGATCCTGGCCTCAAAAGTGACCCATCATAGGTCTCAGTTTCTTCATCTATAAAAAAGGTTAAGAAAATTATTATAAATAAATGGAAATTGGGAAACAGAATCGCCACCTTTTATTGGTGAGTGTGGAGAGGTAGGGCATGAGGAAATTTGCACTCAGCAATTTGGGGGACAGAAGGCTGTAATTATAAAGCACTTAAAAAAATTCAAAGTGCTAGAAAAATCCATCAGGTTCACTCCAACAATAATGGTAATGGTCATAATTGCTGGGGCAGTGGGTTTCCATCCCATGCATTATGGCAAACTAATGTCACCTGGTGATCTCCCTCCTCCTCCCTCCAGTGTGCTCTGAGAGTTTAAGAGCATTTCCATTTTGTATTGTAATCTCCCAGACCATGCCTGCCTGTATTTGATGAAATCAAAGATGGTGGCACCCAGAACAGGGAACCAGGATGATGATATGAAGTCTTCTGTTAAAAATGGCAGATGAGCCCCTGTCCTGTCAGTTCCTGTGTTTTATAAGATACGAACAGAGGCCAAAGTTTGGGGCACTTGGCCCACCTCAGAGCATGCATGTGAAGGTTAGCACTGATGGTTGTGTACTGCTTAAAACCAGCTTTTACTTTTCCCATTTCTCTTTTGCTCTGATAAAGTGTTTGTTCTCAAGCCGAATGACAGCCCTGCCACCAAAAGGACCTACCTCAAACTGTGATTTCCTGAGTGTCAGTATTAGCACATTTTGAAGTTGGTTTTCAGGGCATATTTGTACCTTTTCTTTTGGCCATCTTCACAAGGTACACCAGTGCTAAGCTCTCCATAAGAGATGGACTTGAACATCTCCTTATCTTTCATCAACATAGCAGCTGAGCTCTGATCAATATGGCCTCGATGCCTCTGACCCCACAGAGTTTCAGGGCCTCAGTGTTCGTATTGAGGTTTTGTCAGTTTCTGCCTGGTTATCCGCCTGAGACCGTGTGGATGGAATTGGTCCAGTTGTTTTATATGCCGTCGGTACAGTGCCTATACCTCACCGTAGTCTGCAAAATGGCAGACGTTGTTTTTTTTTTTTGTTTGCTCCCTCTTCCTTTAGCTGTGGCAACTTTGTAAATGCTGCGCTGTCCATGCCACTGTGTGTTTTGTGATCATCGTCTATAACCACATTTCCCCAGTGGATGCTATCCAATTAGCAGAATTTCTTGAGGGTTTAAAGCTTCACAGCATGAACGTATACCATTGGAGCACTCGCTGTGGTGGTTGGGCTTTGGTGGGTGTATGACTGCCACCTTTTTCCCCGACTGATTTTCAGTCCAAAGTGTTTAAGTTTCATGGAAAGCATTATGAGCTGTTGTGTGTCTCCGAGAGAACAGGCCAGTATTTCACAGTCATCCGCAAATAGGATAAAGGCTGAATCAAGCAGTGGCATTTGAGTGCTTACCAAGTACTAAGCGCCTAGCAGAGTACAGTACAACAGAGTTGGTAGACATGTTCTCTGCCCACAAGGAGCTTGCAGTCTTAGGGTTTCTAGATCTTATAGTCTAGAGGATAAGCAAAGTTAAGGCATCTGGCAAGGTGGGGATGTTTCCACAGACTAGTTGCATAGTGTTGGAGGTATTAAAGCCCTAAGTGAAAAAGAGTGGGAAGACAGTATGCAAAATGTGTGCCGTGGAAAAACTCAAAAACAATGGAAAGATTGACTGAAATGGAGTAGTAATAGACACAATCAAAACTACTTTGCTCTGTCAGTTGCCAAAGGGTGATTATTTTGATATTCTTTTTATTTATATTTCAATTTCTGTAAATCCTTGATGTTGACTCTAGAGCAGATGCTGAAAGGAAGTAACATTAGGAAACCTTAATTGGGTCTCCATCAAGAAAGCTTTTCTTTTTAAGCCAATGTACTTAACCTGCTGTAGATAAATTTCTGTGTGTCCTTGAAAATCCATTTTTAGTGTTTTCAGGAACTGGGAAAGAAGCCTGAACACAGTAGTTTGTGATGATTGTTTTGTGGTGTGAATTAAGTTACTGCTTGCAGCCATCTGTTATTCAGAAAATTTCACAATGGATAGGCCTAGACACCAGTGTTTTTATATTTCTAAGTTGGTCTGATATTGTTTTCTTAGGTTGTGGGGAAGGGTTGAAAGCTCTTTGGGGAGGATTTCTATTCATTCATTCAATCGTATTTATTGAGCACTTACTGTGTGCATAGCACTGTACTAAGCGCTTGGGAAGTACAAGTCGGCAACATATAGAGTCGGTCCCTACCCAACAACGGGCTCACAGTCTAGAAGGGGGAGACAGGCAACAAAACAAAACATGTTGTCACCTGTCTACAAAACAAAACATTCAAAATTTTAATTTGAGATTTTAATCTAAATAGAGGTCTAGGAACTCAGGTCTTTTCCCACTGCAGTATGGGTTGCTGAGAGAGAAAATATGTAGATGGTAGCTAGTTGCCTGTGTGTCTTTAGGCATCAAGCTTTGTTTGGTAAAGAGTAAACAGTAAGGATCTAAGATATGAAAACTGGAAATTCCAATTATCTCCTTATTTTCGTCTCTGAAGAATCAGTTAGTTTCATGACCCCTCCAGTGGAGGGAATTCAGCAACAAGCTTCTCTTCCAGTAGAGTTTTCTGGTTCTTCCCTGAGGCAGCATTGGTCAGGAGAGGTTTGCACAGAACCGTGGGATATTTCCTAACCAGCCAGGAGTTCACTTCTCTTGATGATAGTATGTGATATAGGATGGAATGAGAAAAAGAGTAGAGATTATTTTTTAGAAGAGAAATAACTGCAGAGCACAAAAGGTGAAACTGTGGCCCAGCAGGAAAAATGCTTCTACTGTACAATTCAGATAGCCCAAGAGGTGCATTTTTTAAAAAAAATTAAGGCAGGAGCTAATCTTCTTGGGCCCAAAGTCAGGGGTGAGGGTTGGAAAAAGGAAGAAAGAAGAGGACATGACCCTTAGGGACCACTTTAGACAAATGTTTCTTGAAATAAAATTGAGAAGTGACTGGTGAAGGCCTATAAACACTGCATTCTTCTAGTCTCATATATTTTTGTTCTTGAGTGCTATCCAGAGTAGAAACAAGCCCCACCACGATGATTCTTTTATGACTATGGAGATTCCCTATTTATTAACAACATATTTTCAGCACAGATTTTTGCATGTGTATATATAAAATAAGCAGAGTATGTAGGTGTATACTGGGAAGCAGTGTGGCCTAATGGAAAGAGCATGGACCTGGGAATCAGAGGACCCAGATTCTTATCCCGTCTCTGCCACTTGTCTGCTGTGGGCCTATGGGCAAGTCACTTAACTTCTCCGTGCCTCAGTTACTCCATCTGTAAAATGGGGATTAAAACCATAAGCCCCATTTGGGATATGGACCGTACCCAAAGTGATTATCTTGAATCTGTCCCAGTACTTAGTAATGTGCTTGGCACATACTAAGTGCTTAACGATTCCCTTTTTTAAAAATTAAAAGGTATGGACTACTTTTTATATGGTATTAGTTAAGTGATTACTATGTGCCAGGCACTGTACTAAGTGCTGGGGTAGATAGAAGCTGATCTAGTTGGACACAGTCCATGTCCCACAAGGAGCTCACGGCCTTAATCTCCATTATCTGATATGTCTCACATCAGATGGAAAATTGCTCTCCCCCACTTTGAAGCTGTATTAAAGGCATATCTCCTCCAGGAAGTCTTCCCTGACTGAGTCCTCCATTCCCCTTCTCCCACTCCCTTCTGCACACTCATACTTGGTCCCTCGTTCATTCTCCCTCTCCCACAACACATATGTATATAGCTGAAATTTATCTATCTATCTATCTACCTATCTATTTATTTATTATTCATTCATTCATTTATATTAATGTCTGCCTCCCTCTTTAGACTGTGAGCTCATTGTGAGCAGGGAATGTTACTGATGTTATATTGTACTCTCCCTAGTGCTTAGTACAGAGCTTTGCAAGACAGTAAGGGCTCAACAAATACAAATGAATGAATGAATTTTACAAATGAGAAAAAGTGAAGTGACTTGACTAAGGTCACAAAGCAGACAAATGGTGGAGCCAGGAGTAGAACCCAAGTTCTCTGACTCCCAGGCATGAGGTCTTTCCACTAGGCCATTCTGATTCTAACTTCTTCTGGTGTGGCTTGAACAGTGGAGTGGATGAATTTGTGATGATATTAAAAATCTTGTAGGTATGTATACCAAAAAGCCTATCCTGCTCGTGGCAAGTCTTACTCCATCCACTTTATCATCAAACTTTCAAATGAAGCCTTAAAAGAGCATCAGCATAGTTGGCTTGAATGGGTTCAAGTTTTCAAGTAGAAATCAATGGGTCTTCAAACAACCGATGAAACCTGGTAAGGCCCGCATCCAAATTTCATTATCTTTCGCCTCCAAAATGATGAAAACTGAGTTCCCATGAGTCATTTATTTAGCTAGAAAACCGATGAAGTTCTGTTTTTCCCTTCCAAATCCCAGGCTCATTAATTTTCTGGTACTTCTAGATATTCTCAATCATCCCTCTCTCACTGCTGTCCTTTTCCTCCTGCCTGGAACTCCCAGCTCCTTCATGTATGGCAGATCACTCCCCATACTCAAAGCCCTTTTGAAATCATATCTCCTCCAGGAGGCTTTCCCTAATAAATCTCTCATCTATTCTCCCTATAACCCCTCCAACTCCTCTGCAACTGCCACTTCAACACTTCTGTGCCACCTAAACACTTCCACCCACCCATGGAGTATTTATATTCATGCCTTTCTTCCCCTTCAATTACTTTCTCCAATTTTTAATTTATTTTAGGATCTCTCTCCCCTGTTAAATAGTAAACTCCTTGAGGGCAGTGATCATATCTACTAATTCTGTTATACTCTCACCAGACTTTAGTACAGTGCTAAGTGCATAGTACAATTCTCTTCATGTAGTAAGCGCTTAATACCACTGATTGATTTAGTACAGTGCTCGAAGCACAGGGGGTGGTCCAATACAATTGATTGAATCACTCTGAAGAAGTCAGAGGAATAAGTGGTTTGAGCATTTCCAAATAATCCCTTGTGATTTATTGTAGTATTTGTATAAGACTTTACCTTGGCTTGGAAGGACAGTATTCAGGAGCCCAGTATGTGAATTGCATTCAGTCTAGCCTGGGGTCATGTATTTGAAAATGAAAATAGAAGAAAATTGTGTTTGAAGGTTCTATGAGCTACTCTTCTGTATATTAGTAGCCTCTGACTTAGAGATCATTGGGTCCCCACAGGTTTGGCTTATTTTGGGCAGTGGAGAGCCATTGAACTGAGTGCCCCAGTAGATGTTTTTGTTCTCTAGGGATTGACCAAATGCAAAAAGAAGGAAATTGCAGTCTTCTCTGAAATCCTTATTGTTGTGGCATGTGTGCTTTGCCAAGGGAAAAACGTCAAAAAAAAATATAACCTGCAGTCTTATGACTGTATTGAATGATCCAGTAGACTTATTTTCACAGTAGGACTGCATTTACCGGTTGAGTTTAATGGGAATAGTCATTAGCGCATTCATTGGGTAATCTGAGGACTAGCTCAATAATATGAAAATCAATCAATCAGTTGCTTACTTTCAGAATGTTCATGGCCCTGCAGGAAGAAATGACCAATGTTTAAATGCAGCGTTATTTATAAACACTGCCATTCCCTGTTAATTTAATGTGAAATATAAAATGCCTGAAGACTCTGAAGGCAATTGAGTAGCGCTTAAAGCTTCCTTTGTAACATCCAGAGAGTTTTTATTTTTCCTGTAGGAATGCACAAGAGTGGCATCCCAGAGGTTGGGTTAATAGGGAAGGTGATAAGCCAGGGTTGGAGAGCAAACACTTAGAATTGAAATAATTCTTGTTCAAGAATTGCCCATCCTAACTGTCATCAAGCAGTTGTCGTGAACCTCCTAGTTATCTAAAGCCATCATTACTGTGGAATGTAGCCTCTTCTCCACCCATCTCCTTCTCTTCTGCCCCAGTCTTCAATGTGACTCATGCCAGGTCTAGAAGCTGTGATTTAAAAACAGTATTAGGGGTTCTTGGTATAACTTATGCATGTTGCTTTAATGCTGTGAAGTTTTCATTTGACTAATTCAGTGTTCAAAATGATCACTCAGTGGTGTAATGTACTTTAGTGTGTTGGTCCGTTAATTTTCCCCAGTTGTGTTTCTCGAAATGTAATTTGCATGAAGCTATTACAACAGAGATATTGAAATTCCCCAGCTGTTAAAAGAAACACTAAGATAGTTTGAATAAAGAAGAACAATAACTTAAAATTTCCCAGTGGGGACAATTACTTGAAACCACCATATCGGTCCAGTTTTAAAAGTTAGGTGTTTAGATTCCCATTTCAGGATACCTACACTGGAAAATTGGGCTATGTAAGTACAGAAAGGACTCTTTCGTTCAATGACACAACCCGTTGAATTGAATTTAGGCTTGGGACGATAATGTGTTTTCATTATTAAACTTTAATGTTCTTTTAGGGTGAGAGAATTGTAGAAAACCGATTCTACCTTTCTACATTTCCCCCATTTCTTTTGATGTCCTTGAATTTAAATGGACTTCCTCCCATGTGGAATGGAAGTGTTGCACGTGTTGCACTGCACTATACTTAGCCTATTTCTCCTTCTTCTTCTTGAGTTCACTCAATGCAGTCTGATTTTCAGTGAAAAGATTTGTCCTGGGCCTGAACCCTTTGAGACACCTCCTTACCTTGATAAGGTTCCCCCAGGAGGGCCAGGGTTGTCTTGACTTATGGCCCTGTAGTACACTAATAAGCCCCTTCCAAACAACAGCTGCTTTTCCCGTTTCCAGGAGCCAGCCTCTTCTTGATAGTGTCCTGATCCATAGATTTTGTTGCTTGTGGCCTGCTCCTCCCTCAAATCCTTCAATTTTGGATCAGGTTTCTCAAGGCTTAAAGGAGGTCTTCAACTTTTCCTACTAGTCCGGATTGCGCCAACAAGTTTATAATTAGCTGCTGGGGTCCTACTGGAACAGTTTTGATAGGTATGAGAACCTGGAGCTTGGCTGACCCATTGTCCTCAGACTCCGGGGCAGTTTGGGCCTGTCAGGTGCTCAGTCCTGTTCAGCTAGACAAGGGTTTAGCCAGCCCCAGATCTTACAGGTTCTTTGAGCTGCATGGATCAGGCTCGGGGGAAGAGGGTCTGGCTGTTTTGTAACAGAAGTGACTAGGATGGACTTTTGTCCAGTTTTAAACTAGACAATCCAGATTTCATCAGGTCTGTCCCTTGCCAGGAAGCAACTTGGCCTAGTGGAAAGAGCGTGGATGTCGGAGTCAGAAGATCTGGGTTCTAATATCAGTTCTTCCACTTGCCTGCTGGGTGATGACAGACAAGTCATTTAATTTCTCTGCGCCTCAGTTTCTCATCTGTAAAATGGGGATTAAATATCTGTTCTCCCTCCTATTTAGATCATGAGCCCTGTGTGAAACAAGGGACCGTGCCCAGCCTGATCAACTTGTATGCATTCTGCTGCTTGGTACAGTGCTTGGCACTTAGCAAGTGCTTAACAAATATCGTTGTTACTATTATTATAACTATTGTTGTTATTGGAAACTTTTATGTCTGTTGTTTAGATTTTCAGACCCCATCCTCTCTTTGCTGCGGCACTCACTGCCGAGGCCCACAGCTCTGACCCGGAGTTCCCAAGCGCTTAGTACAGTGCTCTGCACACAGTAAGCACTTAGTAAATACAATTGAGTAAACGAATGAGTTGACACAAACCTGGGATGGGAACACAGTGTCTGTGGAGCAGGGCCGGGGTTTCCTGGGGAGACCCTTGGTATGGGCCAAATTGGGCAGACTCCTTCAAAAGTAGTGCGTTCATGACCTCATCATGTCAGGCTGCGTGCCAGTGACATCAGGGGTGTCTCAGTTTCTGGCCCCACAGCACCTGTATATATGTATGTATGTTTGTACATATTTATTACTCTATTTATTTATTTATTTTACTTGTACATATCTATTGTATTTATTTTATTTTGTTAGTATGTTTGGTTTTGTTCTCTGTCTCCCCCTTTTAGACTGTGAGCCCACTGTTGGGTAGGGATTGTCTCTATATGTTGCCAACTTGTACTTCCCAAGTGCTTAGTACAGTGCTCTGCACACAGTAAGCACTCAATAAATACGATTGATTGATTGATTGGTTTCAGAGGGCTCTGCCCTGGACCACTCCCGCCATGTCACCTGCTCAAATTTTGCAAATATGTTCCTTCAGGCCTCTAGCCTTGTGAGAGTCCCACCCTGGTGTGCATCCAGACATCTGAAAACACTGCCTATGAACAGCAGAGTTTCACAGAAGATGGAAATGTGTGTCTGCCCCCTAGTTCAGTGCTCTGCCCATAGTAGGCACTAAAGACTGAGTGAGAGGAAGGGGTGCAGAAATAGGAGTCGCTCCAGCAGGGCGAGGTCATATTTTTTCCAAGTGGAGACCTGGAACACTGAGCCGGGGGAGGCCTGGAAATGAGTTGCCCTCTGCCAGGTGGCACCCCTGAACAGGTTCAGGTGTCCAGTTGGCTGTGGGGGCCTGTAGCCGCTTTTACCAACTGGAATCACTACACCTATGTGGAGGACCACCTGTGCTGGGACTCCTGCTGATAATCAGCATTGTTTGAGCACCTACTCATTGCACAGCACTGTATTGGAAATGTAGTGACATGTAAATAAGTAAAAGACATAGTTCCTGTCCTTGAGGGGCATGCAGTCTAATGAGGGAGACAGGAGGACACTTTTGAGCATACCAAAATTAAGAGTGAGAGTAGTTATTTACATGCAAAACAAATGACTGCTTGCAAATGCAAGAAAAGGCCAGGAATGACTAAGTACACTTGGCCACTCCCTGAATAATTGGTACAGCTCCCAGTTTAACCCAGTTCTCTCTGTAAACACAGATCCCCAAGTTGAAGACAGTGGGCTTCTGACATGCGTTCTCTCTGTTGTAAGCTCATTCCTCATTTTTTATTCCTCATTTTTGTAGCTCGCTAATTGCCACTAGATTGGTTCATAGGGAGCAGTATTTAGGCCAAGTAAGGGTAGCTGAAATGAGGACTCAAAACAGTACCCAAGCAGCTGACTTCATCTCCTCTTTCCAGTGAAAATCCCCTGAAACGAACCAGTCTTCAGGGTTCATTGGGGAGTGCCCAAACCCACCTTGACTTGACTTGGGGCTCTCCTGATTGGGGCTTGACCTCTTTGTACCTGGCCCATGTAGGTACCACACGTTCTATTCCAATATGAATGTGGATCCACTCCCATCTGGTGTGGCTCACAGTGCTCAGCACAATGTTCACATGTCACAATTTGGGGCTGGTTACTGGTTAGAATTAGGCTGGGATTAGGAAGGGTGCTGAGGTCTGTAAAGAGCTTCATGGAAAGCTCTCCAACTACATTCTGAGTCTTTTGAATGGATGCATTCTTTGATCTTTTATTCCTATGCGATAGCTTTAATTCAGGCTGAAAGAGAAATAGGCAATTCTGATGCCCCAGAATGATAGAGTTATTGGCATTTTTGTTCATTTCTAAAAGTGGTCATTTACCTGTTTCAAATTTTCCAAGAAGAAAAATGATACTATGCAACACACTAGGAGTAAAAGATGTATAATTACTGAACATTGAATACCAGTTATTTTATAATGATGGTATATATTATGATCTCTGTGCCAAACACTCTGCTAAGGATTGGGAAAGATATAGTACAACCAGATTGGACTCAGTCCCTGTGCCACAAAGGGCTCACAGTTTTAGAAAGAGGGGAATACAGGTATTTCAGCCCCCATTTTGCAGATGAGAAAGCTGAGGCATGGGGAGGTTAAGTGGCTTGTCCCAAATTGCACAGCAGACAGTGGCAGAGTAGGGATTAGAACCCAGATTGCCCAGTTCCTAGTCCCACGCTCTCTCTCTCCTAGGCCATGCTGCTTCCCATTTTTTATCATTGCCAAATTCTTTTTTTTCTTTGATTGTTGTTCATTCTTTCATTCATTCAGTCGTATTTATTGAGCACTGTACTAAGCGCTTAGAGAGTACAAAACAGCAATAAAGAGAGACAATCCCTGCCCACAATGGGTTTACAGTCTAGAGGAGGGGAGATAGGCATCATCAAAACAAGTAAACAGGCATCAATATAAATAAATAGGACTCTAGATATATACATATATACCTAAGTGCCGTGGGGCAGGGAGAAGAGGGGGAGAGCAAAGAGAGTAAGTTGAGGTGACCGTGGAAGGGAGGGGGAGCTGTGTATTGTTGATTTAGCCTACAAATTGGCAAGAGTGGATGTCATTTTTATAAACAAATCAATCATATTTATTGAGCACTTACTGTGTGCAGAGCATTTTATAGTGTTTCTTTCCAAATTTTTGTTCTCCTGCATGTAATTTTGAGCTCTTTCTAAATTGAGAAACAGACAAAATAATTCCCCAAGTGATGTGCATGTTATAATTGGTCAAAAAAAGGATCAGTGGCCTGAACTTCCTGGCAGTATTCTAGGTCTGGACTACTATTTAGGAAGCCTCAGGTGGTTTAAAGAAACTGATGCTTGTTTTTCCTCTGGTCTGGCTCCTCCAACCCTTCCTGTTTGATTAAGGTGTGGTACATTGCATTTCATATAGGAAAGGGAAGGGGCAAATGGGCCATTGATCTAAGAATAGGGGCTAGTGAGTGTAATGGCCTTCGTGAGAAGTAGGTGAAAGTAAACCACTCAAATTCTCTCTCGTCATTCTTTCTGCAAGAGATTTTAGGATCTTTTTCAAATTTCTGTTAAACATATGGTTCCAACATCTCCAACAGCAGAAACTAATACAAAAAGTGTCCAATATTTAAACAACAAAGCCCCACATCCCTCTATCAAGAGAGCATTTTCTTTGGTCAGTGGTCTCTTCTTCAGGTCAGTATGAGAATGAAGAGGAAAAGATCAGTGGAAGACTACAACCAAGTGAGGATTATATAATCCTGACATATTTTGAAACCCTGTGGGAAAACATGGTAGCAGTTGGTATAAAGGTAAATTAACTTTACGGAATGGTTTTGGAAGCCTGGTGGAGTTTCTTTGGCATCTTTACAATCTGCTTAGGAATTTAGTAGGCACTGGTGAATCAAATGGTTGTATTTTACCTTATGGGGGACCGAGGACAGATGGCGGAAGAGAACCTGGATCTGTGCTGCTCACACTTTAGAACAAGCCCACTGGGTGAAGTGATCCCAAGAAGGCTTCTGCAGCATTCCTCTTAGGCAGGTTGAATGGGGGAGTTGTTTGGTCTTTCAAGGCTCATGAATTGGGCTTGTTGGGAACACATCTGTTACGTACTGTAGGAACTCAGAAGAAAGTTAAGGAAAGATGGGGAGAGCTACATTTTAATGATTCGGGCAATTTGCGATGGGCTTTTCCCTCCACTCATGGGACCTGATTTGTTTCAAAATGTTTTTCACTTTCATAACGGCATGCTAGTAGGATGCCGATCTGAGTGTAGTATTAATTTAAAGTTATTTGAGTCTGACTGCTCTCAGACAATGTGTGGGAAATGAGGTGGTGGTAGTCAGCCCTATCTCTCAAACCCATCCCGCTAATTGGACCTTGTGACAATGGGAATATGAGTGAATGCAATCATTAGTAACTGGCACAATTAGAGTAACCAAAGTTTAAAAGCAGCATGGAATCTGAATCACCCATGACCTGCAAGCCGCTCTCTCTCCATGTTCTGCTACTTAAATAAAAATTAGATAGTCTTTTTGTTTTTCATTTCAGGTACCCTTTTTAGGCATAAATTCCATTTTCAGTACAGAAATCCCACCAGAAAGTTCTCCTTAAAACTGTTTAGGGACAGTTTTCAGTGAATTATTAAATTCCTGGTAGCACTTATTTTTCTGTAAGAGTTTTCTTTGGACTGTGTCCAAACCGATTTACTCATATCCACTCCAGTGCTTCATACAGTGCCTGGCACAAAGTAAGCGCGTAACAAATAACACAGTTATTATTTCTTTTTCTTCCAAGACTAAAAATGCTTAAATTGTAACATGATCTTTTACAGTGTGTTGTCAGATATTTATCTCTGTCTTAAAATGATGAGTCTTGGAATAGAATTTTTATCTAGCCAAATAAATCAATAAGACAAAGAGATAAAACTTCTCATTTAGCCTGTTTTAAAATCAATATTTTCACCAAAACAAAACAAAATATTAACTAGATCTTGGCTTTTGTCATTTGAAATGTAATTTGTATATTTAAGAATTTATGGGCATCTCAGATTTGTGGCCTTCAACTACCTAGGGTATTATTCATTTCCAGGAGCCAACAAATTCAGAAGAAGGGACAAAGGCAGAGATGGAGATGAGTCAATTATTTAAGGATAAATGCCAACTCAATCATTTTAGCAACAGAAAAATCACCCTTTATATTGCCTCCTCTCTCCCTCCTCCAGATTTTTGGGTTTTAATTTTGCAGGTGTTTTGTTTTGTTTTACAGAAGCCTTCGAAATTGTTGTTCGGCATGCGAGGAACTACACCAACAGCATGTTCAAGAACCAGTACCAGAACATGGCCCCAAGAACGTTTAAGTCTGTCGGGGAGCTTTTCACAGATGTCTCTCTCTATATTCTGGGTTCTGACATCAGCGTTAATGACATGATAAATGAATTTTTCGACAGTCTGTTTCCGGCTATCTTTTCGCAACTGATTAACCCAGGCTTCCCCGAAACCTCCTTGGAAACGACAGAATGCCTGCGGAGAGCGAGGAGGGATCTGAAAGTTTTTGGAAATTTTCCCAAGATGATGATGACCCAAGTGTCAAAGTCACTGCAGGCCACCAGAGTCTTCCTTCAGGCCTTGAACCTTGGGATTGAGATCATAAACACTACCGATCACTTGAAGTTCAGCAAGGATTGTGGACGGACACTGCTGAGGATGTGGTACTGCCCTTATTGCCAGAATCTCATGATGGCTAAGCCCTGTGCTGGTTACTGCAACGCTGTAACTCAGGGGTGTCTGGCTAGTGTTGTGGAGATCGACAAATACTGGAGAGAATACATTCGGTCTCTCGAAGAGCTTGTTAAAGGCATGCGGGGAATATATGACATGGAACACGTCCTGCTCAATCTGTTTTCACTGATACGAGACTCGGTTCTGTACGTCCAGAAGAGTGGAGGAAAGCTGTCCTCAACAGTGAGTTCTTAAAAGTAATTTATAGTGGCTGATTGTCTAACTAGCACACAAGTAACGGTAAATTAGGGGAGTGAGAGTGGGGAATAGCTGACTGACTGTGGGCAAGAGAGAAGGGAACCCTCCCTCCCCACCATGAAAGCAGGCTTCCCACATTCCTCTGACAAAAGCGCAGTGTATCATCTCGATTATTACTTTTAAGTATAGCAAAGAATTCTCAAGTCTCCATCTTTAGGTTGAGGGTATAGTGAAGTATACTTCGTCAGTAACTGTGGCAAATTTACCATCCCATGACTGTTTTTTACCCATGACTCCTCCTTCTGTAGTACAGTTTTCCTTTGCACATAGTATATTTATAATCAGTGTTTGATGGTTTGGATAGTTGTATCATTAAAATCAGATATAGATGCTGATCTCACTGTGGGTACGGGCTATTGCTGTTTTGCTCACTTAGTAGAGTGTTAGGTGCAGGTGGATCATAAATGCTTTGAAAGGATAAAATGAACAAGAAAGTAAAGTAGGTTTTTTTTATTAAAAAAGCAACTTATAATGTTCACAAAAGACAGAGCAAGAGGGAATGGATTTAAACTGCAGCTTCAGATTAATAGATGAAAGAACTTCTTTGTTAAAAAGGTGATCAAACACCAGAACAGGCTCCCCGACTGTTAGTGAAGTTAATAGGTAGACTCCTTATCCCAGAAGCTCTTATGGAAAACTTAAATGAGAAGAAGAATTGGGGTATTTGTTAATCATTTACTATCTGCCAATTGCTACAGTGGAGACGAGGTAATCGGGTCAGACATAGGCTCATAGGGGCGCCCAGTCTAAGTAATAATAATGATGGCATTTGTTAAGTGGTTACTATGCGCCAGGCACCACACTAAGCACTGGGGTGGATAAAAGCAAATCGAGTTGGACACAGTCCCTGTCCCTTGACGGGCTCACAGTCTTAATCCCCATTTTATAGTTGAGGTAACTGAGGCATAGAGAAGTGAAGTGACTTGCTCAGGTTCACACAGCAGACATGTGGCAGAGCTGGGATTATAACCCATGACCTTCTGACTCCCAGGGAAGGAGTCAGCCTGATCTAGTGGAAAGAACATGGACTTGGGAATCAGAGAAGGTTCTAATCCCAGCTCTGCCACTTGCCTGCTGTTTAACCTTGGGCAAGCCACTTAACTTCTCCATTCCTCAGTTTCCTCATCTGAAAATGGGGATTCAGTGCTTTTTCTCCCCCTATTTAGGCTGTAAATCCTGTGCAAGACAGAAATTGTGTCCAGTGTGATTAACTTCTATCTTAGGGCCCAGTACAGTGCTTGGCACATAGTAAGCATTTAACAAATACCACAGTGCTTATTATTAGTTGTAGGATTTAATCCCCATTTTACAGATGAGGAAACTGAGATACAGAGAACTTAAGTGATTTGCCCAAAATCAAATAAAAAGGCAAGTGGCAGAGCTGGGATTAGAACCCAGGTCCTCGGACTCCCAGGCCTGTGCTCTTTCCACTTGACCAAGACTTTTGCTTCTCCTAATTCTCCTAATACTATTGATGATGATGATGGCATTTGTTAAGCGCTTACTATGTGCAAAGCACTGTTCTAAGTGCTGGGGAGGATTGCTTAATCATTTTTCTGCCTGGAAGTAAAGGGTTATCCAGATGACCAATGGATGTTCCTTCCAGCTCTAGGATTTGATCATTATTCCAGATTAGTAAAGGGGAATTGCTGCGTGTATATCACCCGACAACCCCAGAAATCAAGAATGTTTGCAGTGGCAGGGCTGGCCTCACCAGGCTGCCTGTGGAGATTAATTAGGCGGCTGTTATGGCACTTGTAGCTGTACAGTTACTGCCCTAACTCTAATGGGAAACTGAGCATTTGGTTTATTCCTACTGAATTTTGCTCTTGGTTTTCCCACTTCTGACTCCTTTCTCTCTCCGTCCCCCATGCCTGAAACTCTCTCTCCTTTCATCATCATCATCATCATCATCATCATCAATCGTATTTATTGAGCGCTTACTGTGTGCAGAGCACTGTACTAAGTGCTTGGGAAGTACAAGTTGGCAACATATAGAGACAGTCCCTACCCAACAGTGTGCTCACAGTCTAAAAGGGGGAGACAGAGAACAAAACCAAATATACTAAGAAAATAAAATAAATAGAATAGATATGTACAAGTAAAATAAATAAATGAATAGAGTAATAAATATGTACAAACATATATACATGTATACAGGTGCTGTGGGGAAGGGAAGGAGGTAAGATGGGGAGGATGGAGAGGGGGACGAGGGGGAGAGGCCTCAAATATGACAGGCCTCAGATCCCCCTGTTCTAAGAGGCTTTCAAAAATCCCACCTCTCCCAAGAAGCCATCCCTGAAGTTGTCAACCCAACAGCTGCCCTATTCATTTACATAATGTTACTTATCCTCAGCACTTATATGTATATATACACCTACACATTATATTTTACACCCAATTATTCCGCTCACATATCCTGTTATATTTGTATTACTAGCTGTTATATCCTTTTTCTTCCTTCTGCTTCCATTATTGTCAGAGGCCTACAACTTGCCTCTTCTGCTCCATTTAGATTGTAAATCCTTAGAGAGCAGGGATCTTGTCTTATACTTCAGGTGCACTCTCCTAAGTGTTTAGTACTGTACTCTTCACGTAGGAGACACTTAAATTCCATTGACTGATTAGGAATGTAATCTTTCTAGTCTCATCTTCTCTAGCTATATTTCCCAAACAAGATGTTAGGATGGATTGGTCCCTAAGGTAAGAATATCACCTTCTCCTTGTTTCTTGTCTTTTTCTTGGAAAGAGCTTTCTTTAGGAGCCTGTATCTTGAGGGGGTATGTGGGAATGGAGTGAGGATTGAGATCTGACTGGCAAAAATAACCTTTGGTCAGGTATTTAAAATGTCAGAACTTTCTCTGTTGGTGACATTTATAAATCAACATCTCCTTTCATCTGTGATATTAGTTTTTAAAGAATAATGGTACATTTGCATTTTTAGAACAGATTCTAAAAACAGAAAACTCAAATGTAGCATTAAACTATGCGTGTGTGTGTCCTTAAGCAAGTCACTTAACTTTTCTGTGCTTCAGTTGCCTCACCTGTAAAATGAGGATTTAATAACTGTTCCCCTTCTCCCATTGACTGCAAACCCCCAGAGGGATAGGCACTGTGTCTGATTTGATTATCTTGTTTCTAAATCAGCATTTAGTGCAGTGTTTGGCACATAAGTACTTAAAAATGCCTCAATTGTTATTATTAACTGAACAGATATCATGAATTTCCTGCAAAAAAACACTGCCTTAAATGTCAGATTATTCTAACCCATCACTCAGGATGGAATCAAATGATAGACATTGTAAATGAGGAGCTTCTAGGAGTGGGAAGAGCAGGGTTTTTTGTCAGTCAATCAGTCAGTCGTTATTTATTGAGGTCTTACTGCAATTGGAAGAGTACATTGAAGCAGTGGTATGCTTAGGCAAACACCCAGTGTTCTTTTAGGCCAGGCCAGGTGTCATGCATTCATGTCTGTTACTTTTGAAGGCAATACCCTTGAAATTTACTTTGGGGTGCAAAGCATGGCTGAAAAGGCCCAGGCAGTTACCGTACCATGTTTATCAAAATGTTACTGTGCTGATGTTTGCAGTGACTGGTGCTGTTTTTGTTTTTGACCCCTTGTTTCACAGTCTTCTCAATAGTTCTGCACAAAATCTCATCCTTTATTTACAGACCAACACCACCACTATGCAATATTGAGAAGCAACATGGCATAGCAGAAAGAGCATGGGCTTGGGAGTCAGAGGTTGTGGGTTCTAATCCGGATTTTGCCGCTGGTCAGCTGTGTGACTTTGGGCAAGTCACTTAACTTCTCTGTGCCTCAGTTACCTCATCTTTAAAATTGGGGATTAAAACTGTGAGCCCCATGTGGGACAACCTGATAGCCTTGTATCTACCCCGGTGTTTAGAACAGTGCTTGGCACATAGTAAACGCTTAACAAATACCATAATTATTACTGTTATTATTACTATATGTGACATCAAGTAGAAAGGCGGGACCCCAAATAATGAAGTGAACATAGTCGTATCACCTGCACTGAGGCAATGCCAATCATATTACATTTTACTGGGCCGACAAATGAGAGGAATGAACAGTAGCAGAATACCCAAATAAATGTTCTGTGGGGAGCAAACATGGAATACCTTAAACAGGGTAGGGGGGAAAAAACTTTAAAGGTACAATGAAGTAAAGTCTCAAACGAAGTGACTGCAGTCAATCAATTCATGGTATTTATTGAGTGCTTGCTATGTGCAGAGTACTTGTACTAAGCACTTGGGAATGGCAGCAGAAGGCAGACTAGTTTAGCATGCAAAAATCATCATCATCATCAATTGTATTTATTGAGCGCTTACTATGTGCAGAGCACTGTACTAAGCGCTTGGGAAGTACAAATTGGCAACATATAGAGACAGTCCCTACCCAACAGTGGGCTCACAGTCTAAAAGGGGGAGACAGAGAACAAAACCAAACATACTAACAAAATAAAATAAATAAATAGAATTTAGTCTTACTGGTCACATCTAGATTGTAAGGTCATTAGGGGCAGGAAACATGTCTGCTAATTCTGTTGTACTCTCCCAAATGCTTAGTGCATTACTCTCTAGGAGTAATGCCCTCTTTGAACTGAAGGGGGTGGCATGTGCGCATGCATGCAGGCATACTCACATGTACACATGCACACACATTTTTATATGTACATTTTAAAAGATGTAAAGACATAAGACTATCACAATCCAGCTGCATTAGAAGCCACTGTTAATTGCCCCCATAAACAGTATAAGCCATTTAAAACACATTTGCTAAGAAAATATATTTTACAGTAAAATGAACACAATCATCCCATTTAATGATCCTTTTTTTAGTGGCTAATTATTTCCTTGGTTGCTTTTTAATTCTGGGCCAAATTTTAGGGGTCCTTTGCAAAAGTAATTTCCACCAGATAACAGATAAATGAAAGATGAGTGCACTTCGGAAAAATACAGGACCCAGATAAGTTTAGTAACTCAGTGGGGGGGAGGTTCCGAAGACCAGATAAGAGGAGTGCATTTCTGACAAAAAAAAATCAGTATTTTCATCTCTTGCAATAATGCTATGGGCCCAAAAATGAGTGATTGGAGAAGGCAGAGCTATTTTCTTGTATTATTAGAAAATATGACATTTGCAAATGCATTTCTGTCTACTTGATTTTTGGTCTACAGACCTGAATTTGAGAGGGAGTTATATTCTTAGATCTGTAGGAATTAGTCTAAAATCACATATGATCTTTAAAAAACATATTTTTATCACCAGAAAATGTCTGAAAATCAGTACTTGAGTTCATGCAATATCTTGACCATTAGAGTCCGGTCAATTTCAGAAATGCTCAGAGCTCCTTTCACTTTTTTCTGATGTCTGTCTCATGCTGATCCCTCTGCTGTGTCCGTATGGCCAACGGGCAGATGTGGGGAGAATAAAAAAAGCAAACTTCCTTCTTGCTGTGCTTCAGCAGTCAGCAAGAGCAACCAAATGGAAGAAACATAGGAACTGTATTCCTCCCTTAATTTCCCCCTCCTCCCCTTCCCACTTCCCCTGCCCTGTTCCCTCTTCTCTGTAATAATTCCTTTTAAAATGGAGTGAGCAGGACAGTGAGCCATAGCCCCCATCCCTGAATATCCACAAATGAATGAATGAATGAGTGGGTGCCCTTTCTATATTAGCCTTTTCAGCTAACCTCATACACATGGAACATGGATGAGTCTTCACCCTCACGATCACTTTTGATAATGAAAGGCAGCTATGCGGGTTGTGAGACTAAGCACAATTAACTGTGTAAGCTCTGTAGAAGATCATGAGTATCTTAGGCAAGTCAAGTTTTAAGACTTTCTTTTCTGTAGCTAAGGCAGTGGTTTAGGGTATGCATTGTAACTCTCTAGAGTCCTGGGCTCTCAGTCCTAATCTAGATAAGTGAAATTAACAGTAATCAGCAAGTGAGAAATTGAGACTCGTATTTTGGATTTTTGGAAGTGGACATCTGATCGCATTGCAAAATATGACTATGAAAGTACTAATTATTTTAGGTGAAGAGCAGCAGGTGGCATAAAAGTTAAATCCCTGTTTCAATTAGCGAATTGCAAGGGCGGTACATATTTCTGAAGGCCACTTAGATTTACCAAGTGAATAAACTGTGCATTGATACTGTTTCTAAATAAGCCATTCAGTACTTTAGGATAATTTCAATTTAGGTAGTATGAAGACAAACTTTCACTAACAAATCTTTTGTAAGGCATGGATAAATACTTTTGTCTCCAAGTTCATTCATTCATTCAATCATATTTATTGAGCGCTTACTGTGTGCAGAGCACTGTACTACGCGCTTGGGAAGTACAAGTTGGCAGCATATAGAGATGGTCCCTACAAGTGATTATTGAGTGTGGCTCTTTTACAGTTTCGACAAAAAACTCCATTCAATTTATCTGCACATATTGAATTCCCAGGCATATTATATACCTTAAAGCAAATGTTCAGTTTTGGGGAGACAAGTTTTTGTCATTATCATACCAAAAACCATAAGGTGCTTTGAGCATCTTTTAAAAAGAAGGGAAGGTTTCCACGTTAGCCTCTTTGACAACAAAGCTTACCTATTTCATGTATAATTAATTATTTAATTAAACCAATGGCACTTAGATTTTTAAAAGAAGTTTCTAAAATTTCAGCTGTGTTTTCCCCAAAGTAATTACTCTCATCCTCATCTGATTGTTTTTAATTTTATTTATTTCTTTACCATATGCAGTGCCTTGATTGACTTCCCTCCATAGCGCACTCTCCTATATTTTCTTTACTTTCGCTTGTTCAGTGCTTCATTGAATGTTGCTCAAATTTGGCACTTTTCCTTCACTGTTTCTCTTGAATGTTCTCATCCTAATATACTTTTCTGCCAAATTTGAAATAGGAAAATCCAGGTGCTCTACCCTTGAGACAGTGTTCTGTAAGTGACTAGAATTATTATGAAATTTCTGGAAATGGAAAGGAGACCACAGAGACAAAGCTGTGATACAGATAAGTTTGGGGCATTGCCAAGCAGCTTTTAACTAAATTTTTGGCTAGGTCAGCATTGTTAGACTTCTGCCATAGTATTCCAGGTGTGAATTTAGCCTATTAATTTCATTTGCAAGTAATTTATTTTGATTGCTTTGGTTTTCTTTGTAAACTGCTGAGGGTTAAAGGTGACTTTCACTTCAGATTTTTTTTGTGACCCAGTAGTCTCACTGAATCTAATTTCTTCTATAAAGTGGGGATAATAATTTCACCCCTCCCTATGACATAGGAGTAGTGGATGGGTAAAATCAGTTATTGGGATCTCGAAGAGTGTCTTCTCCTTGGTCATTGTGGTTAAAAAGGGAATAAGTTCCTTTTTAGCAGGGATCATGTCTATTGTATTCTATTGTATTGTACTTTCCCAAATGCTTACTAGAATGCCTTGCACATTGTAAGTGCCCAGTAAGTACCGTTGCTTTAGAGGACAGGAAGACAGTGGGGACAGAAGAGTTTGGACTGGAGAAGGAGTTAGGGTAGGAGAAGGGTGCAGTGGGATCCAGAGGAGGATTTTTTTCATTGAGGGGCTTGAGCATATCTGAAGGCAGAGGAGGAGTGGGCAGTGGGTTGAGAGGTTGAAAAGAGCAGTAAGGAAAAGGAGAAGGATGGGAGCAAGGAATTAAGAGGTGAGAGACTCAGGTGGATTGGGGTAGATTTAGAGACCAGGTAGGAGACCTCCTCTGCAGAAGCAATTGAAATAATAATAATAATAATATTGGCATTTGTTAAGCACTTACATTATATGCCAGACAAGACAAGATAGTCGGGTTGGACACAGTCCCTGTCCCACGTAGGACTCAGAGTCTTAATCCCCATCTTACAGTCGAGGAAACTGAGGCCCAGAGAAGTGAAGTGACTTGTCCAAGGTCACACAGCAGACAAATTGTAGAGCAGGGATGAGAACCCATGACCTTCTGACTCCCAGGCTTGTGCTTTTCCACTAGGCCATGCTGATCAATCAGTGGTATTTACTGAGCACTTTTCTTTGTGCAGAACACTTTACTAAATGCTTGGGAGAAAACAATACAACAGAGTTAGAGGCAGATGGGAATGAGGATAAAGATGATGTGGGAAGTTAAGGGGATGGAGAAGTGAAGGTGGTATTTGGGGAAGTTTATTGCTCTGTGAGTAGCATTAAATATTGGCTGACTGTAATACTCTAGTAGGCAAGTGTCATTCAACTTCCTAGATGGCATTCTGGAAACATTGTTATTGTGTCACTGTTCATTGTGTGCCGGTAAACCCTTGGAAAGATTATATGTTGATCGTCAGTGATAATTAATTGTATCGTTACGCTTGTATTTGTGTGGGTGCCTGACTCACTGCAGAAACTGGTCCTTCACCAGTCACTGATTTTCATTGTTTTGAATTTTTGAAGGCTGTGACTTCTTTATATATGCCTAATTAGAGCAGAATCCACCTAACATGTCAGTGTTTTTAACTTGTGTTATCTCTTTGGATTCATTTTTTACTCTAAGGACCTGGTTTTTAGACATGCCCTCCAAATTTGTGCAGTACGTTTTCAGTGCAGAGTCATTTGCCTGCAATCATACATTGCAGTGATTTAATACATAATTAGTGTCTCCAGTTAGACACCTAAAATCACTTCTATTAGTTAATAACCATGAAGTAAAGTTTTAGGTCTTCAGGGGATAGATGGACAGCCTTTTCACAAACTCTTCCTCACATTTTTGCCATCTAATGGTCTCTATTACAAGAGAGAATCCTGGTTAGAAGCCAAACCAGGCCCCTGGTGTTCCCCCCTAATGAGAACATTCATTCATTCATTCATTCAGTCAGATTTATTGAGCACTTACTTTGTGCAGAACACTGTACTAAGCGCTTGGGAGAGTACATTCAGAGGCAGAGAGGCCTACTGGGACTGGACATTCCCTGAAAGCCCCACCGAGTCCAGTCATGGGTATGGGGGTGGGCCTTGCCAAAGCTGAGTGGGTCAGTGGAGACAGACAACCCTCTGTGCCTCTGGTCCCCATGAGGCTGTTAGTGGCAGCTGAGGAGTTACCGCACTACACAATGGATTTGTACACCTATTAATTGTGGTATTTAAGTGTTTACTATGTGTCAAGTTCTGTACTAAGCACTGGAATAGATACCAGGTAATCAGGTCCCAAATGGGCTCCCAGTCTGAGTAGGAGGTACTGAATCCCCATTTTGCAGGTGAAGGAATCTGAGGCACAGAGAGATTAAGTGACTTGCCTAAGGTGTGCCAAGGTCACACAGCTGACCGGTATTGGAACCAAGATTGGAACAGGTCCTCTGATTCCCAGCCCTAGACTCTTGTCATGCTATATGCCGTTTTGGGTTAGTGTGCTGGATTTCCTCTCTCAAATCCCTCTGAACATAGGCATCATTTCTGGGCCAGGGGCTGGAGCCACACAGGAGGGAATCTGGTCGTTTAAAATACAAATACCAAACAGAAAGCCAAGTCTGCACAGCAGGTGCCATATCAATACAGTATATAGGTGCCAGGCATAATGTATGTATCCGTACCAGAAGGGAACAGATTAGCTGAAAAACAGGCTGTCTGGTTAAAAAAAAAAAAACCCCCAAAAAACCTGGATGATTGGTCATCCTAGTTATAGCAGAACAAAGTGTGTAGTAGAGAGAACATGAATGGCAAAGAAGCTTCAGTGAAAGAACAAATTCCATGATGTCCTTATAAAATGTCACTTTGGAAAGTGAATTATAGCGGTGGTGCATTCCCTAAACAGGAGGCAGTGAACACATCCATCTAATTACCAGACTCAGAGAATTTCTTTACAAAATTCAGAAAGCTAATACATTTTCATTGCTACATTGAAGACTAAATGTGTAGGACAGATCAAGGGGCAAACAGAACCATCATATTTAGAAGCTCCTATTACCATTTTATGATTGAAGATGCATCTAGTGATTCTGCCTTTTGCAAATAATTGATTTTGTTCATGAATGTAGGAAAGGGTGATGGCAATCAGTATGCTTGTACTTCTTGCCATAAATAGAGACCATTAAAAGATGCAGGGACACTTCAAGAACTATGTAATCCAAACTGCTTGAAATTAATTTGCTGATTTTCCTAGAAAAATAATGGTGATAATATAGTTTCATATTTACAGATTGCCAGCGGGTGAACTCCTCAAGCCCATGCTTTCTGTATTTAAAACCAAGGTGTTTACCTGAAGAAGACTTATAGTTAATCAAGAAGTAACATAAATATATTTCTGAGTACTGGATATGGAGGAGGTTTTTATACCTTTTTAAAATGTCATAGGATAACCAATTACCAAATCTTTAGATGGTTTTCTTGGGGATAGTAACTATGCACAGAAAAGCAGAAAATACTTTAGTATTCTTGAACCCTTTATGTAATCAGACAAAGTGTTCTGCTAGAATGTCCGTGACTCTTAATTGACCAATATTTTTTGACTAATCAGAACTTCGGATTACCTAGCCATTCTGGATAATAAAAGTTTCCATGTACTTCCATTTTTAGAGAAAAAAATCAGTACGTGACATAGAATATATTACTGTTACCATGGCAAACTATTTAAATCAAACATCAAATAGGATAACCTAAGGTTATTTCATCAACAAGCCAAATCCGTTCCTGAAATGTAGTTGTAGACCTATCCTAATGATAAATTTAACTGGGTTTGAAGGCAGGAGTCCCTTTCAGATTTGTGATTTATTTTATGGATAACAAACTTAGATTTTCCAGAAGAGTGAATACTATTTTAAAAAGAACAACGTGGAAGGAACCAATTAGTTCTTTGTCACATAGATGAAACGTCCTTAAAAAATCATCATTTACTCTTTCCCTATTAAATTGTAAACTCCTATGGGACATGGATCATGCCTTCCAACTGTATCGTATGCTCTCAAGCATTTAGTACAGTGCTCTGCACCCGGTAAGAATTCCATGAAATACTGTTGATTGATTGATCTCTTTCCTCTTTCCATTCATCCCCTGCTGCCCATCAAATCTACACTTTAAATTGACCCAGACCGAGAATTGGCTTCCTATTTCTAGGGAAAGACATTCTTCAGTCTCACTGGATTGACTGTCCTGTATGTTTCACCCAGACAACTGAGCAATTTGACCGTATGAATAATGATAATCCCTTTCTGAGATTAAAACCTATCTCTTCTTCTTTGTTCTTAGTAAAAATGGTAAACATTGGTCCTTGTAAAGGCTTTTCCTTCCTTCTTACATCTCCCGTGTGTTGCTTTTCTTTCAACCCCCTCTTCCCTGAACGTTTCTTTTCAAATTTCTGACCCTACCTAGGTCTTACTTGTCTAATAAAGGCCTAGTGTGCTGAGAAGAGCATAAGCGGAACTTCTAGGCCCCTGCCACACATACCCCATATATACCATAGTAGTACATTTAAAATAGTACACTATGCTGATTTTCCATATTTAAGCTGAGCAAGAACTTGTATGACTCCCTTTGTATTTTTTGGTGTCCCTTTCCTTAGCCAGCTGTTTCCCATATTATATTTGAGCACGTGTGTGTGTGTGTGTGTGTGAACCTATGATAGAATGTTTCTTGAATTTTCAGGTCTCGTTGAATTCTGTTTTTATGCCTCAAAGTAGTTAGCAAACCTACTTAGAGAAGCAGTGTGGTGTAGTAGATAGAGCATGGGCTAGGAGTCAGAAGTTCATGGGTTCTAATCTAGGCTCTGCCACTTGTCTACTGTTTAACATGGGGCAAGTCACTTCATTTCTTTAGGCCTCATTTACCTCATATGTAAAGTGGGGATTGAGACTGTGAGCCCTATGTGGGACAGGGACTGTGTCCAACCTGATTTACTTGTATCCACCCTGTGCTTAGTATAGTGCCTGGCACACAGTAAGCGCTTAACAAATGCCACAGTTTTTATTAACTTGGCCTAATCTGCAAACATAATGAGCCAGTTTTTAATTCCATAATTGAGAAAGATATTAAATAGTATTAGTCCTAGGGCTTACCCTTTTGGGATACAATCATTATGCCCTTCTGGATGGATTCCGAGCTATTGCTCATTAGCCAGGTATGCACCCTTCTACCAAAATAGTAAAATCTAAAGCAGGCATCAACAATGTTTTTCTGTGGCCAAACCTCTCCTGTGGGGAGTTCTGAGGAGTGAAGCAGGAGTTCCTGGGTGGCACCACCACATTTAAGTCTGTCACAGGTGATGGCTTTTGAGGGTTTGACCTACAGTGCTTTTTTATTATGGTATTCATTAAGCACTTACTACAAGCCTGGCACTGTACTAAACACTGGGGTAGATACAAACAAATCAGGTTGGGCAAGTCCATGTCCCACATGGGGCTCACAGTCTGAATCCCCATTTTTCATATGAGGTAACTGAGGCACAGCGAAGTGAAATTACTTGCCCAAGGTCACACAGTAGACAAGGAGCAGAGGCGGGATTAGAACCCAGGTCCTTCTGACTCCCAAGCCCATTGTCTGTCCACTACACTATGGTTTTCACATTCAGTTGCAACAGCATTTACTGAACACCTTTTTGGTTCTTGGGAAAAAGAGACGTGGTCCTTGTCTTTGAGGTGCCTGGAATCTATCTGGAAGCCCTTACTATATACCTAAACCTACCATCCCAAGTTTCCCTGCCATTTGATCAAGGCACTACTGTGAGGGATGGGGAAAGGGAAGTGGGTCAGATTGCTGGGTGGATTCTCGAGCAGCACTAGCAAAGAAACCAATATGATAGTGATGGAAGCAGAAGTGGTCAAATGGAACTTAGAATTATTTTTACCTACTAAGACCTAGCTACAGGCTGGGGTGGGCCAGGTGGTGGTGAGTTCAGGGCTTTGGGGGGCAAAGGGAGGAAAGGGGAGAAGGTTCAATCAATCAGTAGTATTTATTGTTCCTTACTATGTGCAGGACACTGACCTAAGCACTTGAGAGAGTACAATAGAGTTAGTGAACACAGTTCTTGCCATCAAGATGCTTACAGGCCAGTGGGGGAGACCGACACAAAAACAGATGACAAAGTAGCGGCAACAACAGAGCTTAAAGATAATGAGTTATGATAATGATGGTATTTCTTAAATGCTTACTATGTGCCAAGCACTGTTCTAAATGCTGGAGCAGATATAAGGTAATCTGGTTGTCCCACGTGGGGATCGCAGTCTTAATCCCCATTTTACAGATGAGGGAACTGAGGCACAGAGAAGTTAGGTGATTTGCCCAAAGTGACACAGCTGATAAGCAGCAGATCTCTGACTCCCAAGGCCATACTCTTTCCACTAAGCCAAGCTGCTAAGTGGTGCAAGGGACAGGGAGAGGGCACGGTGGGTAAGGAAAACAAAAATTTTCATAGTTTCCCGGGCAGTATCAGGGATAATTTAGTTGTGCTGATTAGTGGCAGCTTGCAAATTCACTGCTATATTGCATAAGGATAAGGTGGGAGTGGTCAATAAGTGATCGTATTGATGAGATGTCACTGCCCAGTATCAAAAGTCTTAGGGAATTGTAAATCAGTTATACTTGCAGCAGCCTCCTTGTTTTCATGTTGCATGACTGCACAATGAAAAGCCTTCACCCTTTGCCATGCGTTGCACCCTGATCATCTGACTCATTTGTTGCATTCTGTGCCTGAGGGGAACATGGGCTGGAAAAGAAGAGAGAGTGCGAGTGACACTGTGGAAATCACGATTACTATAATCAGTTCCTCCATTTAGGGTCTTGGTCTTGAAGTCTGAGAAATGAGGTTCGTCTGTTGTGCCAAGTGGGAAAACTCCTTCATCAACTTAAATTGTGCCTGGCATGATTTTACTCTTCAGAAAGCAATCCTAGCTGATTCCAAGTATCATGGACTCTTTTGGGTACTTGTAAATAGGTTGACCGATGCCTTCCCAGAGATCACACTTGAGTGGACAGGTTCATAATGGTTAAAGCTATTCATTTTCTCTGCTAGCACACTTACCCACTTCCAGCTTTTCATGACTAAAAAAAACAAACCAGCAACCAAAAAAACCCTATACTGACAGGATTTCATAGCAGTTTCTTTCTGCATTATTTCCCTTCATACTCGTGCATACATTCTGAAGAAGAGTTTAGCTCCCTGTGTTTAAAATATCATGACCAAATCATTAAGATAAATGGATAGTACCAGATTTAGAAGATAAAGATGATAGATTTGTTAACGTTTATTGCTGATATGAAAAGGAAGCTAACAAGATTTGTAAGACAGAAGGTAAAAGTTTATGCAACGGTGGAAGCCATTTCCTTCACACATCTGTGTTTATCAAGTTTTAAGACCATAACATCTCCTTTCCTCCTAAAGCCATTTCCTCTGCATCCCATAATGGAAAGGGCTGTGAGACTCTAACTGCTGTGGTGTGAGGGGTTTCACTTGGAAGATGCTCAGAATGATCTCACTTGTATTGTTATCGACTGATGGGATTGAAGCTCTAGGAATAATAAAATTCCAGATAGGCTTGATGGCCCCTTAGGGATCCCTAAATGGGGAATTCATGCAGACTAGCCTGTTTTGAAAGGTACAAACCACTGTAACATGGTGGTTCTTTCTATCGCCAATAACCATGTTATTAGGAGTGCTTTGCCATGATTGAATAAGTTACATTCATGTGACCAGATATGGCAGTCCTTTTGTACATCTATATAGTGAATTGGTCCTGGCAAGAGGCTATAATTTAGAGAACACTCTCAGTTGCTCAAAGAGGGATACATAAAGCAATCCAGAGAACTACTTTGCCTCTACTGAATTTTTACAAGGATGGTGGTGTTCACCATGTCCAGCCTGGCCCAAGCTTAACTGCTTTTTAACTTGGGTCAACTTGAAAATTGTTCTTCCTGTCTTTCTCTTTCACTCTTATCTCCCTCTCTTCTTTCCAGTCTCTCTTCGTTCCTCCCTCTTCTGACCTTTCCTCCAGCTCTTTTTCACTATCTCTCTCCTTCCCCCGTTCATCACAGAAAAATCATGAAAAGAAGTATCTCCCAGTGAAATAGACTTCAATCACTGAACCAAGTTATGCCCAGTAGTATGTAGGACACCTTTGAGCAGTGGCAGGTGGGAGGAATTGGGAACCAGAAGGAGGGGGAATCAGCGAAGGCATGATGGGGGAGGGGGTGGAGCAGGGTCGCAAAAGGCAGAGAATGGGAATACAGGAAAAGTAAGGGAATGAGTAATGAGAGGAAGCGTAGGCTAGTGGAAAGTGTATGTGTCTGGAAGTCAGGGTACCTGGGTTCTGGTCCCGGCTCTGCTGCTTGCCTGCTGCGTGACCGTGAACAAGTCACTTGTCTTCTCCGTGCCTCAGTTTCCTCATCTGTAAAATGAGGATTAAAAACCATCTGATCCGATTGTATGGTCTTTGCCCCATTGCTTAGTGCAGTGCTTGGCACATAGGAAATTCTTAACACTTACCACAATTAATTATGCCAATGGAGAGTTATCCCATTTAAAAAATGTATTTTGAAGTTATTTTTGAAATTTATTTTAAAGCTGGGTATGGCAAGGATTGAGCATTCGGGCTATTTCTGCCTAGTTTTGTTGCCAGTGGGGTTTCCTCCCTGCCCTTTTAGATTTCCCCTTTCTCTTTTGCTTCCTCCCTCTCCATATTGTGGCCCAAACTCCTCTCCCACTCTTTGGACCACTGAAAATCCTATCAGGTGACTTTAGTTGTGGCCTCTAAATCAGTCTTAACCTAGAGATATTGTGGCCTGATGACTTCTTGAGGTTCTTTCCAGCTCTGGGATTCTGTGATAAAGTTTACACAGCAAGTCACTTGTACAGTTGGGATTCCACTTGAAATATCTAGGCCATGTGGCTGCTTCTCTAAATCCCTGTTTCACAAATTTTCCATCCCGCTGATTCCCAGACAAGTGGCCCTTAGTGAATTCTCACTGTTTCTGGGCATTCACAGTGATCTTCACAAAAGGCAAAGAATATCTCTGAATTTTCTGTAAGTATTTTTTATCATTCACCTAATTTGCTCCTATTTAGTACTAAAATAGAGGAAGGTCTCCAGCTGTTTTTATGACTCTCTTGTTTTGGGCTGTTCATTGTGCAGTAATAATGCTAAATTGTTTTACTAGCTACCACTGTTAAATGATAATTAAGTTTAAATTGATATAAAAATGAATAGCTAAGACATGTTTTTCATATAATTTAATGATGCTCCTTGTTTGGGGTACTCTCCTCCTACAGGTGACATTCATGAATTTTCCAAGCTTTTAATGAATGCTACTTCGTCCCTAGCCCTCGTTCCTAGCTTGCTTCACAGAATGAAGCCATGCACCAAATTCAAGGGACTTTGAAGTTTCTTTTTTCCCTTTTTTTTTTGTTAAGAAATTGGGGCATTTTAAGGTATTATAGGCATTAGGCCACCTGCAGTATATCTCTTAGGAAATCTTTGGCTGTTTTTTGCTATAAGAATGAACCCAGGTTATAAAGGATAATTTTGGTTGTGATTGGGCGAGAAATGTGCAGTTAGCCCCTGCTGAGCCCGGTTTGATCAGATGTCACTTACAGTACATGAGATCTCCACCCATGGAGAACCAGGGGTTGGTCGACAGCCTTTATCTGAAACTTTCTCCCATTAGACCCTTGTCCCTCTCTTGCTCTTGTTGCTGATGTGATACCTGGAAAGAATATCTTCTTTTTGTCAGGTTTTCAGTGTTTTCTCCAAGTAACTGCCAAGGCTGTTGCTACTTTGTGGCATATATAAATCTCCTATCGATGCTGGAGGGGAGTGCACAATAAAATAGATATATAGCTCCCAGTCTTAGTCCCCATTTTATAGATGAGGTAACTAAGGCACAGAGAAGTGAAGTGACTTACCCAAAGCAGACAAGCGACAGAGCCGGGATCAGGACCCAGGTCCTTTGTCTCCCAGGCCATTGCTCTTTCTACTAGACCACGCTGTTCCTCTATGGCTTCTGCTGCAGAGTGCCACAGCTTAGATGCGGGGCTGAATGTGGGGCAGAGAAGTAGGCCTAGAACTGCCAGGACTGTTGTGATCTCTTTGGGATTTGGGATGCTTATAGCATCAGGGGATGGGCTTGAGGATGCCTTCTGCCGGACGACAGTTTGGCTAGAACCAGATTGGGTCTGAACAGCCATTTCACTTGCTATTGTCAGGACAGCGTGGGTTCGCCGAATTTTGAAATGGGCTGAGACAGCCAAGCAGATGGGACTGAGCTGGGAGGAAGTGTAAGAACTGGCCCAGGGCCCCCCGGTCAGACAGATAAGTGCAAATATTTTCATTTAGGGAAATCATGGCCACCACCTCTTCCTATGTGTCTGTAAGCTCCAGACCAGAACTTCTCTCAACCTTGATCTTTGCTTCTCTCAGTCCCCTTAGTTCCCGTGGTGGCATATATGACTAGAAAACTTGCAGAGGTATGTTGGAGATGCGCTATGGATAGCAAACCACACTGGATTAGATTCTGAGTATGAAATGTCTTCAGGCATTTGGCACCTAATCTTGCTTTTTCCAAGCTCTTTGAAACAATTTGAATCTTTTTTTAAAGCTGTTTTTCTTATCTGCACATAGGAATAGGTAATAATAATAATTATGGTATTTTCTAAGTGCTTACTATGTTTCAGACACTGTTCTAAGCGCAGGGGTAGATATAAGATAATCGGGTCGGACACAGTCCCTGTCTCACACAGCTCTCACATTCTTAATCCCCATTTTACAAATGAGGGAACTGAGGCACAGAGAAGTGAAGTGACTTGCCCAGGGTCACACAGCAGACAAATGGTGGACCGGGGTTAGGACCCTTGACCTTCTGATTCCCAGGCCCGTGCTCTATCCACTACGCCATGCTGCTTCCCTGAAGTGGCATGTGTGCAAGAAATACACACAACCCCCGCAAAAAATATGAGGAGTCTCATGTAGAGTAGAAAAAAAATGATCCTTTTTTTTGTTGCAAGATATTTTGGTGACATATCCTTCTGCAGGGTCTTTATGAAAAAGAAAAAGAATAGAAATGCTTCCACCAAGCAAACCAATATTTCTATCATTGGAATAATCTGCCAAAGGAATAGATTCCAGTGAACCACTATCAGCCTATTACATAGACTTTTCAAAACAGCAAATCCTTACAGGAATGTTCCTCGAAACAGTGTTTCAATTGGAACCCATTTAAGGTCAGCATAGCTATCATTCACGCATAATGTGACAGATAGAGTACACAAAATGACTGCTAAGTTACCAGGAAAATATCAACTTTTATTTTCATTCCTGGATGAATACTTTAGGGTCATTGAAAATGCAAATTGTTGTTTCCTCACAGTAATTATTATAGGTTTAGCCTCTCAGTTTATTTTATTATCCTGTTTGCAAGGGGACCATAGTCATTAGTACAATTGAATTTCAGGATGACCTACAATGTTGGACTAGATTCTGCTTGATTATAATGACCTTTATAGTGAAAATCAAAGAACACTTTTAACCTTGCTATGGCACTTTTAGCCTTTGTTTAATATATATAAAGGGACTCATAAAATTTCAACGGAAAGCCTCTTTGGCTGCATTCATAGCAGCTTTCCTGTAAACTTCGTTAGACTGGAATTAAATGATCCTGATTATTGTTAGTTAATTCCAAATTTTCATCAGTACCTAGAATAATGTGACTGTAATGGAACTTTAATGTTAAAAATAGGATTGAAAAGAAAAATTTTAATTTATTGAAATGTTTTTCAATGGCATCTGAATCCTTTATTCCTGTCCAGTTAGTGACTGGTGAGATTATTTAAAATGATGATTTTTGTTCACAAATGTAGAGTAATATTATCAGAATAAGCATTGGCTATGCATGCATCCCAATTAATTTGCTTGTGATTTTCAAGATCTAGATAAAGTCCCATGCTCTTAGTCATTGGAGTGATTTATTCAGTGATCTCACTCCACTTCATCTTACCGAGAACAAAGAGGTGTAGGTTCATTGTTTTGCTGTCCAGAGGTATTAAAGTTATTGCTTTGCACATAGTAAGCACTTAACAAATGCCATCATTATTATCATTATTATTATTATTGACACCTCTTAGTATTTTCACATAATATTTCTAACTATACAGTTTTACACCTAAAAATACATTTATTACATTATGAGCTTTCCTTGAAATTTACACAACACAAAGGCCTGTTCCTTCCTTTCAGCTAAAGAATCAATGATGTCTTGGGAGATGTATGACAGTAATTACAGGACAACACACCTTCTTTAGTCTCCTTTTTGTTTAGCTTTTTTTATTTTATCTTGTGCTCCATTCGTCCTTTTTCTTCTGTCATTCACTATTTGCAAAAAAAGTGTGGTCCTTCCTGACCACTTGGTTGCTGCTGTAGGCCCAGACTCACGACCAGATCTTCTGGGTACATGCGGGACCCTGCCATGTGTTTTACTGGACTGTGTTGTGCTCGTAGGGTTTGAAACATTGAAACTGAAAATATACATTCTGCAACCACATTTTTTTAATATACATGTGTTTAACTTTATTTTTTTCTGAAAATTTATCACTGCCCCTTTTGCCCTTCCTCTCGATTATAATTTGCCACTCCAGTTGGGACCTGTAGGATTTATTGGGAATTTGACCATTACCCACTGACTCTCTAATTTTAATTTTTCCTGGACAGAAAGGCTTATATTGGATCTTCCTGTAACATAAACTTCTTTTCTCTTCCTCCACATTGATTTCTTCACTAATTATCAATATCCTCCTCCTCAATCAATCAACCCATAGTATTTTTGAGCACTTACTATGTGCAGAGCACTGTTCTGAGTACTTATTATCATCATCATCATTATTATATCAAGGACTTACTGTGTGGCAAACGCTGTACACTAAATGCAGAGATAAATAGAGATTGGGAAGCAGCATGGAGTAGTGGATAGAGCATGGGCTTGGGAGTCAGAAGGTCATAGGTTTCAATCCCGGCTCCGCCACTTGTCAGTTGTGTGGCCTTAGGCAAGACACTTTTCCCTGTGTCTCAGTTACCTCATCTGTAAAATGGGGAATAAGACTGTGAGCTCCATGTGAGACAGGGACTGTGTCCAACCTGATTTGCTTGTATCCACCCCAGAGCTTAGTACAGTGCCTGGTATATAGTAAGCGCTTAACAAATACCATTAAAAAAATTTGATCAATTCAGGCATAATCACCATCTTGCAGGAGACTCACAACTTAAGTGGGGGAAGACAAACCCATAGAAGAATAAGAGGAAATGACAGACAGTAATAAGAGCAAATTAAAGATGAAGCAATCCAAATCCAAGAAATGACATGCCTCATTGTTCTATACATCTCAGAGTTCTATTAGAAATGCCATTACCGGGGAAAGGCCGGTCCAGCCTAGTATTCTGTCTCTGACAGTAGCAGCAAGTTGTTTGGATGAGCTCTGTGTCGACTGACATTTGTCCTGTTGTTAAGGACCAACATCCCTAAGTGCGTCCCTAACTTTGCCTCTTGTTAATGAATTTATCAAAACCCATCTTGAACTAGCTGATGTTTTCTGCTGTAGAACTTTGTGGGGTAACAAGATCCATATAACTACATTTTCTATCACCATTCATAGTATTTATTGAGTTCTTAAGAGGAGCAAAGCACCACACTAAGTGCTTGGCAGAGTGTAACAGAAACAAGGCGTGTGATCATAGCATACCATCTAACGGGATGGTCAGAACCAACAAAAATTACTGTTTGTGCTGACAGTGGGAGCAGAAGAACAAAGGAATAGCAGGAAGTAATTCCAATACATTTGTTTGAAATTGCTGACTAAATAATTGAATGTGCAAATAAAAATATTTGTAGGCTCCTAACCTTACTGTTGGGTAAAGAAGTGTTTCCTTTTGTTTATAGGAACAACTTGTACCCAATTTTCTCACATACCCCTCTCAAGCACTCACCCCTTCATTTAGCTAGTCCCATAGGGTTGAATTTTGCAGGGACCAGTGACTTGCAGTGATGCTGAGTGGTCTGCTCTGGGACCCTGTTATTCGCAACATGGATTGGTGAAATGATATTGAGCAGGGCTTATAGGTGTCACTGACAAAGTTGCTTAGGGGCCAGATGTGATTTCTCTGTCAGGTTAAAGTCTTCCTGCTGCATTTTGAAAATATTTATATTTTAAGAGTGTGTTCTTCAGAATTTTTAGAATTTTGTTTTAGTCAAAAGCAAAATGTCCAACAAAAAGAGCTTTGTTTTCAAGTGGACTAGGCTACTTTATATAAATATATATGCTTGCTATTTTGTTACTAAGAGAGGAAGAGAGCTAATTAAGAAAACTGAGCATCCTCAGTAATTTTACCCTGTGTTTCTAAGGGTAGTCATTTTATAAGAACCTTATGGAAGCTATTGGCAGAAGATAATGCTCTATTAACATACTGCCCTTCAATCCACAGATCTTATTCATTCATAAATGGAATGCAGTAGCTAATTGTTAGTTACTATGGTCAAAGATACTGATCTTCTCAAATTGGATTTGTGTAACATGAATCAAGTGCTGAGTCCATCTCTGTGTTTAGATTTTATTTCTAAGCAAACATTAAGGCAAGTGGATTGATATGAAGGAGTTCAAGTCCTGGATTGGTAAGGTTGAAGTTAGTGCTGAATTTAGTTTCTTAAGCTGTCAGGCATATTTTTAAGTAACCGCTTTCATAACTCCAGAGATTCAGGTAATCATTTCTGGTTCACATGTCAGAATCACACCATCTTGGATTTTTTCCCTGTAAGGGAAGTTCTTTGTAAAAATAAGAAATGTGCTTCTTACCTCTTCCTTCTAAAGAAGGTCCTTATAGATAGTCCATCTGCAACAACAGATTCTTCACTACAGCTGAAGGTTAAGAAAAGTGGATTGTGTCCTAACATAAGCTGCTAAAACAGAAGGGTGTACGGAACTAAAGAAAAGTGGATTTTCCATCCCCTTGCCCTTGCCTTTTAGAACTAGTTCAAGATTCCAAGTAGAAATTCAGTAAACTTTCAGGAGGTGATACAATAAATAGATCATGTTTCCCTTGGGATTGGGAAGGTACTGTGATCAAGATCATGTTTTTAATCAGTGAGCTATAGCTTCAGCAGGATTGCAGAAACAAAGGTTTACATTGAAATAACAAATTCTGTATCTAATTATTCCAACTTTCTCAGATCAGGGAAGAGTATCACAGTGCAGGGCAGAAAAAAATCCATTTTAGGAAACTACCACATAGGAACAGTTCATATAGGAAGATATGTTTTCCACATCTAGTCTATGATTTTTCATTTCTCTCAAGGAAATTTTAGTAGCTGAGTCCATTAAAATCATGGATTTGCTGTCCTATCACATTGTTAGAAACATAACTGATAAGTGGTAAAGGGCAGAATAATAAATTATACTAATTCACTGTAAATAGCTTGGGTCCCACTAGAGAGAAATTGCAATCCAGCATTCCAGTTAGATTCTAAAACTCCACTTCCCCTCAACCATTTTTTTTCAAGCCTACAGTCTTTTTAACACCCTTCCCACCTGACCTAGGACATCGTCATCATAATTCATTGATTCATTCAATCGTATTTATCGAGTACTTACTGTGTGAAGAGTACTGTGCTAAGTGCTTGGGAGAGTTCAGTATAACCATACACAGACATATTCCCTGCCCGTAATGAGCTTACGGTCTAGAGGACGAGGTTATGTCATCATCATTATCCATTAATTGTATTTATTAAGTGCTTTCTATGTGCAGAACACTATACTAAGCACTTGGGAGAGTTCAGTGCAATAGAGTTAGCAGACATGTTCCCTGCCCACAGTGAGCTTTCAGCATCATAGCTTTGCTTCTGACAGCAGTGGTCCCTGTGCCCTGAGCAATATAGCAACAATGTGTGGTTCATGCTTCCACTGCTGCTAACTTTCTAACTTGCCTTAATTCTTTAGGTCACGTGCTAATTCAGAATGGGATGTTAGGATGGGAAAGTTTAGCTTTTCCAGTTGCTGCATTCCCAATTTCAGGATTGCTTTGCAACATCTCATTCCTTTTTTGTATATTGGGAAATTGAGGCACATGGCTAGTTGAGCTGATTTTGTGATAATGGGAATCAGAACTCTCCATCCCTGAGTTTGGCATCTCTTCATCATTCGTGGAGTGATAACACATTCATAGCCTTACGGGATACAGAAGCAGTCAGTGAACATTGCTCATATTGTGTGCTAGAATAACCAAGGAAACAAGTTCAAGGGTGAGGAGATTTCCCTCTTTCCCAGTAAAATTAAGTTTTATGATTTATCGTAACGTTGAGCAGAAAATATTAATGAGAAAAATCTGGAGGCCAAACCATGTGCACATGGTTCTGCTATAACATATTTCTGTCACATATTTTGATTAATTCCTCTTCTCCCACTCCCCTCTGTGTCACCCTGACTTGCTCCCTGTCCCAGCTGCACAGTGTTTAGGTACATATCTGTAATTTATTTTTGTGTATTAATGTCTGTCCCCCCACTAGACTGTAAGCTCATTGTGGGCAGGGAATGTGTCTAAGACACAACCTTGATATTCTAGAAGAACTGAACATGTACTGTTTGAATGCTTTACACATATGCATGTATTAGAAGACTTTTTTGTCAGTTAATCTAAAGTTGCCACTGCAAATTAGTCCCCACGTAAGATCATCAAAATTCCTGTCCCCAAAGGCACCGTCTCATCCATCCATCCCAGACAGACACATTTGCAACTTTAGTACTGTTACCGCCTTTCCAAAGTGTAACTGTTTCACTTCATGTCTAGTGCTGTCTTGGAAAATCTGGGCTCTGAGATCTAGCAAAATGGGAAAAATTGTTAAAGGGGTATGTAGATGGTTTCAAGTGCTTCTCCCCCATTCACATCTTCTCTTCCGTCATCCTCATAGGATCTCACTTTTTGATTAGACTTTTTCTCTCCCCGAGTGATCCCCCTCCCTGAAAATGGACCCCAGAATCAGTAACTTGATTTTTCTTGAGATAAATAATCTATCACAGGTTTCTTAGGCCAAGTGGATTGGCAACTTGTAGCATTAGTAAGTCTGCCTCAACTCAAATTGAATAGTACAAGTGACTAATCTGAGCTGTCCTCTATTTCACTCGACCAGTCCAATGATGAAGCAGTGCTTTGTGCTTGAATCCCCTTAACTGGGAGAATCAAACTTGCCTTACAGATTATCCTGTCTTTTTCATAGAGAGGTAATTTGTCCAAGGGCTCCTGGCAAATCAGTGGTGGGGCCGGTGTGGTTGTCGTTTACGTTGTATGAAACAGTAAACTAGAGAAGCGGCATGATCTAGTGGAAAGAGCTTGGGCTGGGAAATTAGAGGATGTGGGTTCTAATTGTGTCTCTGCTGTGTACATGCTGTGGGACTTTGGGCAAGTCATTTAACTTCTCTGTGCCTCAAGTTCCCTCATCTGGTCACGGTGTGGCTCACAGTGTAAGGGTGAGAAAGGTCAGGTATTTAATTCTCATTTTACAGGTGAGAGGGTTGAGGGCTGGAGAAGTTAGGTGACTTAACCAAGATCACACAGCAGACAAATAGCAAAACAGAGCAGTGCTGGTGCCCAACCCCTCCCCACCCAGAGAAATCCCAGGCTTATTTCGGGAACAGATGCACTGCTGGTGTACTGGAGCCCAGCCTCACAACACACTTGCCCTGCACCTTTTGTGCTTCAGGTTCCTCATCTGTAAAATGGGGAAGAAATAACTATTGTACCTTTCCTGTTGCTCTGTGGGACAAGGACTGTGTCTGACTGGATTATCTTGCATCTACCCCCTTAGTACATTGTGACACATAGTAAGCCCTTAACAATTACCACAATTATTATTATGGATATCATTATTATTATTAGTTGTGTCTTTCCAAATCATTCATACCAGGATGTTGTCATGGCATGTATCATTTTGCCAGAACCACATTTATCTTTCTCTACTCGTTGTTTATTTCTTGGCTTGCTTGTGTAATTTGAATCTTTCTCTCTCTTCTTTACCTATTGTATATTTGGATATTTCTGTCTGAGACGAGATCATTGATTTAGTCGATACGAAGCCTTTAATTGCACCTCGGGGAGGATTAAAAATCCCAAACTTCCAAAACAGCTTCAAAGCAGTTGAGGTCTGAATAGAATCCAGGGATCAGCACCTGGGAGAAGTTGTGGATATACATTCTTACAAAAAGATTAGAATCACTACTCAGACACAAGGATTTTTTTAATTTTTGTTCTTGGTGTTTGTTAAGCACTTACTATGTGCTAGGCACTCTGCTAAGCTCTGGGGTAAATACAAGTTAATCAGGTTGGTTAATCCCTCCCTCTGCCCCTCCGCCAAGCTAGCTCTCTTCCTCCCTTCAAGGCCCTGCTGAGAGCTCACCTCCTCCAGGAGGCCTTCCCAGACTGAACCCCTTCCTTCCTCTCCCCCTCGTCCCCCTCTCCATCCCCCCCATCTTACCTCCTCCCCTTCCCCACAGCACCTGTATATATGTATATATGGTTGTACATATTTATTACTCTATTTATTTATTTATTTTACTTGTACATTTCTATCCTATTTATTTTATTTTGTTGGTATGTTTGGTTCTGTTCTCTGTCTCCCCCTTTTAGACTGTGAGCCCACTGTTGGGTAGGGACTGTCTCTATGTGTTGCCAATTTGTACTTCCCAAGCGCTTAGTACAGTGCTCTGCACATAGTAAGCGCTCAATAAATACGATTGATTGATTGATTGATTGATCAGGTTGAGCATGGGCTCACAGTGCTCACAATCTTAATGACCATTTAACAGACGAGGTAACTGAGAGACAAAGAAGTTGTGACTTGCCCAAGCTCACACAGCAGACTGGTGGCGGAGCTGGGATGAGAACCCAGGTCCTTTGGACTCCAAGGCCTGTGCTCTATCCACTAGACCACTCTGCTTCTCTAGTTCCAAACTGTAAACAAATGTCAGACGATTTTCTCACAGAAAACCCACAGACTGTTTCTAAATGGAGAAAGATTTGAGAGAACAACTCCGGTGTTAACAGTTTTAACTACCTATTAAAGACATGCTACAGCAAGCATCAGTCCGGTGGTGCAATGGTAGTGGATTGCCTCAGTTTAAGGAGCTCATTGTTTTTCAAGTTGCTGTCTTCATGAGAACATGAGAAATGCCAAACTGGTTCAGACCAGTGGCTCATCTGCCTACAGCAATAAGCATACCTGGAAAAGTACTTAACATCCAGTTGTTTTGTAATTGAAGCTGAGATTTTTGCTTGTTCCTGGTCCCTAAGTGTATATTAGAGCATAACAGATTTACGACCGGTTAAAAGTTAAACCAGAACAATACGAATGTTTAAATATACTACTCAGAGCCTTTCAAGAAAACAGTGTTTTACCCATGAATTCTTGCCATACGTAAATCAATTTAAAGATAAGGAAATAGTACAATTTATTGTAGTTAGGGAAAAGAGTGTAGCAACTCGGGGACTACAAACATGGTTCATTCATTCATTCAATCGTATTTATTGAGCGCTTACTGTGTGCAAAGCACTGTACTAAGCGCTTGGGAAGTACAAGTTGGCAACATATAGAGACGGTCCCTACCCAACAGCGGGCTCACAGTCTAGGAGGAGCTGGACAGGAGGAGGAGACAGACAACAAAACAAAACATATTAACAAAATAAAATAAATAGAATAAATATGTACAAATAAAATAAATAAATAGAGTAATAAATACGTACAAACATATATACATATATACAGGTGCTGTGGGAAGGGGAAGGAGGTAAGGCCTTTAGATTGACATTAGATGTCAAACAGCTCAAGGACATTGTACAGTGCTAAGCTCCTAGTAATAATAATAATGATGGCATTTACTAAGTGCTTACTATGTGCAAAGCACTGTTCTAAGCACTGGGGAGGCTACAAAGTGATCAGGTTGTCCCATGGGGGACTTACAGTCTTCATCCCCATTTTACAGATGAGGGAAATGAGGCCCAGAGAAGTTTTGCTACTTTATATAAAAGTGTATCACTAAACAAAGAAAGTAATGAAAAGGTTGAAGATAGATATCAGGAAATAGTTAAAAGAACAGAAGCACATGCAAGTGGTAGTAATAGTATTAAGCATTTACTGTGTGTAAAGCACTGTTCTAAGCACTGGGAGACAATACACAGGTGGGAATGAGACAGTCTCTATTCTTGGGGAAAGTCTCACTGTGAGAAGCAGTTGGCTTAGTGAAAAGAGCATGGATTTGGGAGTCAGAGGTCATGGATTCTAATCCTGTCTCTGCCACTTGTCAGCTGTGTGACTTTGGGAAAGTCACTTAACTTCTCTGTGCCTCAGTTACCTCATCTGTAAAATGGGGATGAAGACTGTGAGCCCCACGTGGGACAACCTGATTACCTTGTATCTGCCCCAGTGCTTAGAACAGTACTTGGCACATAGTAAGCGCTTAACAAATACCATTATTATTATTATTATTTGAAAAGTTATTATAATCCAGTGATATAGATGTAGGGCAATATAGTTAACTTTACTAGAAAAAGTAAAGAAGGAACTATACATATTAATGTCTGTCTCCCCCTGTAGACTGTAAGCTTGTTATGGACAGGGAATGTGTCTGTTAATTTTGTTGGATTGTACTCTCCCAAGCATTTATTACAGTGTTCTGCACGTAGTAAGCACTCAATAGGTACTATTAATTGATTGACATTAAGTAGAAATGCAAGGAAAAATGAAGCAGACAGGCCTGGGGAATGGGTATATTCATTACTGATAGTAGAGAAAAAAATAGGTGGTTGCCTTGATTATGTTTTGGCCCAGAGAACTAAATGAAAATATTAAAAGAAACTCATTTCTCTTTAACGAGGTGAACTATGTGCCTAAAGGGCAGGAATCAACTGTTTTTCCAAATAGATGTCACTTTGGGGTTCAATTTTTTTTCTTAGAAAAATCAAGATAACCAGTAGAAAACATGTGAGTGAAATTAGCTTAGGCTGTGTCTCAAAGAATGCCCCTTACCCTGGGTTTAGACATGAATTAAGTTGAATAGATGCATTAAATTATTTCTAATATGCTTATCACCAACCTCCCAGCCCCCTCTAAAATTGTGAGATCCTTGAAGGCAGGGATTGAGTCCTGTTTATTTTTTTATTTTATTTAAGACCAGTGCTTTGGTACTGTGCTTCATACATAGTAGGAATTCAGTGAATACCAATGAATGAATGAATGGATAGGGGTAGTTTTTCAAAGGCTTACTGAAATTGGATGTATTTGTATTTTCATGAATATATGAAGGAAATATGTGGATAAATGTAATCAATCAATCAATCGTATTTATTGAGCGCTTACTATGTGCAGAGCACTGTACTAAGCGCTTGGGAAGTACAAATTGGCAACACATAGAGACAGTCCCTACCCAACAGTGGGCTCACAGTCTAAAAGGGGGAGACAGAGAACAGAACCAAACATACCAACAAAATAAAATAAATAGGATAGAAATGTACAAGTAAAATAAATAAATAAATAGAGTAATAAATATGTACAACCATATATACATATATACAGGTGCTGTGGGGAAGGGAAGGAGGTAAGATGGGGGGATGGAGAGGGGGACGAGGGGGAGAGGAAGGAAGGGGCTCAGTCTGGGAAGGCCTCCTGGAGGAGGTGGGCTCTCAGCAGGGCCTTGAAGGGAGGAAGAGAGCTAGCTTGGCCGAGGGGCAGAGGGAGGGCATTCCAGGCCCGGGGGATGACGTGGGCCAGGGGTCGACGGCGGGACAGGCGAGAACGAGGTACAGTGAGGAGATTAGCGATGGAGGAGCGGAGGTTGCGGGCTGGGCAGTAGAAGGAGAGAAGGGAGGTGAGGTAGGAGGGGGCGAGGTGATGGACAGCCTTGAAGCCCATGCTGAGGAGTTTCTGCCTGATGCGCAGATTGATTGGTAGCCACTGGAGATTTTTGAGGAGGGGAGTAATATGCCCAGAGCGTTTCTGGACAAAGATAATCCGGGCAGCAGCATGAAGTATGGATTGAAGTGGAGAGAGACACGAGGATGGGAGATCAGAGAGAAGGCTGGTGCAGTAGTCGAGACGGGATAGGATGAGAGCTTGAATGAGCAGGGTAGCGGTTTGGATGGAGAGGAAAGGGCGGATCTTGGCAATGTTGCGGAGCTGAGACCGGCAGGTTTTGGTGACGGCTTGGATGTGAGGGGTGAATGAGAGAGCGGAGTCGAGGATGACACCAAGGTTGCGGGCTTGTGAGACGGGAAGGATGGTAGTGCCGTCAACAGAGATGGGAAAGTCAGGGAGAGGACAAGGTTTGGGAGGGAAGACAAGGAGCTCAGTCTTCGACATGTTGAGCTTTAGGTGGCGGGCGGACATCCAGATGGAGATGTCCTGAAGGCAGGAGGAGATGCGAGCCTGGAGGGAGGGGGAGAGAGCAGGGGCAGAGATGTAGATCTGGGTGTCATCAGCGTAGAGATGACACCCATGTGTCATCATGATGTCACCAAATGTAAGAGATGAGTGAGATATTAAATGTATTTGCCATAAATTTATCACATTAAAAATTAGGAATTATTGGGAAATGAGACAAAATATCTACAGTTGTATAACTGACAGCCAGGGAATATGGATCAGAAAAATATTTAAGCTCTTGATTTAAAGGGGAAAGTATGATGGGAAAATGTTATTATCATTCAAACTTTCCAGAAATTGAGATACTAATATCACATCAAATATCATTTGTACTGCCTGCTTTTTCAAAACATGCTACATTTTCTAAGGTTATAACAAATAGTGGAACTCCAACTTAGTGGAATTGAATTTAAGGAATTCTCAGTGGAAGATGACATCCTATGTATTACTTTCATCGCTGGAAATCTTCAGTATAATCTGGTAGCAGAAAATGTTATCAGAATAGATATATGTTGTGCAAAAGTCAACTCTTCAAGAGAGGAATCTTCTTTGGCTTTATGAAGTTTGGTTATAGCAAGATGGACTTGAAAAGTTATTTTGGGGATATATTAGAGCTAGAATTCCCATAAATTGAGGAAGAAAGCCAGAGTAAAGTAGGGTAGAATGACAGAGAAAGCTGTGGCATGATAGGTGTTTATGGCATTATTATTGAAGGTTGATCAAAGTTCCGTCTATTTAATGGGTAAATATTGGGTGGATAAAGGAAGTGGAATCAAGGATCAAATGAAAAGGGGATGTTGTCCAGATGAAATAGGAAACACCTCGAGTCCCAGCTGTGAAGAATGAAACACTAAGAATAGTGAACAATGTTTTGGTAAGTACTGAATTCAAGGAAGATGGATTGAGTATTTTGGAGTATCGGGTTTTTTTGTGAGGGACAATGACAAAATTTAGGGAGAAGAAATCAGGGAAGGACTAGATTCTGAGGTTCAACTTGAACCAGAATTGAGCCTGAAAAACCAATTGAAACTGCTGAAAGCATTGGAAGGATAAGCTAATAATAGAATATTAAGTATGAATATTTACTGCATTGTGACAAGGAAGATTGCTTCTTAGGTGAAGACACACAGCTAGTGCAACCTCAAGAGTCCAGACATCGGAAGTCAGTCAGTCGTATTGAGCTCTTACTGTGTGCAGAGTACTGTAGTAAGCACTTGGGAGAGTATAATATAAGAATAGTCAGGAAATTTAAGAAATCGAGAACATTTTTTCCTCTTCTCTTCAACTGCTGCTAGGTTAGTATCTGCAGGGCTTGAGAAAAAACGCTCATTACTCTTGTACTGTTCCTACCTATCCGCTGTGTTCTTCTTTCTCCTGAAGTGTCACATTTCTTTCTCCTTGGTCCTATTCTTATCCCCCCTCTACCGTATTATGACAGTTCACCAGGCCAGCCCAGATCATAGAAGTCATTAGCTGAAATTTGGATGATTCCCAAGCTTTTCAGTGGTTCCAAATCTAGGAGTCTTAGGATGGTGGTAGCAAGAAATAAGACAATATCATGTTAGACTAGCATGGAGCCCTTGAAAATTGCCAAGGGCAGTAGAACTTCAGTGTAACCACTGTGCATTTGACTGCAGAAGTTGTTTGGAAGTGATGCATGTGGTGGTAGCTGTGATTCATTTTTCATCACACCCTCCTCTCATCTACATGTCACCCAGGAATCCTTTTTTTTTTTTAAATCTGGAAATGTTTAAATCTGGAAAGGCCTCAAGCATTCCAGATTTTTGCAGATACATTGGACAACAGCTAGGTTATCTGTACAGCAGTGAAAATTGTACTGTAGCAGTGATTCTTGAATTGTACTGTACTCTTGTTGTCCACTCCCTAGTGCTTAGTACAGTGCTGTGCACCCAATAAGTGCTCAGTATGTACCATTGATTGGTTGACTGATGATTTATGAACTCTGTAGCTTTAAATGTGTTGTCATTTTTTTGATGGTATTTAAGTACTAACTTCAGAGTGAAATCCTCCTCCCTAATTAGACTTTGAGCCTAGGACCTGATTATTTTGTATAATAATATAATTATGGTATTTGTTAAGCACTTACTGTGTGCCAAGCACTATTTTAAGCTCTGAGAGTACAGTACCCAGCACATAGTAAATGTATAACAAGCACCAAAATTATTATTACTACTATTATTATTAGGGGTAGAAACAAGGTAATTAGGTTGGATACAGTTTCTGTTCCACTTAGGGTTTAGAGTCTTAATCCCCTCAGACACAAAGGAGCTAAGTGACTTGCCCAAGATTATCTAACAGAGAAGCGGTGAAGCCAGGCTTAGAACCCGGGGCCTCTAACTCTGAGGCCTGTGCTCTTTCCGTTAGACCACTCTGCTTCAAACGTTTTTTTCTAATGTCTGGTGGAAAATATAACAATCAGCCAACATCTCAGAGTGATTTTATGGATCTCTCTGTTAAATATAAGAAAAACACTTGGTTCACAACTCTATTTCCATAAGAGACTAGTTATATCTGGAACTAGATTTTTTTCTTTCCCTATTCTTCCTATTTCTTTCCCTGAGGTTTGCTCAGCACATACACAAATCTCTCTGGAGGGGAGGCTTCGTGGGTTGTGTCAAGGTGGACAACCATGTCCCGTTTCTAACCAGAAGCTCCAAAATCACCTTTTTCCTTAATTATTTTCTCTCCTTCCAATGGTGTCCTCTTTAATCTAAGAGCCTCCTTTTATGTGTTAGTTGATGGAAAGCCTCCACTTAAGCAATTTGTGTAATTTTTCATCCAAGATTTAGTACAAAAATGAATTCTATTGTACTGTAATACTTTCTTCATTAAGTACCTGTCTAGTTGTTCTTCAGACTGTAGGTGGTAAAAATGTTTCTGATGACACAGATGGTTATATATATAGTTTGATATCTTCAGGAGACATGTAGGCTACATGTCAGTAGACAGTAAAGGGCTCATTCATTGAATTTATGTAACAACAGTATTGTTATGCCAAGCATTTGTGTTGCTATGCTTAGTATGCATTGAATGTTGCATTATTCAAGGGAAATGTATTATTGAACCAACTCCTGGGCACGAAGAGTAGGTCATTTCCTCGAGTTCCAGAATCAGTTTCAATTTATTTGGGGAAATGTCTCTGTTGGAAAGTTTGAATGATGACTGGTAGTTACTTGAAGTTACTTGATCTGTAATATATTAAAGTTTATTAGAGGGTTTTTATTTTAACAGTCAATTAATTAATAATGAGACACTGGAAAATGTCTGGGAAAGAAGACAGCATATACATTAAGACACTGAGTTGCTTCATTATCCTCTGTGCTCGAAAATCAGATCAATCATTAGTTAATAATGATGAGCTTCTGTAAAGAAGAGTTATAAATTAATTTTATGCTTATTTGAATATTTTCTATGGGGAAAAATAAGTGGGAAATATCTGCCCTGCTCATCTTAGTGAGAAAATGTATATAATGATTACAAGCATGTAATAAGAAAGGTTCACCAAGCTAAATGTTTATTCACTTCTGTTAATCAGTATTCTTTTGAGATACTGCCTTGCAGTTTGTGAAAAGCAATGCAATCAGTTGAGTAGTGTGGCAGATTTAAATCAGTAATAAAAACCCTGGGGAAATTAACAAGACAAAACATTAACCACAGACTAAACATTAACATATATTAGCATTTTTATTATACCTGTAGAAATGTTAAATGTGCAGGGCACTACTATTAAAAAGCTTATGTTCGAAATCACATAATTTTATTGTATATTTTGTTTTAAACCTTTTAGGATTTAATTAAACTGAATTTTATAATGGCATTAGAATAATAGACTGGAGTTCACTATTAAGTTAACTTTTAAACCTTAAAAATTCACCAGCGGCCGGCTCTTATACAAATAGCACAAGTAATATGTCCCCTAAGTCGATCACGAAAGTATAATTGAGTATATAACTATGCCACTGTGAAAATTTAATTTTAAATTCTTTAAGTTCTTACAAATACAGATTCAGCAAACCCTCATGGAACTGGAATTTATTTTAACTAAACATTTGGGTAACTTATATTTGGAGTTTCTAACTGTGAGGTCAAGTAGCTATCCAGTGTGGGCTACTGGGCCTGTCTCCCCAGCTGGGAAAATGTGGGGCAATGGCTGGGACAAAGTCAGGGTCAGTCCTGAAGCCCGTGCTCTTCCATCCACTTTCATTTTCTTTGCAGAACAGAGATTTGAAAATGGCCACTGCCTGTGTAGAGGGAGTCATGGAGGGAGGTGGTCAGACGGAGGGGACTGCAGGTTAACACCTGCTCTCCACCCTCTCAGATGTCCTATCTATGTGGTGGCCACTTTGGGAAGATCTGTTTTGGACACCATCCTATTTTGTTTTTTAATGGCATTTATTAAGCACTTACTATGTGCAAAGCACTGTTCTAAGCTCTGGGGAGGTTACAGGGTGATCATGTTGTCCCACTTGGGTTTCACAGTCTTAATCCCCATTTTACAGATGAGGGAACTGAGGCACAGAGAAGTGAAATGACTTGTCCAAAGTCACACAGCTGACAATTGGCAGAGCTGGGATTTGAACCTGTGATCTCTGACTCCAAAGCCCGTGCATTTTCCACAGAGCTACGCTGCTTCTCTATGTCACCATTCATTCATTCATTCAATCGTATTTATTGAGCGCTTACTGTGTGCAGAGCCCTGTACTAAGCACTTAGGAAGTACAAGTTGGCAACATATAGAGACGTTCCCTACCCAACACCGGGCTCACAGTCTACAAGGGGGAGACAGACAACAAAACAAAACATATTAACAAAATAAAATAAATAGAATAGTAAAAATGTACAAGTAAAATAGAGTAATAAATCTGTACAAACATTCATTCATTCAGTCAGTCATATTTATTGAGCGCTTACTGTGTGCAGAGCACTATACTAAGCGCTTGGGAAGTACAAGCCTGCAACATATAGAGACAGTCCCTACCCAACAACGGGCTCACAGCCTAGAAGGGGGAGACAGACAACAAAACATTATCCAAACTTGGCTTCATTGACACAGTCTTCTCCAAGTTCCCCGCCTCTGACAGCTCCTTTTCTTTGGCAGGCTCCTCCTCTGCCTCCCACCCCTCAATCCATATATATAGGTGCTTTAGGGAGGGGAAGGAGGTAGGGCGGGGGGATGGGGAGGGGGAGAGGAAGGAGGGGGCTCAGTCTGGGAAGGCCTCCTGGATGAGATGAGCTCTCAGTAGGGCTTTGAATGGAGGAAGAGAGCTAGCTTGGCGTATGTATGGAGGGAGGGCATTCCAGGCCAGGGGGAGGATGTGGGCCGGGGGTCGATGGTGGGACAGGCGAGAACGAGGCACAGTGAGGAGGTTAGTGGCCGAGGAGCGGAGGGTGTGGGCTGGACTGTAGAAGGAAAGAAGGGAGGTGAGGTAGGAGGGGGCAAGGTGATGAAGAGCCTTGAAGCTGAGAGTGAGGAGTTTTTGCCTGATGTGTAGGTTGATTGGTAGCCACTGGAGATTTTTGAGGAGGGGAGTAACATTCCCAGAGCATTTCTGCACAAAGATGATCCAGGCAGCAGTGTGAAGTATAGATTGAAGTGGGGAGAGACAGGAGGATGGGAGATCAGCAGTAATCCAGTCGGGATAGGATGAGAGACTGAACCAGCAGGGTAGCGGTTTGGATGGAGAGGAAAGGGAGGATCTTGGCGATGTTGTGGAGGTGAGAGCGGCAGTTTTTGGTGACAGATTGGATGTGAGGAGTGAACGAGAGAGCAGAGTCGAGGATGACACCAAGGTTGCGGGCTTGTGAGACGGGAAGGATGGTAGTGCCGTCAACAGTGATGGGAAAGTCAGGGAGAGGGCAGGGTTTGGGAGGGAAGATAAGGAGGGAAGATAAGGCCTTCCCAAGGGAAGGCCTTGTTAATAGGGCCAGGGGTGTGTGGGTAGAACCGCATCTCCAGTGTCAGTAATCAGGGCGCCCCCCCCTTTAGTTTGGGGTCCGGGGATGAGTCCCCTAAGCCTCTGCTTTAGTCCAGCCCTGCACCTAGGTCCAGTGAATCTCCTTGAAACCCAATCACCTCCCTCCCTCTGCAGTACAAAATATTTCAGCATCCAAAATCAGTTTGTCCTCAACTTTTCAGTAATTAGAGAGTTTCTGGTATCTTCTTAGCATAAATGACTTACTAAGAACACACCTGGAGTTCCTTTAAATACCATATGATGAGGACAAATGGCAGTAAATCTCATTTATAACAGAATAATCAAAGAATTATAGGACTAGTGGGAACTTCAGGTAATCATCCAGTGTAGTAGCCCTCTTGAGTGCAAGAGTGCAATCCAGTGATGCCTCAAACTAATGTATTCTGAAAGATTTTAAGGACTGTCAACTTTGTAAATTTAATTGATAAGCAGTCCCAGTGCTACACACCTCTTACCCTTTGGATTTTCGTCCTGCTGGGTGAACATATGTCCTCTGGCCATCACTTTCTGGTGAAACAGAGACAAGCTGCTGATCTTTTTCCCCCAACATCCCGTCAAATTAGAAAACTGTAGTAATGCCTCTCCTCAGCTTCTGGTATCCAGGCTAAGTAAACAGTTATTTTAGCCCCTTCAGACAAGGCCTATTTTCCAACCTTTTATTTTTTATTTACCCTCCCCTGGATCCTATCCAATGTCTGCCTATAGTAGTTCAAATGTGGGGCCCAAATAAGTATGAAATGGTGTACATGAATCGCAAGAGTATAGGAGATTTTATCAGAAAATATTGGAAGAATGGAGTCAGCCTCCTGGGAAACTTGCAGTTTCTCCAGAAAAGAATATATGACTAAGAGAAATTTCTGAAAGACCAAATGGAAATTGCATGTCAAGTTTAAGTAAAGGTTAACTGTAACAAAGCTATCCACTTAGAATGCAGAAACAATTTGCTATTTTTTAAAAAATAGCAAAAATGAAAAATCTCACAGTTACAGTAAGTGTCAGTACAGCTGGAACATGGAAAAATATTTTTTACTGCGTTTCGTGTTCAATTATGTATATTAATGTCTGTCTCCCCCTCTAGATTGTAAGCTTGTTGTGGGCAGGGAACATGTTTGTTTATTGTTTGATTGTACCCTCCCAGACACTTAGTACAGTGGTTTGCCCGCAGTAGTGATCAATAAATATGATTGGATGAATGATTGTATGAAAAGTGAGTTCTCTGTACTTGTCCTTTCCATTTAGATAATGCTGTATCAGAAAACTTTATCAATGTATGTCAGTGCAATTAAAAAAGTGATTGATGAATGATTGGTAATCTTTCACAGTTGAGACGTGTAAAGATAGTTCTTTCTGTGCCTTTGCATTTTCTACATAAATGGTCCAACACTATAATTACGCCTCAACATCGCACTTTCCCAGAGCCTCAGTTTAAAATGAGTCAAGTCATGCCTGGTTGCTGCAAAATGATCTGGTTTTTCTGCCATTACTGACTTGCTGAAGTACATTATTCTGTGACATCCTCTGAGATTATGCTTCACCATAATGTTTCTTTTATCCTTCCTACTTGGGGTTATTCTATCTCATCTTAAAGTAGCTGTTTAGAAGTTCTGTTTCCATCCAGTATCTTTTCATGTCCTGCCTTATGAAGCTCCATTACCATACTGCATTGCTGATTGCATTCCTTAGATTGTTTTTGTAGCCCAACCTAACAATTGATGTTAAACATGTCATGTAGATAATTCTGTTAATGGTGATATGGACATGAATCCTAATTGTCAACTTCCTAATTCAGGAAGCAACGTGCCCTACTGGAAGGGGCACAGACCGAGGTCCTAATCCTGGAATGGCTACCTGCCAGCTCTGTGACCTTGGGCAAGTCACTTAATTTCTCTATGCCTCAGTTTCCTCATTGGTGAAATGGGTCTTAAGTACCTATTATTTCTCCTATTTAGACTGTGAGCCCAAAGAGGGACAATGGACTATTTCCAACTTGATTATCTTGTAACTACTCCAGGGCTTAATACAGTGTTTGGCAAATAATAAGCACTGAGTAAATACCACCATTTTTATTCATTTCATTCAGTCAGTCGTATTTACTGAGCTCTTACTGTGTGCAGAGCACTCTACTAAGTGCTTGGAAAGCACAGTTTGGCATCATATAGAGACACTCCGTACCCAACAGTGGGCTCACCTTTGCTCATTTCCTGACGTCCTAGAAACCCCCCAAAATTTGGAGCTTATGGGACTCCTTCAAGTCGTTTCAGTGAATATAACTCAGAAATGAAAAATCCATTTGCTGGAAAATAAGTACTACTTCAACAGCAATTACAGTCCCTCTTGATTTTTAATTTTTTGTAGATTTATGGTCAGCATCTCTTGATTCTGAAGGGATCTCAGGAGAGGAGATCTCTTGTGGAGGTGGGGGGCTCACAGAGATCCCTGCTGTGACATGCAAACCTAGAGGCACTTAATGGAAAGAGCACGGGCTTGGGAGTCAGAGGACATGGGTTCCAATCTCACCTCCACCTTGTGTCTGCTGTGTAACCTTAGGCAAGCCACTTAACTTCTCTGTGCCTCTTATCTCAACTGTAAAGTGTGGATTAAGTTTGTGAGCCCCACATGGGACAACCTGATTACCTTGTATCTACCCTGGCACTTAGAACAGTGCTTGGCACATAGTTAAGCACCTAATAAATACCATAATAATAATAGTTATTATTATTATTATTATTTAATGTGACAAGTTGTGGGACACCCGAAGTAAAATTCTGTTTTTTAGTAAGCACTTATTATGTTCCAAGCACTATTCTGAGCACTGGGGTAGATACAAGGTATTCAGAGCACACACAGCCCCTGCCCCCACATGGAGATTATGGTCTAAACAGGAGAGAGAATGAACATTTTATTCCCATTTTACAGATTAGGGAACTGAGGTCCAGAGAAATGAAGTGACTTGCTCAAAGTCACACAGCAGAGGAATAGTAGAGCCTGCAGAGTTATTATGCTGCCTAGCCTTCTTTATGGCTATGAGTTCTGAGTCCACCACATTCATCTGACTTCTTGCAACTTCTTGAATGGGGTTCTGTCAGTGTCACCCATGAACCATCCTCAACATCAGCTGGCGAGACAAGATCACAAATGGTGAAGTTGGTCCACTAGCAGAGAAAGCTGTTCTCTCCTCAGTCTAGCTTCACTAGGTGGGATGTGTCAAGAGGGTGGGTGACATTCATTCATTCATTCAGTCTCATTTATTGAGCACTTTCTGTGTGCAGAGCACTGTACTAAGCGCTTGGGAAGTAGGCATCCAAATAGTTGCCTCTGCCCCTCTGCCACTAACCTCCTCACTGTGTCTTGTTCTTGCCTGTCTCGCCATCGACCCCGGCATACGTCCTTCCACTGGCTTGGAATGCCCTTCCTCCACACATCTGCCAAACTAGCTCTCTTCCTCCCTTCAAAGCCTTACTGAGTGCTCACCTTCTCCAGGAGGCCTTCCCAGACTGAGCCCCTCCTCTCCTCCCTGTTGTCCCCGCTCCCTCCCTCTGCCCTACCCCCTTCCCCTCCCCACAGCACTTGTATATATTTGTACATATTTATTACTTTATTTTACTTGTACACATTTAGTACTCTGTTTTAATAATGATGTGCATATAGCTATAATTCTATTTATTCTGACGGTTTTGACACCTATCTACTTGTTTTGTTTTGTTGTCTGTCAACCCCTTCTAGACTGTGAGCCCATTGTTGGGTCAGTTTCAGCCAGTCTTGGATCCTGAAGTGTAAGTCTAGTCGAATGCATTGCATTGGCATGCTGATTGACGTGATAATGTGGATTTGAGCACTTATTGTGTGCAAAGCACTGTACTGAGCGTTTAATCTGTAACTGACTGTGAACAGTGTGGATGCCATTTATGTGGAATTTCACCCAAATCCTCCTGGACTTACACTATTTCTTTGGGAGAATCCTAGGCACCCTCACTTGCTTCCATGCTATTGTGTTCCTCAGCCAGGCTCAGGCCTTGGAACGGTTTGTGAAGTACTCAATTTGTAAACAGCTGTACACCTGCCTCCCTGTTGGAGAATAAGTTCTCTGTGGGAAGGGAACTCATCTCATGCTTGTACTTTCCCACTCTCTTATTATAATGCGCTGCCCTCAATGAGTGCTCAACAAATAACATTAGTATTGTTATGAGGAACTGTGGTGAGGGGAGGCCCAGTGCCGAACATGCAAGTGTTTGGAGCCATATCTGTATCAGCAGGGCGCAGACTAGTTGAAAACAAGTTTTTCTATTGACCACCCTCACAGAAATATGTATTTTTGAGTGTGTTCATATATATATGTTATATATATATATATGATTATATATATGTAATCTCTTTATAGTTTGGATCTTTCTATATGTCCATCTAATCTATCTCTCTGTATCTATCTGTCTTTAACATATACAAATGTGTTCATATTACATACATACATGTATACACACACATATATGAGATATAGCCATATATCCCAGAAGCATTTATACAGAATCAGTCCCTGGTGCACATTCTTACCCATATCCCATGGAGACCCTAAAGGAGAGGATAAGCCCCCTGGAACTGCCCCTTTGAGTGTGGAAAATTGGAGTGGCACAAATACCTCACTGCCGTTTGGACTGTGAAAAGTATCTCTTGGCTCTGCGGTGTCAGCGTTTTGCTGCTGTGCTCCTGAGGTTAGTCCACTTGAGTTCTTGGAATTGCTTTCTTGCACTGATAAATTTGATAAATTACCTCAGTCATGAAGCAGCATCATAGGTGGCTGCTTACCCTCCTTATGCCATCACTGGCTTTTTTGCTACTTCTTGGGTTCCAGTTAGCTTTTGCTTTATTCCATTTATTGTTTATGAATTAAGAACCTTCAGACTTATTCACAGCAGCTCACTGTCCCAAGCTGTAAATAGCTTTTGCTCCTATGATAAATTTCATCTGGGCTAGGGTCCTTTTCTGCTGATATCATAGTCCTTTTTAAAAAAGTATGCATTTTTAAATTACTCATGATTGTTATGCTTTGCAATTTTATTTCTCAGGGATAGATTTATAAATTTGGTAGTAATTAGAGTACTGAAGAGCTTACAACTGCAATAGTATTCATTAAGTATTATTTTAAGATTTGCTGAATGGGGAAGGTCAGTTGAATTGAAAAGAGCCTGTAGCCTACCAACCTTCTCTGCAGTCTCTGCCTTTCATGATATTAACTTTCCTTTCTCTCCACTCTTCCCCCAGTATTGAATTAATGTATAAAAACAAAAGAGGCTAATCTGGGGTCATTCTTCCCCTTCTAAAATATTCCAAATCAGGAAACAGCCCTTTTTGCTTTTCACACCTAGACTCTACACTGTGAGCTCTTTGTGGGCAGAAAATGTCACTGTTTATTGTTGTACTTTCCCAAGCACTTAGTACAGTGCTCTGCACACAGCGCTTAATAAAAACGATTGAACAAAAACCTGTTAGGTAGTAACAAAAATATTTTAGTTCCGGGTCACCAGATTGAAACCTGTCACCTCCTTCTTGCCAAATCCAATGGCTCCTACTCTATCCTAATCCTCCTCGACCTGTCAGCGGCCCAAGTCCTTCCCCTGGCCTGGAATTCCTTCCCTCCACACATCCGCCAAGCTAGCTCTCTTCCTCCCTTCAAAGCCCTACTGAGAGCTCACCTCCTCCAGGAGGCCTTTCCAGACTGAGCCCCCTTTTCCCCTCCTCCTTCCCATCCCCCCCACCCTACCTCCTTCCCTTACCCACAGCACTTGCATATATTTGTACAGATTTATTACTTTATTTATTTTACTTGCACATATTTACTATTCTATTTATTTTGTTAATGATGTGCATGTAGATATAATTCTATTGGTTCTGACAATTTTGACACCTGTCTGCATGTTTTGTTTTGTTGTCTGTCTACCCCTTCTAGACTGTGAGCCCATTGTTGGATAGGGACCATCTCTATATGTTGCCGACTTGTACTTCCCAAGCACTTAGTACAGTGCTGTGCACACAGTAAACGTTCAATAAATATGATTGATTGAATGAATGAATGAATGAAACTCACACCTCACAAGGCTGTGAGGAGAGTTTGGGAAGTTAGTAGTAGTAAAGAAATGTAGTTAAAACCCACTGGCTGCAGTGCACAGTTCTAAGCACTTTAGCATGAGGCCCCTTCCATTCTCCGTATTTTCAAAGCATTACTAGAATCATATCTTCGCCAAGAGGCCTTCATCGATTAAGCGTTCCTGTATAAAGCCCTTCTTTCTGCATAGCCTGTGCAGTTAGGTGTGTTCCTTTTAAGCATTTTGATATTCACCTCTCCCCCAGCCATACAGTGCTTACTATCATAATTTATTTTGGTGTCTGTCCCCCCCTCTAGTTAGTTATCTCCTTGTGGGCAGGGATTGTCTCTACTTACTGTTTTATACTGCACTCTCCCAAGAGCTTAGTACAGTACTCTGAACGGGGTAAGAGCTCAATAAATGCCATTGATTGGTGACAGTGGGACCCATTTTGAGGTCTCTGGAGGGTCAGTGGTGGAATTACTGAAACTAATTATGCCAAAGCCAATTTTGGAGGGCATCAAGTTTGTGTCTCTTCCCTTGCTTTTAGCTTGATTGCTACTCTACCTTAAAACTAAATCATTCTAAGAATGTGTCCATATTAAAGGCATTCTTGAGGTGAGCCCCCTGAAACTGATTATCCAATGCACTGTTGTACTGTATTGTTAGTGCTCTTTATTGGATCCATGAAAATAAAGTGCTAAGCCAAAGAACTCTAAATGCGGTATAGTTTCCCATAGGAAATATTAGAAAGTGCACAGTGTGTTCCCAAGATCCTAAAAATTGACCAAACCAAAATAAATACATTAAGAAACAGTAATAAACAGTCAATATAGTTGATCAAATAGTAATGTAAATATGCACTGATAGTGAATATTTTGAGTTAATGTTCATGTAGATATGTAAATCTAGCACTTTATTCTAAAGGTGTTGCCTCACATCTTCTTCAACCAAAGGGCACTTTGTGATAAAGTAGAGATGGCATTAGTTATGATCTGCCATTGTCTTTGCTAAATTGATAAGGCTTCTAGTTATGCCATCCAAGTCCAACACAACACACAGTTGTTGCCAACTTGTGCTTCCCAAGCGCTTAGTACAGTGCTCTGCACACAGTAAGTGCTCAATAAATACGATTGATTGATTGATTGATTGATTGATTGATTGATCTGAGGAAAGGGGAGGCAAGAGCTTAAGCCAAAGTAAACTTTTTAGTCATGAGAGCAAATGCTCTCAGTAAGTTTAATAGCTCCGTGGTGAAAGAGCTCTAAAAGAAGAGCAATTAGTAGGGAGGATCACTGTATTTGTCAGAGCCAAATTGTGATGAAAGTGTTGAGTGGGGAGGTGTAATGTTGGACAGCAAAATGGAGCAAATCTACCAGAAGAAATTTATAGTGCCTAGTAATAAATAGTAATTATGGTATTTGTTAAGTGCTTACTATATGCCAGGCACTGATCTAAGCGCTGGGGTATGTACAAGATAATTGGGTTGGACACAGTCCCTGTCCCACACGGGGCTCATAGTCTTAATCCCCATTTTAGAGATGAGGGAACTGAGGCACAGAGAAGTGAAGTGACTTACCCAAGGTCACACAACAGACGAGTGGCAGAGCCAGAATTAGAACCCATGACCTTCTTACTTCCAGGTCCATGCTCTATGCACTACTCCGAACAAGTATAAGGGGAGGGCTTACATCCAAAATATGTGATCAGATTATCACACTGTTTATGAGAATGTGTTTCACATGGAATGCTTTTCTTGGAAATGTGTTGAGTAATATGCTGAGGAGTGCTTCTCATCCACAGCATCACCCAACCATTATTATGGTTACAAGCAAGGCAACACTGCTGTCATTCTGAAAACTTAAAAATTGCATCTTTGCAAAGGATTTCCCCCAAAAGACTGTTTTAATGGAAGCCAGGATAACATTCTAGCCATTTTTTAATCTTCAGTTGGTTCTTGGTTGCTTGGAGTCCAAATTTCATACCAACTTGGGAAGGAATCGCCTGAGCCCCCAGTTTTTACCCCAAGTAATATGTCAGCGGACATATTACAATGCAGACTTCACCCCTGGTGTCTTATTCCTAGCTGAGGATTTAAACAATTGATTGGTAATTGTTCCTTCTCCCTTGGGGTATTTATGTGAGAGCAAGGCTACATGTTTCAATAAAAATCCTATATGATTTATTAAAAATGAATACTTATTGCATTTGTTAAGCACTTTATGCCAAGCAGCGTACTAAGTGCTGGAGTAGATACACTCCCTGTCCCAAATGGAGCTCTCAGTTTAGGTAGAAGGGAAAAGAGGCACTGAATCCCCATTTTACCAGTGAGTTAACTGAGAAGTCAAGTGACTTGCTTTAAGTCACACAGCAGGCAAATGACAGAACTGGATTTGAGCCCAAGTCCTCCGACTTTCAGGCCCATGCTTTTCCTAGTAGGTAACAAAGTGCTTCTCTATTATTTTGTCTTTCCTTTATGAGCCCTCCTCCCCTTCCGCACTTAGTGTTAAATTATGAACCCCTTTAGAAACCAGGAGCTGAGTTTAGTTCTCATCTCTGTATTTTTCCCCAGTGTTTAGTCCAGTGTTTTGAATACAGTAGATGCTCAGTATATACTATTGAATTAACATGAACTTTGCAACAAACTGTGTATGTAACATCAGAGAGCACTCTCCATATGCCCCGCTTCCAAACTCAGGAATTCTCTAGGTTGAATATTTTCAATCAATAAAAGGTATCAACAAAAGAAACAGTATAATTTGGCCTTTGCCCCTAGAGCCTTTCGAATGGATTCTTCAGTATTGAAAGGGCTCTTTGAAAGTGGTAAATAGATTGCTTTTATTAAATGTTGCCCCAAAGATCCTTAGTAGGGTCGAGCCTGCCTGTTGTTAGAATTACACTTTTTACTGTTAAGTCATTCAGTCAATAGACGATGAAAAGCAGCCTGGCCTGTGGAAAGTGGCATGGCGTAGAAAGAGCACAGGTATAGGAGTCAGAAGGACCTGGGGTCTAATCTCTGTTCTACCCCCTGTCTGCTGAGGGATCTTGGGCAAGTCACTTCACTTCTCTGGGCCTCAGTTAACTCATCTGTAAAATGGGGATATAGACTGTGAGCTCCACATTGGACATGGACTGTGACCAATCTGATTAGCTCTCACCTACTCCAGCGCTTAGTATAGTGCCTGGCACATAGTAAGCATTTTTACCAATAGCATTTAATATATATCTTTGTTCTTTTCTGGAGAAGAAACTTGAGACAAGCCAAAGTACATCTCACAGTGTGTGTCTAGTATTTCTGTGAAAGTGAATTGACCATATTGGTTCTGTCTTTCAGGTTAGCAAATTATGTACCAATTCTCAACCAAGGCAATATAGATCAGCTTATTATCCTGAAGATCTGTTTATTGACAAGAAAGTATTAAAAGTCGCTCATGTGGAACATGAAGAAACTTTATCCAGTAGAAGAAGGTAAGATAGTATTCTCCTCAAAATGAAGTTTACAGTTAACTATTGTGCTTTAAGATAAAGAATTATGAGAATGAAGCTTTTTAAATATATTGCTACTTGGTTCTTTTGAGGAAAACATGTGATTAATTAAAATCTGTCACTGGGGTAATTTGAAAGAAAAATGATATTAATTACAACCAATCCATTCTCATTGTAAGTTCTGCATGGCAAAGCTATATGGACAGTAGGTGTGGGAATGGAATTCATTTCCTCAGAAGATCCTAACTGAATATAGAATAATTTCTAGTGAGTTAAATGTTTGACATGCAAATGAAGCTATGCTGTTCTGAAACTGTGTCTCCTCAGTTTCCACTGCTAAAAGGTAGCACTCTCTGCCCAGATAGTTAATGAGCAATTGATTAAAGATGTTTTCGGGTAGAAAGTATTTTGTTGGGGCTTTTTTTAGGTAATCAAACAAGATTCAGTATCATGGATTTCTTTGAGGGTGTGTCCACCTTGATTAACCAAAAAGTATAATTTTATGTGTCTGATTTGCTTTTTCTTGCTTGGAATTGGCTGGTTCAAAATCACACTGTAGATTGTGAGGCTGGGATGGGAGAGAAATATTTTTGATGTAGCCTAGAGTTAACATTGGCAAAAAAGTTGGGTGACACTGCCAAGGGATTGGACAGATACCCTTTACCAACTTCTCCCAGTGCAAGCCGCACAAATATAAATAGTCAGATGTGAAAACACACACCCACACACACCCACACACACCCCCACCCCCCAACCCCCTCGGGACAACCAGCTGTATTCAGAATACCCAGTGCATTGGGTATGCAGACTTTTTGGTAATCTTTATTTAGTAGAAATTACTGTTTTTATCTGATCAGATACAAGTGTCCCAAACAACATTCTATTCAGAATGCATCATGAAAGCATGCATTAAGGAAGCGTTGAATATTCACATATATAGCTGCCCTTCATTATTGAAGATATATATATCTTATATATGTATATATGTATATATGTTTGTACATATGTATTACTCTATTTATTTATTGATTTATTTTTCTTGTGCATATCTGTTCTATTTATTTTATTTTGTTAGTATGTTTGGTTTTGTTCTCTGTCTCCCCCTTTTAGACTGTGAGCCCACTGTTGGGTAGGGACTGTCTCTATATGTTGCCAATTTGTACTTCCCAAGCGCTTAGTACAGTGCTCTGCACATAGTAAGCGCTCAATAAATACGATTGATGATGATGATGATGAAGATGATGATATTGATGGTTGACTCCTGTCTCTACCCACAAGTGTGGCTGAAAAAGATGAATGTGCAGCTGACAATTCATTCCAAACTGTATGCATGTGAAGATAGTACTTTTTTGAGTGATGTATTTATCACTTGTGGAGTTTGTCTCTATTTTGGGTCTGCCTTTTGATATCCTGATCCTTGAAAAGTTTTGTATAATTGTGGCATTTGTTATGCACTTACTATGTGCCAAGTAGTATATCAAGCACTGGAATAGATGTAAGTTATCTGGGTTGGACATAGTGTCTGTCCCACAGAGGGCTCACATGAGAGGGACAACAGGTATTGAATCCCCATTTAACAGCTGAGGAAACTGAGGCACAGAGAACGGACTTGCCCAAGGCCACCCAGCAGGCAAGTGGCAGAGGCAGGATTAGAACCTAGGTCCTCTGTCTTTCAGCCCCATGCTGTTAATTGCAGTATTTGTTATTTATTAAGCTTAGTATGTGCCAAACACTGTACTCAGCACTGGGGTAGGTACAGGATAATCAAGTTGGGCACAGTCCGTATCCCATGTAGGTTCACAGGCTAAGTAGGAGGGAGTAGGATTTAACTCCTGTTTTACAGATGAGGAAACTGTGCAAGGTCACACAGCAGGCAAGTCCAGACCTGGGATTAGAGGCCAGGTTCTCTGACGTCCAAGGCCTGTGCTCTTTCCACTAGGCCCTGCTGCTTCCTAACCTAATACTGCCCACAAGGCCGGCATATTTGTTGCAGTGCTCTCCTTTCAGTCCACTGCTATATTGTATTGTACTTCGCTATGTATTCAAAATAATCTTGCCTCACTGCTTGTGTGTGTTCGATTCAACTGCTGCTTGGAAATTTTGTCAGTGTCCATTCTCCTCACACATCCCACCTAGCAAAGTGGTGATGAACTGTATATTGCCTCTTTGCTAGTGAAGTATTTGTGCCCTAGGGCCTTGTTGGTAATCTTATCTAATTATTTGCTGTTGTAAGTGACAGTGCTTATTAAGCACCTGCTATATGCAGAGAAGCATATAGAGAAGCAGCCTGGCTTAGTGGAAAGAGCACGGGGTTGAGAGTCAGAGGACATGGGTTCTAAATTGGCTCTGCCACTTGTTTGCTGTGTGACCTTGGGCAAGCCACTTAACTTCTCTGTGCCTCAGCTCCCTCATCTGTAAAATGGGGATTAAGACTCTGATCTCCACGTGGGACAACCTGATTACCTTGTATTTACTCTAGCTCTTAGAACGGTGCTTGGCACATAGTGCCTAACAAATACCGTAATTATTATTATTATTATTATTCAGAGCACTGTACTAAGTCCTAAGCCATATTGGCTATTGTTTGTAGGTGTCACTGGTGCAACATCTCCAGAAACAGACTGTGTCTTCTTTGGTAGAAGGCTGGACACTTCATTCATTCAGTCGTATTTATTGAGCACTTACCACCTGCAAAGCACTGTACTAAGCACTAGTGAGAGTACAATACAGCAAAACAGACATATTCCCTGCCCACAACAAGCTCAGCCTTCTGGTTTTATAAGCATTCATTGCAGAAGCATTCATTGTGGAATGCACTGTTGCCCATTCTCTTGCTTTTTGTAATTTCTCAGATTACAAATCTTTTCTGGAGAGAGGAAGAAATGGGGAGTAAATGCAACAGAAGGGAATGAGACTGTGTCTTCAGAGTACATATGTGTGATTCTTTGTTGAGATGATTTTAACGGTAAAGAAACCTTCAGGAAACCAAAAGGGAGAGAAAACCCGTACACCTAGGTTGTGTCCTTGAAACCTTAGTGTGCATCTAATCCTTACCATCTCCTTTACTGGACCATTCACCTTCCACCTTCTAAAAACCCCTTAAGATTTCTGCAGCAAAGTGATAAAATAGCACTTCTGGATCTCATTTTGTTTTCTAACTGCCAAAAGGCAATGCATAGTTTTTTGGGAGAAGAGAACCTGCATAATCTGATATCAGAACCTTGTGTTTTGTTAGGATAAAACCTCTGAGTTCTATCCCTTGGACTTTTAATGACAAAATTAGGAATTTGGTTTCTTTTAAAAACTGACATCATGCTTAATGATGCAGTTCTAAATAGCACAGAAGGTATATGGTATTTTGTGTTGTCCAAAAAGCCTAGCATGTTTTCAAAAGTCCCATCCATGCAATAATAAAGGGAATCTTGTTGAATTCTCTTGTCTGCATTTGGTGGAAGCCATGTGCAGCCTGTCTGAATCCATTTATGAGTTGAAAAGCTGCTTATTAAAAAACCCCATAAAAAATAAGGATTCTTTTGGAAGCATTCAGAAGTCTTCTGCTTGTTTTGTCTGCCCCCAGCTGGGTAGTTAGCAATACACAACCAATCTTTATAGTAGCTTACTTAAAGTAAAAGAGTTTGTTTTCTTTCAACATTCCTTTAATGCAAATAATGTTTATCACTGAGAACAGTGTTTTAAAGACTCAGCAGTTTGTTATTCTAAAATGTGTATGTTTGTATTAAAAGTAAGTCCCATAGGCCTTAGTGTTTTGAATAAATAATATATTTTGCACATGATTGAGGTTGAAATAGAGTTGGAATGGAATTCAAGTTTTCAGCCACACCTTTCACCCTGACGATACCAACAAGCCAAATCACAATTTTGGTACTGAATGTTCAGCAAAAGGGGAGCCATTTTGAAGGTTTGGGGGTAGTTGACACTTTTCTTCCTGGTTACTATTGCTGAACCTTTTACCTGAAATATGAAGCTCTTAGTTGATGAGCTACTGTTTCATTTCATAAATGAAACATCAAGCAGAAAACAGAAATTATTTAGCAAAACATCTTTAATATGTAAAACTTGTCAGCAAGACCAACCTCATCTAGTCTTGTTTATCCTTCACCCCACAGGCTTTCAGATTTGATAAGCAAAGCCCCCCTTGAGCCTTTGAAAAACAGTTTTTACAGAAAATCACTGAAATTTTGAAGGTAGTTTTATATTGCCAGTGTTGAAACTGTTGGCATTTTGTAAGTTCCAATACCCCAAGTCAATCCCAGAAAGATTTGTGAGTTACCTTTGAGGACATTGGCCAACTCTGCCTTAGCTTCCATCCCTGGAATTTGAGAAACAAATATTACCGCCCTTCATTTGGGAACTCTAGGAAAACAGTTATAATTTTTTATTGGAAATGTAAACTTGCCAAAGTGTTGCTTGGTTGATTTATATAGCACTTCCAAGAATTACAGAGCTCCTGCTGACACTTACTCCATATGGAACACCACCCTCTTCACTGTGAACTCTCAGGCAAGAATCACAGCTTTGTAGGTAATGAATGTTGCCAAGAAGACTCTTGGCAGCCAAGCAGCAATAAAATAAAGGATGTTGCTGAAATCTTAGGACCCTGGCCCTGTCTGTCTCTGAGACAAATGCATCACTCTGAATTTCCTTACTGTTTCTCTTCAAGTGGCTATTGAAAAATGGGGAACAAATGCACAGGCAATGCAGCTGAGCCTGTGGGCTGTACTGGAGTCCCTGATGCTCCTTGAAGGGTAAAGACTATTTCATTTTTACTTCATAAAGTGGCTGTTCATTTCCAGGGAAATTTCAATTTTCAGTACTGCTGATGATATTTTCATTACTGCCTTCAGCATTTTCTTCTAATTCTTTTTCAAGGCACAGTAAAATTTGTCCCTTTTATCATTTTCCTTCCCACTCCCTCCGTGGAACATCTGGTTCCTACCCCTATCTAAAGCCAGCTCTGATACTTGAGGGGGCAGAATTTATGGAGATTTATATCCTGGAATCAATCACTGAGTGCAGTGTGGCTCCAAACTCCTCTGTTCATTGCATGTAGGGCCGTCTTCAGACATTTGGCTGCTCGAGGGAGGGAAAAAACCTGCCATCGCCTCCTGCTCCATGCATTCATCACACTTCACTGCTTGAACATGCAACATTCTCTATGTCGTCACCACATTATGCTGTGTGCATAAAGTCCCTTAAGGCTCAGTTCTGGGCCCCTCCTATTCTTCATATACCCCTATTCCCTTGGAAAACGTATTTGCTACCATCTCTATTTAGATGATTCCCAACTCTCCATCTCCATCCCTGAACTTTCTCCTTCTCTGCGGTCTCATATTTCTTCCTTCCCCTTCAGGACATCTCTATTTGGATGTCACACTGGCAACTCAAACTTACCATGTCCAAAATAGCTCCTCATATTCCCACCCAAACCTTGTTCTCCTTGACTTTCTCCTCACTGTAGGCAGCAACACCATCCTCCCTGTCTCACAAGACTGTAATTTTGGCATTGTCCTTGACTCATTTGTCTCATTCAGTCCACATATTCAATGTGTCACCAAATCTTGTCAATGTGTCACCAAATCTTGTCAATGTATCACCAGATCTTGTCAGTTCTACCTTCAAAACACTGCCACATCCACACTGCTACCACATTAATACATGCACTTATCCTATCGACATGGACTACTGCATCAGCCTCCTTGCTGACTGTCCTGCCTCCCGTCTCTCCCAACTCCAGTCCATACTTCACTCTGATGCCCAGGTTATTTTTCTAAAATACCGTTTAGTCCATGTTTCCCCACACTGCAAGAACCTCCATTGTTGCCCATCCACCTCAGCATTAAACAGAAACTCCGTACATAGGTTTCAGAATCAATCACCTTTTCCCCCCCTACATTACCTCCCTACTCTATTACAACCCAACCTGTGCACTTTACTCCCTTAATCCCGCTCTATTCACTATACCTCAATTTTGTCAATCTAGCTGCTGACCCCTTGCCCCCGTTTTGCCTCGAGCCTGGAACTGTCTCTCTCTTCAAATCTGACAGACTATCACTCTCCCCACCTGCAAAGCTTTATTAAAATCACAACTCCTCCGAGAAGCCTTCCCTGATTAAGCTCCCATTTCCCCTACTCCCTCTCCCTTCAGCATCACCCTTGCACTTTTTTTAATGGTGTTTTTTAAGCCCTTTCTATGTGCCAGACACTTTACTAAGCTCTGGGGTAAATACAAGAAAATCAGGTCAGACACTGTCTGCATCCCACATGGGGCTCACAATCTTAATCCCCATTTTACAGATGTGATACCTGAAACACAGAGAAGTTAAGTGACTTGCCCAAGGTCACACAGCAGGCAGATTGGATTTAGACTCTTTATTCACCCCATCCTCAATCCCACAGCACTTGTGTACATAGCCTTAATTTATTTGTGTCCATCTCCCCATCTAGATTGTAAGCTGCTTGTGAGTAGGGAACATGTGTAGCAACTATGTTGTAGTGTACTCTCCCAAGCACTTACTTCAATTCTCTACCCACAGCAGGTGCTCAGTAAATATGCTTGATTGCTTGAGGGCTTATGGAAGCCTATATGAACCCCCTCAATTTAGAGTGTACTCCCTGGCTACTGACTCCTGACTCACCTCCGTCTTTCCCGTCACTGTAGACGGCACTACCATCCTTCCCATCTCACAAACCCGCAACCTTGGCCGCTCTCATACCATTAACCCACAGCCCTGTATCACTGCCACTGTCCGCCTCCTTCGCTCTTATGCTCGAGCTGCCAAACGCTGCTGGCGAAAGTCTAAACACCATGCCAACATCGTTCACTTCAAGTTTATACTTTCCTGCCTTAACTCTGCTCTCTCCTCTGCCAGAGAAAACTATTTCTCCTCCCTTATTGACACCCATGCCCATCATTCCCATCAGCTCTTCCATACATTTAACTCCCTTCTCAGGTCCCCTGTTCCTCCCCCTCCTCCTACCCTCACCCCCAACGATCTGGCCTCCTACTTCATTAATAAAATTAAATCCATCAGGTCTGAGCTCCCCAAAGTCACTCACCCCACTTCTCCAGCTCCCTGGCTCTCATCCCTCTCTGCTACTCTCCAATCCTTCCTAGCAGTATCCTCAGAGGAGCTCTCCTCCCTCTTCTCAAGTGCTACTACAGCCACCTGTGCTTCTGACCCCATTCCCTCTCATCTTATGAAATCTCTCACTCCGTCCGTCCTCCCCTCCTTAACTTCCATCTTCAACCGCTCCCACTGGTTCCTTCCCCTCTGCCTTCAAACATGCCCACATCTCTCCCATCCTAAACAAACCCTCTCTTGACCCCACCTCACCTTCTAGTTATTGCCTTATCTCCCTCCTACCATTCCTTTCCAAACTCCTTGAACGAGTCGTCTACACGCACTGCCTCAAATTCCTCAACGCCAGCTCTCTCCTCGACCCCCTCCAATCTGGCTTCTGTCCCCTACATTCCATGGGAACTGCCCTCTCAAAGGTCACCAGTGACCTCCTGCTTGCCAAATCCAATGGCTCCTACTCTATCTTAATCCTCTTCGACCTCTCAGCTGCCTTCGACACTGTGGACCACCCCCTTCTCCTCAACACACTATCCAACCTTGGCTTCACAGACTCTGTCGTTTCCTGGTTCTCCTCTTATCCCTCTGGCCATTCATTCTCAGTCTCTTTTGTGGGCTCCTCCTCCCCCTCCCATCCCCTTACTGTAGGGATTCCTCAAGGGTCAGTTCTTGGTCCCCTTCTGTTCTGTATCTGCACTCACTCCTTTGGTGAACTCATTCGCTCTCACGGCTTCAGCTATCATCGCTATGCTGATGACAACCAAATTTCCATCTCTGCCCCTGCTCTCTCTCCCTCTCTCCAGGCTTGTATCTCCTCTTGCCTTCAGGACATCTCCATCTGGATGTCTGCCTGTCATCTAAAATTCAATATGTCCAAGACTGAACTCCTTATCTTCCCTCCCAAACCCTGCCCTCTCCCTGACTTTCCCATCACTGTTGACGGTACTACCATCCTTCCCATCTCACAAGCCCGCAACCTTGGTGTCATCCTCGACTCTGCTCTCTCGTTCACCCCTCACATCCAATCCGTCACCAAAACCTGCCAGTCTCACCTCCGCAACATCACCAAGATCTGCCCTTTCCTCTCCATCCAAATCGCTACCCTGCTCGTTCAGTCTCTCATCCTGTCCCGACTGGATTACTGCATCAGCCTCCTCTCTGATCGCCCATCCTCCTGTCTCTCCCTGCTTCAGTCTATACTTCACTGTGCTGCCGGGATAATCTTTGTACAGAAATGCTCTGGGCATGTTACTCCCCTCCTCAAAAATCTCCAGTGGCTGCCTGTCAACCTACAAATCAAGCAAAAACTCCTCACTCTTGGCTTCAAGGCTCTCCATCCATCACCTCGCCCCCTCCTACCTCACCTCCCTTCTCTCCTTCTACAGCCCAGCCCGCACCCTCCACTCCTCTGCCACTAACCTCCTCACTGTACCTCGTTCTTGCCTGTCCCGCCATCGACCCCCAGCCCATGTCCTCCCCCTGGCCTGGAATGCCCTCCCTCCACACATCCGCCAAGCTAGCTCTCTTCCTCCCTTCAAAGCCCTACTGAGAGCTCACCTCCTCCAGGAGGCCTTCCCAGTCTGAGCCCCCTTTTTCCTCTCCTCCTCCCCTCCCCATCGCCCCCCGCCCTACCCCTTTCCCCTCCCTGTAGCACTTGTATACATTTGTACAGATTTATTACTCTATTTATTTTACTTGTACATATTTACTACTCTGTTTTGTTATGTGCATTTACCTATAATTCCATTTATTCTGATGGTTTTGACACCTGTCTACATGTTTTGTTTTGTTGTCTGTCTCCCCCTTCTAGACTGTGAGCCTGTTGTTGGGTAGGGACCGTCTCTATATGTTGCTGACTTGTACTTCCCAAGCACTTAATACAGTGCTCTGCACACAGTAAGTGCTGAGTAAATATGATTAAATATGAAATACCTCATCACGCCAGAGAAATCAGGTCCCTGGCCAGGGTCCCTGATAAGCCAGGCACTTCTTCCGGCCTATGCTGGTTCCTTAAAAATCTTAATCACTGCCACTCCCATGCCACCATCCTTGTCCCCGTCCCTACGTCTCACCCTGAGGCAGTTGTTTACTTCATTTCCCATCTTGAGCTGCCCCTGACCAGTTTTAGAAAGGAAATTTAGTGCTGGTAGTTTCTCCAATTTTCAAGAGGACAAACCTGAAGCACACAAAGGGAAGGACCTTCTTCAAGGTTCTCAGCAGTGCCTGAGTGGAGTCAGTCCCAGGATACAAACTCCCTGGTCCTCTCATGGGCTGACTCTTCCCGTATAATAATAATAATAATGGTGGTATTTAAGTGCTTACGGTAATCAGGTTGTCCCATGTGGGGCTCACAGTCTTAATCCCCATTTTACAGATGAGGTAACTGAGGCACAGGGAAGTTAAGCGACTTGCCCAAAGTCACACAGCTGATAAGTGGCGGAGCTGGGATTAGAACCCATGACCTCTGACTCCCAGTATAGCATTGCTGGAGTCCCCTGCTCTTCCCCTTCTGCTCCATTCTAGAACCGAGTTTTTCTCTCCTGCCTCACAACCAGATTGGGTTGGATTCGGCTCCATCTCCAAATAAAGTTTTCCTAAAGTGGATGTGAGATCTGGTTTTTGAGAACTCAAGCCCCCAAAATTGTCAGTTTTCTGGAAATCATGTGTTTCAGGAGGAAATCAAACTGCTGAGGGTAGGGTGTGGAAATTCAGTTTATGTCTTTAGAAACGCTTCGAGGAAAACCAAGGCAGAAACTCCAGCTGAGAGGTAAATTTCCTCTACAATGCCATGTGTGACTAAGAACCCTTCAAAGAAGGTACAGATGAGGGAGAAGGTTAAAAGTAAACTGTTTTCATTTAATGAGAGGGGCATCATTTCATGAAGCCTAATGGATAATCTCCAATTCCTTAACTGGGGAAAAAATTCAACCACATCTTTTCATCTTGTTGTTTCTCCACTTGGATTCGGATTATTGCCCTGTAAAACTCAGCAGCTCTCCTATTATCCTTTAATTGAACCCATTTTTTCTCTGTGAGAAACTATTATGTTAACTTGAATTCTGAGAGTCTTAATACACTGTTTCCTCTGTCTGAAAATCAAAGGTGCTCAACCGTCAAGAAAAATTTTAGCGATGATATTGTGGGAAAAAACAGAAGCTGCAATTTTGTACCAAGAATTATGCACTCTTTTCATCAAGCATTATTACCATGGACTTTCATTCATTCAGTCATATTTATTGAGCGCTTACTGTGTGCAGAGCACTGTACTCAGCGCTTGGGAAGTACAAGTTGGCAACATATAGAGACGGTCCATACCCAACAACGGGCTCACAGTCTAGAAGGACTTGTTTCATGGTACTGAAATATTCATTTTTGTTCACCTGATGGTTGTGTCATATGCTCTTTTAGTAACCTTATTAGTAAAAACGAATCATTTTGAGTAATAAAATAGAAAATGCCTACCTATAGAAAGATCATTTACACCTATGTCCTTTAGTAGGACTTAGGAGCAGAAGCATCCCAAAGGTCTTTCTATGCTTAGCCAAAGTGATTTTCAGGCTTCTGGGTTTCTCAAAAAGTGCTGCCCATCAGGCCAGCCTATCTAGGTGAACCAACAGCCTTCATAGCCTGGAGAAAAAGAATTTGATTCAGGTTAAATAATCATATCATTGCCTGAGAATTTCCTAGCAAATATTTTCTACAGCTCAGTGAAACATTGTCTTGTGCAAAAAGTTTAGTTTCCTTTTTATGAATTGGCAGCAATGTATTGCATTATAAATTGCATTATAGCTTTGCTTATTTACAACTATATATGTGCATTTTGTATACTAAAAACAGTGTGCTTTATATTTAAAATGTTTATTTCTCCCATGAATATTTTAGCCTCTTATTTTATTCTGTTCTCAATATATGTACATAAGGAACAAGCTAATGAGCCACAAAATTTCAGCGTGTGTGTTTTCTTTCATCCAGCATATCCTATTTAAAAACCGTGCCTATTTGCATGGGTGCATGAATCAGAAGAGCAAAAATACCTACTGCATATCCAGAAGCGCCAGATGAATATGGATCGAGCTCTTCCTCTTGCTTTAGGGAGTGAGATTTGGTCTCTATCTGATCATGATCTAAAGAAAATTTCCAGGCACAAACTTGTACAGGATCAAGTTTGGCTCCCAGCATCCAGTGATTTCTGTATATGGACCAATAGCAGCAATAAGTAGGGAAAGAGGCAATTTCCAGAATAACTTCTATCCAAGTCTTGCAGTGCATTATAAATTCAAATCAATACACTGGTTTTGCATCCTCTGCAGTAAAGCCAATCATTCTCCAAACTCTTAGTAAAATCCTTCTCCCAACAACCCCTTCTTTTCATTACCAAATTCACTTGTATGGATTTTTATTGAATCTCTCAGGGCCTAACAGGTACACCCTGCAGGTTAGTCAGGCACTTTGGAAAGCTGTTTATTTGTTTAGACTCTTTAGTGAATTGCATGAAGGTATATCCCTGCTCTGCTCCACCATGGTAGGAAGAGGCAGCAGCAGTGTGCAAGCGGGTGAGGGTGAGAAGTCAACAATGAGGTACAGTTAGAAGGTTGGCCTGGGACAGAGCTGGTGCCAGTTCCCAAGAAGGCAACATTGCTGGCTGGCTGGTGATGGAAGACACTGAGAGCACAAGTCAGCAGATTTTATCCCCGGCTTGGGATGCACAGAGCATCCTGGGGCCAGAGTCTCTCAGTGGCGGGAAGGAATGCTGTAATTACTGAGGACAAATTTCTCAGCCACGGTGGATTCTCACAAGCCGCATTACCTAATCTGTAAAAAGGGGATTGAGACTGTGAGCCCCACTTGAGACAGGGTCTGTGTCTAACCCGATTTCCTTGTATCCACTACAGGGCTTAGTACAATGACCTGCATGCAGTAAGCTCTTAACAAATACTACAATTATTATTATTATTACAAGCGCTCTGCACCCAGAAAAACACTGTTGAATGATTGATTGAAATGACCAAGGCAAGCCTCACACTGATATACACACATCACTCTCCTTCATATTCAAACGCTCTGGGCATGTTACTCCCCTCCTCAAAAATCTCCAGTAGCTACCAGTCAACCTACTCATCAAGCAAAAACTCCTCACTCTCGGCTTCAAGGCTCTCCATCACCTCGCCTCCTCCTACCTCACCTCCCTTCTTCCCTTCTACAGCCCAGCCCGCACCCTCCACTCCTCTGCTGCTAACCTCCTCACTGTGCCTCATTCTCACCTGTCCTGCCGTCGACCCCTGCCCCACGTCCTCCCCCTGGCCTGGAATGCCCTCCCTCCGCACATCCTCCAAGGTAGCTCTCTTCCTCCCTTCAAAGTCCTACTGAGAGCTCACCTCCTCCAGGAGGCCTTCCCAGACTGAGCCCCCTTTTTCCTCTCCCCCCCACCCCCCCACCCTACCTCCTTCCCCTCCCCACAGCACCTGTATATACGTTTGTGCAGATTTATTACTCTATTTATTTTACTTGTACATATTTACTATTCTTTTTATTTTGTCAGTGATGTCCATCTAGCTTTACTTCTATTTATTCTGATGACTTGACACCTGACCACATGTTTTGTTTTGTTGTCTGTCTCCCCCTTCTAGACTGTGAGCCCGTTGTTGGGTAGGGACCGTCTCTGTATGTTGCCAACTTGCACTTCCCAAGCGCTTAGTACAGTGTGCTGCACACAGTAAGCGCTCAATAAATACGATTGAATGAATGAATGAATGGTGGTTGCCACCTTGTATTTCCCAAGCGTTTAGTACAGTGCTCTGCACACAGTAAGCGCTCAATAAATACGATTGAATGAATGAATGAATGGTGGTTGCCACCTTGTATTTCCCAAGTGTTTAGTACAGTGCTCTGCACACAGTAAGCGCTCAATAAATACGATTGAATGAATGAATGGTGGTAGGAGCTTATCTATGTCTGTGGCTATGACTGAAGATAACTGTGCATAAGTAACTCTCCATTCCACACTGTGGGCCAGAAAAGCTTGTCCTTGTTTTAGCGTGGCTTAGTGGAAAACGCATGGGCTTGGAAGTCAGAGGTTGTGGGTTCTAATTCTGGCTCCGCCACTTGTGTTCTGTATGACCTTGGGCAAGCCACTTAACTCCTTTGTGCCTCAGTTACCTCATCTGTAAAATGGGGATTAAGGCTGTGAGCCCCACATGGGACAGCCTGATTACCCTGTATATACCCCAGCGCTTAGAATAGTGCTTAGCACATAGCGTGGCTCAGTGGAAAGAGCACGGGCTTTGGAGTCAGAGGTCATGGGTTCAAATCCCGGCTCCGCCAATTCTCAGCTGTGTGACTTTGGGCAAATCACTTGACTTCTTTGTGCCTCAGTTACCTCATCTGTAAAATTGGGATTAAGACTGTGAGCCCCCCATGGGACAACCTGATCACCTTGTAACCTCCCCAGTGCTTAGAACAGTGCTTGGCACGTAGTAAGCGCTTAATAAATGCCATCATCATCATCTTTATTATTATTTGAGAGGGGAGGGACATGTGTGTGCGCGTATGTGTATATCAGCCTAGAAAGACATTAAAGAATAATAATGATACACAATAAGAAAAGTAGACTTGCTCTGTCTCTCATGTGCATTATTTGTCTTTTTCTTTTCAGGGAACTGATTATGAAATTGAAATCTTACAGCAATTTTTACAGTAGTTTATCAGAGTACGTTTGTACCCACAGCCCTGTGGTCCCAAATGATACATTCTGCTGGAATGGACAAGAAATTGTGGAGAGGTGAGTTTTTAAAGTTTTCAAATTTTTATTTTACATTCCAGCATTTTAGTATTTTTTTCTTTTAGGTCCCCTTGCTTTTTGCTTCATTGCATCTCATGTCCAATGTATTCAAGGTCTGTGATGACAAATATGAACTGAATGACTTTCACTTCTAATTTGCAGATTTATATCTTTATTGTCATTATTATGTAACATTAAAGCTGTGTGTTGACCTCCCTGCTGACCTCCTTGTTTCCTGTCTCTCTGCACTCCAGTCCGTACTTCACTCTGCTGCATGAAACATTTTTCTGCAGAATCGCTCAGTCCACGGCTCCCCACTTCTTCAGAACCTCCAGTGGTTGCCATGAACCAACAGAAACTCCTTACCATAGGCTTTAAAACATTGTCATCTTGTCTCCACCTACCTTACCTCCCTGATTTCTTACCACAACCCAGCTATACACTTGGCTCCTCTAATGCCAACTTACTCACTGTACCATGATCTGATCTATCTAGCCACCGACCCCTCACCCACACCCTACCTCTGGCCTGGAATGCCCTCCCTTTTCATACCCGACAGACAAGCACTCTCCCCATCTTCAAAGCATTATTAAAAGCACATCTCCTCCAAGAGGCCTTCCCTGACTGAGCCCTTATTTCCTCTTCTTCACTCCCTTCTCATTTGTACCCTAGATTCACCCTACCTTCAACCCCACAGCACTTCTGTACACATCCATAATTTATTTATATTATTGTCTGCCACTCCCTATGGATTGTGAACTCACTGAGGGAAGGGAATGTCTACCACCTCTGTTATATTGTTCTCTCCCATGCACTTAGAACAGGACTCTAAATAAGTAAGCGCTCAGTAAATATGATTGAGGGGTTGATTGAAATAAGCATTATATGGAGACATATTCATATATTAAAGGTCATTATATGTTCTCTTTATAAAATACTGTTAATCATAATTGGTGTGACTGGACCTTCTCCTATAATCTGATGACCTTCCGGATTGGCCCCAGCAGTCATAACAATCCTGGGTTTGATTTTATTGGGCTGGCCAATATAGGCTTCCAAAATTTGTCCTTTATGTCCATGTACATGAAGAGCAATCTGTGGTTCCCTCCTTCCAAAACCCACATCTTTCACCTTTCCCTTTCCTGTCTGTGACAGCTCTGAAGGCTTTTGTTTTTCCTCAGAGTCCGTTCTATCAATGATAAGTGATGTGAGAGTACAGTACAATAGAGATTGTAGATATCAATCAATCAGTGCTATTTATTGAGTACTTCCTATATGCAGAGCACAGATCACACAGAGCTCGATAAATTAATTACTTCCAGGAAGCAAAAAGCTAGTGACATTTGAGCTCTTATGAAATTCCTTTTTTTTTTTCAAATTTAAAAGGGAATAGGATGTGATGTTTTAAGGAAAACATAAAGTTCATTTGTCAGTGAGGAAACAGGCCTAAATCTAAATACTCTCCCATCCTTCCCAGCAGTATCCTCAGATGAGATCTCCTCCCTCCTCTCAAGTGCTACTCCGGCCACCTGTGCTTCTGACCCCATTCCCTCTCATCTTATGAAATCTCCCGCCTCGTCCCACCTCCCCTCCTTAACTTCCATCTTTAACCGCTCACTCTCCACTGATTCCTTCCCCTCTGCCTTCAAACATGCCCACGTCTCCCCCATCTTAAAAAAAACCCTCTCTTGACCCCACCTCCCCTTCTAGTTATCACCCTATCTCCCTCCTACCATTCCTTTCCAAACTCCTTGAATGAGTCATCTACACCACTGCCTCGAATTCCTCAACACCAACTCTCTCCTCGACCCCCTCCAATCTGGCTTCCGTCCCCTACATTCCACGGGAACTGCCCTCTCAAAGGTCACCAGTGACCTCCTGCTTGCCAAATCCAACGGCTCCTCCTGTATCCTAATCCTCCTCGACCTCTCAGCTGCCTTCGACACTGTGGACCACCCCCTTCTCCTCAACCCACTATCCAACCTTGACTTCACAGACTCTGTCCTTTCCTGCTTCTCCTCTTATCCCTCCAGCCATTCATTCTCAGTCTTTTTTGCGGGCTCCTCCGCCCCGTCCCATCTTCTTACTGTAGGGGATCCTCAAGGGTCAGTTCTTGGTCCCGTTCTGTTCTGTATCTGCACTCACTCCCTTGGTGAACTCATTAGCTCCCACGGCTTCAGCTATCATCTCTACGCTGATGACACCCAAATCTGCATCTCTGCCCCTGCTCTCTCCCCCTCCCTTCAGGCTCGTGTCTCCTCCTAGCTTCAAGACATCTCCATCTTGATGTCTGCCTGCCATCTAAAACTCAATATGTCCAAGACTGAACTCCTTATCTTCCCTCCCAAACCCTGCCCTCTCCCTGACTTTCCCATCACTGTTGACGGCACTACCATCCTTCCCGTCTCACAAGCCCGCAACCTTGGTGTCATCCTCAACTCTGCTCTCTCGTTCACCCCTCACATCCATCCGTCACCAAAAACTGCCGCTGTCACCTCGGCAACATCGCCAAGATCCGCCCTTTGCTCTCCATCCAAACCGCTACCCTACTGGTTCAATCTCTTCTCCTGTCCTGACTGGATTACTGCATCAGCCTCCTCTCTGATCTCCCATCCTCCTGTCTCTCCCTACTTCAATCTATACTTCATGCGACTGCCCGGATCATCTTTGTGCAGAAATGCTCTGGGCATGTTACTCCCCTCCTCAAAAATCTCCAGTGGCTACCAATCAACCTACGCATCAGGCAAAAGCTCCTCACTCTCAGCTTCAAGGCTCTCCATCACCTCGCCCCCTCCTACCTCTCCTCCCTTCTTCCCTTCTACAGCCCATCCCGCACCCTCCGCTCCTCTGCTGCTAACCTCCTCACTGTGCCTCGTTCTTGCCTGTCCCACCGTCGACCCCCGGTCCACATCCTCCCCCTGGCCTGGAGTGCCCTCCCTTCGCACATCCGCCAAGCTAGCTCTCTTCCTCCCTTCAAAGCCCTACTGAGAGCTCACCTCCTCCAAGAGGCCTTCCCAGACTGAGCCCCCCCATTCCTCTCCCCCTCCCCATCCCCCTGCCCTATCTCCTTCCCCTCCCCACAGCACCTGTATATATGTTTGTACAGATTTATTACTCTATTTTACTTGTATATATTTACTATTCCATTTATTTTATTTTGTTAATATGTTTTGTTGTCTGTCTCCCCCTTCTAGACTGTGAGTCCGCTGTTGGGTAGGGACTGTCTCTATATGTTGCCACCTTGTTCTTCTCAAGCACTTAGTACAGTGCTCTGCACACAGTAAGCTCTCAATAAATACAATTGAATGAATGAATGAATCTAATCTTGCACATCCATGTACTACATTGGAAAATTGTAATGGTGGGATTTTTTTGTTCAGTTTTATGTACAGCGTTGGGAGACATGTCAGAAAGTCTGTGTGACTTACTGGATAGAGCATGGGTCAGGGAGTCAGAGAGAGGACCTGGATTCTAATCCTGGCTCTGTCACTTGTCTGCTGTGTGATTTTGGGCAAGTCACTTAATTTTTTTTGTTACCTCATCTGTAAATGGGGATTAAGACTATGTGCCCTAGTGGGACAAGGACTGTGTCCAACATGTTCATCTTGTATCTAGCCCAATACTTAGTACATTTCCTGGCACACAACACTTAACAAATACCATATTTACAAAAGTGAATTAAATCTATGCATTTATATTTTATTAATATGGATTATGTTTCATTAAGACCAAATCAGTGCATTTAAAATGGAATATGATTAAGAGCAACTGCTCTGCCTGAGCTGTAGATGGCCTATTCGTCTTTAATAAAAGATATCTGAGAATCTGAGCTATATTAATTCAGTATCCAGTTTTCTTGGCCCCTTATGTTTCCATTTAATAATATTTTACTTTAGCTCAAACTGTTTCTGTAAGAAGCCTTTAGGATATTTAGAAATCACTTTTATTTGCACCTGAAATTATATTTTTCAGATGCTCTAAAACATCTAGAATTCACTAGGTTGAAGCAATTCCTAATCTTAATACTGTTTGGTTTTTTTTTAATTGTTCCAAACTAATTTTACTCCAAAATTGAAAGGCCGAGAAAATGTTAAAACCTTTACATATTTTCCACAGCGCTCTTCTATCTTCTATTTCCTTTGCAAGTAAAATAATTTATCAAAGTAAAAAGTGAAACAGAAATCCAAATGTAGTAAGGATGAAGTGGAGGATAAGAAATAACTTCTCCTCAGTTAATAACCTCAGGTAATAACCTGCACGTGCATTACTGACCTAAACACTGAAGGGATCAGGAAATGGTATCAAGCTAGTTTTTAAAATTATTCAGGTATTAAGAATATGCATTTAATTATATGAATTTTCCTAGCCTAAGGAAATAGATGCCCTCTATTTGTATGGTTGGTAAAGATTAGTTTTATATTCACTCGTCTCACCTATTATTAAAACCTTTCCCACAATGATTACTGTTTTATTTCTATTTAATTTAAAAGCTTAAGAAAAGCATAGTACTTAATATTACTTTATTATTTTTTTCTTTATTAAATGTATTCCCTTAATATTACTTTATTGAATATCATGGCCATTTACACATGGGTCTGTATCTGGTAATCTTTATTAATCCATCAGTAGTATTCATTGAGCACCTAATTGGGAGAGTATAGTAGATTTAGTAGATATGATCCTTGCCCACAAGGAGCTTATTATCAAGCAGGGGAAGTAGACACTGAAATAGTTTACAAATGAGGAAATAACTTACAAATAAGAAACAGGTTCTGTGGGTCAGTATGCGCAGAAGTGCAACCCTTGATTATGAGTGTACAGTTTCTTAGTTGGAACAGCAGTGCTGAGGTGGTAGAGGGCATAGAACCTAGGGAGATATGAAATTAGCTGGAGAAGGCCTCTTGGAGGAGATGTGATTTCAGAAGGATTTTGAAGATGCGGAAAGCTGTCATCTGTCAAATATCTCTTTTCCCCAGTGACCTGGCTGCATACTTCAACAAAATTGAAACCATCAGGCCTGATCTCCCCCACTCATTTCCTTTCCCCCTCACCCTCTTCAACTCTCCCTATGTTTCCTCTAGTAACCCAAGGTGAAATCTCTCCCCTCTCTAAATCTACGCTTTCCACATTTGCTTCTATCCCCATCCCTCCATACCTTTTAAACATTCTCTCCCCCTCCCATCTTTCCTCCTCGAATGCCGTCTTCAACCCTTCACTTTCTAACGGCTTCTTCCCCACTACTGTCAAATGTGTCTAAGTATCCTCTATCCAAAAAAACCCCTCCCTTGACCTCATAGCTCCCTCCAGATATCACCCTAGTTCTCTCTTACCATTTCTCTACCAACTTCTTGACAGTGGTATTTATACCCACTGTCTTCACGTCCTATCCAATACTCTCCTGGATCCCCTCCAGTCTGGTTTCCGCCCCCTTCACGCCACAGATAAGATAGACAGTGATGTTATTCTGACCAAATCTGATGGCCTCTTCTCCATTCTAATCCTCCTAGACCTCTCAGCCACATTTGATACTGTAGACCACCCCCTTCTCCTTGAAACTTTATCCAACCCTGGATTCACTGACACTGTCCTTTCTTGGTGCACCTTTCTCTTTGACTGCTCCTTCTCAGTCTCGTTGCTGGATGCTCCTTTGCCTCCCACCCTCTGACAATAGGAGTCCCGCAAGGGCTCAGTTCTAGGTCCTTTTATATTCTCCCTCTACACCCGTTCTCTTGGCTTCAATTACCATCTCTATGCGGATGATTCCCTATTCTACATCTCCTGCCCTAACCTCTCTCCTTCCATGCAATCCTGCATTTCCTCCTACCTTCAAGACATACTTACTTGAATGTTCCACTGACACCTCCAATTAAGCATGTCCAAAACTGAACTCCTTATCTTTCCACCAAACCCTGTCCTTCCCCTGTCTTTCCCATCACTGTAGACAACACCATATTCTCCCTATCTCATAACCTGTAATTTTGGCATTGTCATGAACACATCTCTCTCATTTTGCCCTCATATTCAATCTGGCACCAATTCCTGTCGGTTCTCCTTTACAACATTGCTAAAATCTGCCCTTTCCTCTCCATCCAAACTGCTACCATGTTGATCCAAGTACTTGTCCTATCCCGCCTTGAGTACTGCATCTGCCTCCTCACCTGACCCCCACCCTCCCCACCAGCCTCTTATCTCTCCCCACTTCAATCCATAACTCACTGTGCTGCACGAATCATTTATCAGCAAAAACATTCAGTTCATGTCTCCCCACTCCTCAGGAACCTCCAATGGCTGCCCATCCACCTCTGCATCAAACAGAAGCTCCTTTTCATTAGACTTAAAGCACAAAATCAGTTCGCCCATCCTACCTCACCTCACTAATCTCCTACTACAGCCCAGCCTGGACACTCCACTCCTCTAATGCCAGCTTACTCACCGTGCCCCAATTTCATCTATCTTGCCAGTGATCCCTTTCCCATTTCCTCCTTCTTGCTTACTCCCTACCCCTCGATATACATCAGACCACCACTCTTTTTACATCCAAAGCATTTCTAAGGTCACATCTCCTCCAAGATGCCTTCCCTGATTAAGCCCTCTTTTACCCTGATCACTCTTCCTTCAACATTGTCTATGTACTTCAGTCTGTGACCTTTGGACATTTGTTATTTTCTCCACTCCTGGCAGCACAGCACTTATGTACATATCTTTAAATTATATATTGTAAATTATTTATTCTTATCAATGTCTGTCTCCCCCTCTAGACTGTAAGCTCGCTGTGGGCCTGAAACATGTCTGTTAATCCTGGTATATTGTATAGTGCTCTGAACATAGTAAGCACTCAATAAATAAGAACGATTGATGATGGGGGAAGAAGTTGCAGACATGGGGAATAGTTTAAGCAAGTGGTTGGCAGTGGATGAGGTGAGAACAAGGCACGGTGAGTAGGTTAGCTTGAGAGGCATGAAGCTGGAAATTAGTGGGAGAAGAGAATGAGTTAGAGGAAAAGAACTGATTGAGTATCTCAAAGCCAGTGGCCAGGAATAATTTTTACTTGATATTGAGAGGAAACCATTGCAACTCCAGTAGGGATAGTGGAGATAAGTGCAAAATTACATTTTCCAAAAAATGTTCCAGTTAGATGGGAGGAAAAGTATGGACTGGAGAGAGGAGAGATTGGAGGCAGTAAAATGAGTCAGATTGATGTAGTAATCAAGCCAGAATATGACATAGGTCTGTACCAGAATTGTGGCTATGTGAGTAGAGAAGGGATGGGGAGAGGATCCTGGAAATATTACAGGATTTAGCAGCTCACTGAATACATATGGGGCTTTAAAAAGAAGGAGGAATCAAGGATAATAACAAAGTTGCTGACTGTTGTGATTACTGTTGTGACCATTGGATTCTAGACCATGAAGACCTCTAAACCCTGTTCCCCTGGCCACAGTATCTTATTGATTTTTGTTTGTTTTGTGTATTTGTCCTTGTTCTTTATGATGTCTTAGCATTTTAATTTTCATGTTTTCTTAGGTGTATGTGGCCAGTCTCCTCTCCTGCCGTATTCTTAATTTTGGTATTTTTTAAGTGCCTCTTCAGCATCAAGCATTGTTCTAAGCCCTGGGGTAAATACAAATGAATCTTCGGTTATGACTTCTAGACTGTGAGCCCGTTGTTGGGTAGGGACTGTGTCTGTATGTTGCAAACTTGTACTTCCCAAGCGCTTAGTAGAGTGTTCTGCACACAGTAAGTGCTCAATAAATACAACTGAATGAATGAATGAGTCTGGGAGGGCCAGGGACCATGTCACCATTGTGTTCTTACCCAGTACTTAATACAGTTGTTTGCACACTGTATTTAGTAAATATCCATTCATCTTTCTGCTTGAGAGGTAGGAAGGATGGTGGTGGTGTCAACTGTGTTGGGGAAGTTGGGTGAGGAGAGGAATTGGGAAGGAATATGAAGAATTTGTCTTTAAGCACATTAAGTTGAACTTGTCAGCAGAACCTAGATCTGTATCCTGGGACTCCTGAAAGCTTTCACTTTGTATCCTTCAAAAGCAGATGAGCTTTCTCCTTTAATTTCCATCTTGGTTTATGACAAATATTGGCTTTCAAAATGTAGCTAACTGAAACATCGAACTTGATCAGGTTTTATCCATTACCTTTCATGTCTGTCTGCCTATTGCCTGCAGGCAAGATTTTCCCCAAGAACCGGAAGCTGAAATTTCCCATCTTCAATCTCTTGAGCCATTACTTTTGATTCCAATTACAGCTTCTCTGGAGCTTAGGGGAAAATAAAGGAACAGGGAATAACCATGGAGTTAATAGTTTCTCATTTTAGTATCAATGAATAGTTTGTTGTTTTTTTAACACAATAACGAAGTACTAAAATATGTGTTTGAAGATTCCCTCGTTTGAAATGAGAAATTACCTTAAACTGTTTAGGCACTCAGAAAATAAGAAACAACCAAAATAATTGAATTCAACATGAGCTAGGATTGAAGAAGTGATTCTTAAGGGATTTTAATGTTCATGGCAGGTTAAATATCGAGACGTGGACATTTAACAACTGTACCCAATAGCCCATAACATTCTAATGGCTTACTTGTCCTGTATAGTTCTGTTCCTTAGTAAAAGACCGTGATCCCATGTTGAAGGTCAAATGGGGTGATCAGCAGAGACTTCTATCCAGTTAGGAATAAGCCAGTTTTGTCTTTATGTGGCCACACTTCGTTTTGCATCCTATTCAAGTGCATTTTGTTCTTCCCCAAGACACCTACCCTCATGTGGCTAGGAGAAATGCTAACAATAGCCTGTGCTTAAGGTAGATGTTCAAATTTTCTCGAGGGCATTAAGAAACAGTAGTGGTGAAATAATATGGAAATAGGGTGAGACAAGTGCTGTACTGTCCATATGTGTTCTTGAGCCATTCTCTAAGGAAGACAAATACCTCCTTATAGGGAAATTTCTGGAAGCCAGGCATGATTTGGTGTGGGAAGATTGCTCTAGAACCACGAGTTTTTGTAGCCGCCTCTCTGAATGAGTGGTGAAAAAGAAGCATCAGTAAACTTGATTCTTTTAGTGAGCGTTTGTTGGAGTGGTTTTCTTTGATTTGGAGGATGATCCAACTTGTACTTCCCAAGCGCTTAGTACAGTGCTCTGCACACAATAAGAGCTCAATAAATACAATTGAATGAATGAATGAATAACGATATGAGCCGCCCCCCACACCCTATAAAATAACAACTAATTAAAATCAGGTTGAGAAGAAATTAAGCCCAAAGACAATGAAAGGCCTCAATTTTCATTTAGATTGGAAGTTAAATAGGAATTTGTAGCTAAAGTAACCTTTCTAAAAACTAAGGGAATATTATACATGTATATATTATTCTAGATTTTGCACTAAAGGTTCATCAACCCCACATATTCATTAGGATTACTTGCTTTTTATGAAGTGGCTTATGATTAAGTTGATTTCCTTTTATGGAGAGTGTTTATATGCTAGTTAGGTACTTACTTTGTGCAAAGCACTTTACTAAGCATTGAGGAAAAGCCCAAGGACATTATATCAAACGAGTTCCTAGGCCTCAGGGAGCTCTCAATCTAAAAGGCAGTATCTGGGCCAAAGACACACAGGAAATGACTGGTACTTTGACTTTCACAATAAACTAATGACAAAAGTTGCAGTCCATTACTATTGATAGGAAAGCTTTCCAGGCTCCTCCCCATCCTTGAAGAGCAGTCACAACCTTCCTAATGGTCAAATATTTGCGAATGTGTGCTTCTAGCCCTCAAAATGAGTCAAACAACACTGGCTCCTGTTATTTAATGTGAAGATTAAGGAGAGGGAAAGTGAGG